>NW_005871074.1:4832259-5147259 GCF_000147115.1 Myotis lucifugus
CACATCCTCACTTACATTTGTTATTTATTTTGATAAGAGCCTTTCTAATGGGTGTCCAGTGGTATCTCATTGTGATTTTGATTTACACATGACTAAGGATGAGTCACGCTGAGCATCTCAGGCCTTAAGATTTCACATACATTTTCTCACTTAGTTACCCAAACAATTATCAATAATCTCGTCGTTTTGTGGCTATTGAAACAGGCTCTTACACTCTTACTGTTGTGACTTGACCAAAGGTTCACAGTTTTAAGAGTTGGACCCAGGATGGAAATTAAAGACTTCTGACTTCAATGTTCCTTCATAGTTTCTAAATTATTAAGCACCTTAATGCTACTTTAACATGGCAAGGTGTAAGTCTAGGTGTAAGTCAAGGTTTTGGGCAAGCTCTCTGTTTCAAGCATGAATATTTCAGATTCATAAGAGCAGTAAACTTTTTAAAAAATATATTTTTATTGATTTTAGAGAGGAAGGTAGAGGGAGAGAGAGATGAAAGAAACATCAATGATGAGAATCATTGATTGGCTGCCTCCTGCACATCCCCTACTGGGGATCGAACTCACAACCTGGCATGTGCCCTTGGCCGTAATTGAACTCAGGACTCTTCAGTCTGCAGGCCGATGCTCTACCCAATGAGCCAAACCGGCTAGCCCCAAGAGCAGTAAACTGTTACCTCTTAGTGTCGACAGCAGTTCCCTCCACCCACACTTAAGGACATGAAGAAAACAGGTGGCTTATCACTGAACAGCCTAACAACCATTTATTTATTTATTTATTGAATTTATTAGGGTGACATTGGTTAATAAAATTGTATAGGTTTCAGGTGTACAATTCTATACTACATCATCTATCTATTATAGTGTTCACCATCCCCAGTCAAGTCTCCTTCCATCACCATTTATCCCCACTTTACCTTCTCCTCCATCCTTCCACCCCCTTTCCCTCTGGCAATCACCATTAACAGCCAGTTATTGATCAGGAAGGGTTTGGGAGCATCTCTGCTTCCCATTCAACAGTGACAGTTCCAGAGAGAAAATAGAAGGCAGAAGTCTGGCCAAAAGCATACTTCAATAATACCGGACCTGAGTTCGATCTCCCTTTTCTTGGGCTTAGCCTCACATTCCTGGAAAGCAAAGTTTTTATATGACTTGGAAGGCAATACAAGTCACTTATGCAAAATCATTTCTGATTTTTTTTTTTTAAAAGCTCAGCACACGCCACCTGGTGGACAGCATCTGAAAGCACGAGGCTGCATTTTCTCTAACTTGACATTTGCTGGCACTTGCTCAAAGCCCCTTGATTGCTCTCTTCTTGCATGTGCAGTATCCTAACATGGCAGGAATCAGTGTTTTTGGTTATTTGTTGATTTTTTTCTTTTTTAAAATATGGAACGCTTCACAAATTTGCGTGCCATCCTTGTGCCGGGGCCATGCTAATCTTCTCTGTGTTGTTACAATGTTAGTATATGTGCTGCCGAAGTGAGCACAATGTTTTTCATTTCTATGTTCATAACATTTGGGTTTGGGGAAAGGAAGGAGTTATGAGTATATGGAACTGCCATATCCCTTTGTCTTTCAAATGGAATCTTGAGATGAGGAGATCATCCTGGCTGATCTGGGTTGGTCCAAAATGCAGTCACAGGTGTTTTCAGAAAAGGGAGGCCAAGGGAGATCTGATACAGGCAGAAGAGGATGGGTAATGACCATGTGGGATGGGTAATGACCAAGTGACATAGCTACAGATCGGGAATGCTGGGAGTCACCAGAAACGGGAGAGGTAAGGAGCACACGCCCCCTAGAACCTCTGGAGGGAGTAGGGCCCTGCAGACACCTTGATTTGGGCCCACGGATGCTGATTTCAGTCTTGTGGTCTCCAGAACTGTGAGAGATAAATATGTGTTGTTTTAAGATACCAAGTTTGTGGTACTTTGTTACAGCAGCATAGGAGAATAATATAACCCCGAAGCTTATGTTTTTAGTGTGTGTGTGTGTGTGTGTTTTGAAGCTTGCGTTTTATTAGCTTCACACCAAAACATATTTTTATGTTTTAGGTTGTTAGAAGATTGGTGAAGTGAGAGGTTGAAGAGGGTGGGAGAATCTGTCTTCACACAGGTGTTTTGGAGCTTCCACATATCTGCTGAGAAAGGCAGATTGTGACTATGGGGACTTCAGGGGCTCATTGAGCCTTAGCCATTTGGCCATTTTTGTCACTGCTCTGATGACTGAGTAATATTCTTTTTTAAAATATTTTATTGATTTTTCACAGAGAGGAAGAGAGAGGGACAGAGATTTAGAAACATTGATGAGAGAGAAACATCGATCAGCTGCCTCCTGCACACCTCCCACTGGGGATGTGCTCACAACCAAGGTACATGCCCTTGGCCGGAATCGAACCTGGGACCTTTCAGTCCTCAGGCCGATGCTCTATCCACTGAGCCAAACCGGTCAGGGCGGCTGAGTAATATTCTAGTGTATACATATGTACTACAGCGTTAAAAAAAAATCCTCACCCAAGTATATGTTTTTATTGATTATTAGAGAGAGAGGAATGGAGAGAGAAAGAGAGAAACATTAATGTGAGAGAACCATTGATCAGTTGCCTCCTGCAAGTGCCCTGATCAGAGATTGAACCCAAAATCTAGGTTTGTGCCCTTACCAAGAATGGAACATACAACCTTTTGGTGCTCCAACTAACTGAGCCACCCGGCCAGAGCTGTACTACAGCTTTTTTTTTAAAAAAAATATTTGTATTGATCTCAGAGAAGAAGGAAGAGGGAGAGAGAGATAGAAACATCAATGATGAGAGAGAATCATTGATTGGCTGCCTCCTGCAGAATGACCCCCTACTGGGGATGGAACCAGAAACCTGGGCATTTGCCCTGACTGGGAATTGAACCATGACCTGGTTCAAAGGTTGGTGCTCAACAACTAGGCCACACTAGCCAGGCTGTACTGCAGCTTTTTTTTTTTTTTTACCCACTCTTCTATGTATGATGTCAGGTGGGCACTTGAAATACCAGGGGGATCACTTTGTAAAGTACATGATTGTGTGATCACTATGCTACACACCTGGAACCAATACAAAATAATATGAATTATTATAATTGAAAAGAAAAAGATGTAAGTCCTTGGGGCTCAACACACAAGAAATGGGAAAACTGGAGTTACTGCTTATTCAGACGTGTGTGTCAATGGACTCTGCCTCATCACACGGCACAGCCAAACATGGACTTAATTCTTTCTTTTTCTTTTTAAAAAAATCTTTATTTTTGAGATTATTATAGATGTCCCTCTTTTTCCCCCCCATTGCCCCCCTCCACCTAGTTCCCACCCTGCCCAGGCCTTTACCACCCTATTGTCTGTGTCCATGTGTAATGCATATTTGCATATAAGATCTTTGTTTAATCTCTTCTTGCCTCCACCCCCTTTCCTCTGGTAATCATCAGTCTGTCCCATTTCCATGCCTCTGATTCTATTTTATTCACCAGTTTATTCTGTTCATTAGATCTCTTATTCATTTATTTTGATTTTTAGATTCAATTGTTGATAGGTATGTATTTGTTGCCATTTTGTTGTTCATATTTTTTTAATCTTTTTCTTCTTCTTTTTCCTCTTCTTAAAGAATACCCTTCAACATTTCATATAATAGTGGTTTGGTGGTGATGAACTCTTTTAGCTTTTTCTTGTCTGTGAAGCTCTTTATCTGACCTTCAATTCTAAATGATAGCTTTGCTGGGTAGAGTAATCTTGGTTGTAGGTCCTCACTATTCATCGCTTTGAATATTTCTTGCCACTCCCTCTAGCCTGCATAGTTTCTGTTGAGAAATCAGCTGGACATTCCCTTGTAGGTAACTAACTGCTTTTCTCTTGCTGCTTTTAAGATTCTCTCTTTGTCTTTAGCCCTTGGCATTTTAATTATGATGTGTCTTGGTGTGGTCCTCTTTGGGTTCCTCTTGTTTGGGACTCTCTGTGCTTCCTGGACTTATTAGTCTATTTCTTTCATCAGGTAGGGGAAGTTTTCTGTCATTATTTCTTCAAATAGGTTTTCAATATATTGCTCTCTCTCTTCTTCTGGCACCCCATAATGCAAATGTTGGTATGCTTGAAGTTGTCTCCTTACCCTATCTTCATATTTTTGGATTCTTGTTTCTTTTTGCTCTTCTGGTTGGGTGTTTTTTGCTTCCTCATATTTCAAATCGTTGATTTGATTCACAGAATCCTCTACTGTTGAATCCCTGTATATTATTCTTTATTTCAGTCAGTGTATACTTAATTTCTGACTGGTCCTTTTCCATTTTTTTTGGAGGTTTCCAGCAGATTCTTGAGTAACCTTATAACTGTGGTTTTGAACTGTATACCCAGTAGTTTGCTTTCTTCCACTTCTTTCATTTGTGACGTGTTTCTTTGTCTCCACATTTTGGCTGCTTCCCTGTGTTTCTATGTATTGGGTAGCTGCTAAATCTCCTTGAGTTGTTAGAGTGGCCTTGTGTAGTAGGTGTCCTATAGGGCCAAGTGGCTCAGCCTTCCCAGTCACCTGAGCTGGGAGCTCTAGATCCACCCTTTTGTGGGTTCTGAGCACAGTCTTATTGTAGTTGAGACTTGATTACTGTTGGTGTCACTGGGAGGAATTGACCTCCAGGCCAATTGGCTGTCAGGACCAGCTGTGACTACAGTGGGAGAGCTACTATGCAGGAGACACCCCTATGGAGCAGGACTTGCTTCAGTGGGGCTTTGGTGCTCACTGAGTCTGCCCCTTGAGCGTGTCACTTATGGAGGTGTAGAGTTGTTAACTGGTGTGGTCTGACACTCACCACTGGGTACATTGGCTCTTGGGTCTCCAGAGAGGTGCAAAGTCAGCCACTGCCTGGGGCCACCCAGCAGGAGCTACAGAGAGATCTGCAGATTCCTCCTCCTTGTATTAGGTTTGGAAGTGCCCAGACGAGGCCCAGCTATGAAGCAAGGCCAGCTGGTGCTGGTTCCTGATCTTGGGCCTTTTATTGATAGGTTTAGGGCTCCCTGACCCACCTGCAACTTGTTTGACAGATTTTAGCCTGAGCCAGGACAGGCCATTCATATGCAAAAGCTGCTTCTCACAGCTTGGGTGGGGTTGTAAATTGGATGAGGCGGGGTTTTAGGGAATCACCAGGGTGGAGCAAACAGAAATGGCTGCCAGTCAGTCACAGCATAGGAACAATGATCCCTGTGAGCACCTCTGGCTGGGAGAAAGCCACCCCTGAGTTCCTGCCCTGATGCCAGAGAATCCAGTTCCTCCTCATATGTGTATGTGTTCCCCAGACTCTCACCCTGGCGTTGGAGCTCAGAGGAAGCAGGACCTTGTAAGTTAAGTTCATGGTGCCAGCTTTTTAAGAGGTGTGGGGCTGGGACCCCTTTGCTCCTCCAGGTGGCCTCTGCAGAGATGATCTCCCTCCTGATTAAAAAAAGCGGCCCATGTGGGTGCCGGGCCAGCCCATTCCACACCTCTGCACCCCCTACCAGTCAGTGTGCTTTCTTCTTTACCTCTCTAGTTGTAAGACTCCCATTCAGCCAGCTTTCCAGTGATTCAGGATGATGGTTGTTCTGTATTTTTATGTGGTTGTGGGAGGCAGCGAGTACAGGTGTTTACCTATGTCACTACATTCCTAGAGTTATCCAGACTTAATTTCTATTAGTGAAGATTGAAGAGGAAACCAGTTGCTGTAGCAGATGGCATTACTGTTCCTGATTATTTTCTCTCTCTTTCCCTGCAAGAGGAGACATCTCTGCCTGTTGTCAGGAGATTTACTGTGCCTGACTTCAGAGGAGGGTACTTCCCCAGCTCACCCATCCCAGGCTTAGCCCAATGATTTGATTTGGCAATATGATGGGAAAGGGCAGTGTGCCAGTTCCCAGTGGGAGCATTAGGAGCCATCAGAATGTTTCCCCAGCTCTCCTGCTTCTCTCTTTCTGCCAAGGATACTGTTCCTTTGACCTAGACCCTAGAGACAAAGATCAAAGCTACGGCTGACCCTTCACTGACAAGCAGGAAGGACAATTTCTGTGGTTCTCAGCCTTTGAGATTCCGGGTCTGGTTGTTCCCACATCACTCTGTAATTAAGTAGGGGTGAGTGGAAGGTGAGAAAGGCATCCCTCACTCCTTAAAGTGTTAAGGCAAGAATTAGAGTGGTGTTGTGAATGAATTTTCAGAAAATGAAGCATGTCTGGGGGTGGAGGAAAGGCAGTCATTTGGTCTCGAAGATTCCTGGGAAGAATGAACTTGGAACTTTTAGAAGGATATGAAGGTGTTAGCTAAGTGGAAAAGCAGGGGGACCATCCCAGCAGGGAGTCAGGGACACATCCCAGCAAATGGAGAGAAGTGCCCAAGAGGATGGTATCTACAAAAAGCAAGGATGGATGCATGTGCTGAGGTTGTGTGAGGTGTATATTTCTTGCAAAGGGATTTGGATTTCATCTTCAAATCTCTGGGGAGCTCATGAAAGGTTTTAAGCAAGAGCAATAGTATCACATTTAGATTTTAGAATGGATGGAATGGATGATCTCTTAGGAGATGGGGTGTGTTCAAAACACTTATTGAGTGGCTGACAGTGAGAGCTACCACCTACTAAATGCTCCCAGGTGCTTAGTTTGCAAAGGTGCTCTAGGTTGACCGCATCACTAAAGGCAACAGCAGCAGATTTCAATTACTATGAACACACAGATACAATATGTTTTGGTAAGAAGGGAACAATGTGAGATTTGAGTCTGTTTTGAATGAGTGGCTTGTGAATGAGTGGCAGAGGGGTCATCACTCAGTTGATACCAGAACCTACCATAGTAATCTCTATACCAGGGGTGGGCAAACTTTTTGACTGGAGGGCCACAATGGGTTCTTTTTTTTTTTTTTTTTAATATATTTTATTGATTTTCTACAGAGAAGAAGGGAGAGAGACAGAGAGTTAGAAACATCGATGAGAGAGAAACATCGACCAGCTGCCTCCTGCACATCTCCCACTGGGGATGTGCCCGCAACCCAGGTACACGCCCTTGACCGGAATCGAACCTGGGACCCTCCAGTCCGCAGGCCGACGCTCTATCCACTGAGCCAAACCGGTTTCGGCAACACAATGGGTTCTTAAACTGGACCGGAGGGCCGGAACAAAAGCATGGATGGAGTGTTTGTGTGAACTAATATAAATTCAAAGTAAACATCATTACATAAAAGGGTACGGTCTTTTTTTTTTTTTTTTTTAGGTTTTATTCATTTCAAACGGGCCGGATCCAGCCGCGGGCCGTAGTTTGCCCACGGCTGCTCTATACGCTTTTGATTTTTACTCTCTGTCAGTTATTATTTAATATATCCCTATAATGCGTCATTGGTGAAGAAAAGGAAGTGTAAGGAACACAGATTTTAAATGTGACAAATTAATAGAATTGAAACTATTTCTGCAAATTCTCTTCAAGTAGGTCTTTATCAGCTTAAGTCATCTTCTGCTGATCAAATGTTTTGGCGACCCATTGATGTCTCTGGCCTAAAATGTAGGTCAAAAAGAGGAAATAGAGTGGTAGTTATCTGCTGGTTTTCCTCTTCATTAAATGGGAATAAATGCTATCCATGCCCAAAACGTGTTATTTGCAGAGAAGTGCTCTCAAATGTCCTCTTCTCTCCTCTTGTCAATTAAAAACAAAATATCCACATGTTAAACCCTTTCATATATTAATGCAAAATAAATGAATCCAGGTTTAGGTAGTAAAGACATTTTTTGCCTAAACTTTGATGGCTTAACATAGGGTGACTTGAACACATGTTTTGATATAAATGCAGTCTTCAATGATATGATGCCAGTTTAGAATTTTTGACAACAAAGATATTTTGTCATAAATAGTTTGAAGATACATTAAACAACGTATCACTTGCTGAGGACAAGATGTGCCTTTTTGAATTAGCACCGTAACTAGCAAACATCATGGCCTCAATTCATATTTATTGGCTATATATGTTAGATTTATATTAAAATAAACGTTTTTTTTTACATTTTATCAATTAAATTTATTGTCTTATCTGGGCATATTTTGTGGTGCCTCAAAACTATTATAATAATAACATCAAGGATCACTGATCACAGATCATCATAACAAATATAATAAATAATGAAAACATTTGAAATGTTGAGAGAATTACCAAAATGTGACACAGAGACAAGAAGTAAGCAAATACTTTGGAAAAATGGTGCCAGTTGACTTGATTGACATAAGGTTGCCACAAACTTTCAATTTTTAAGAAACACAATATATGCAAAATGCAGTAGAGCAAAGCACAATAAAATGAGGTATGCCTATCAATTTTGGAAACAAGGAAATCTAAAGGATATCTGAAAGAGATTTTTAAAAACTTTTTAAAAAATAAACTTTCTTTTTTTTTTGAGTTTGATTTTGGATATTTTTTTTATTGTTTTATTGCTTAAAGTATTACAAAGAGTATTACATATGTCTCCTTTTTTCCCCCGCCCTTGACAATCCCCTGGCCTCCCCTACCCCCCAGTGTCTTATGTCCATTGGTTATGCTTATATGCATGCATACAAGTCCTTCGGTTGATCTTTTACCCGCCTCCCTCCTGCCCCCCAACCCTCCCCGGCCTTCCCGCTACAGTTTGACAATATGTTTGAGGCAGCTCTGCCTCTGTATCTATTATTGTTCATAAGTTTATAATGGTCTTTATTATCCATGAATGAGTGAGATCATGTGGTATTTTTCCTTCATTGACTGGCTTATTTCACTTAGCATAATGCTCTCCAGTTCCATCCATGCCGTTGCAAATGGTAAGAGTTCCTTCTTTTTTTACAGCAGCATAGTATTCCATCGTGTAGATGTACCACAGTTTTCTAATCCATTCATCTACTGATGGGCACTTAGGCTGTTTCCAGATCTTAGCTATGGTGAATTGTGCTGCTATGAACATATGGGTGCATATATCCTTTCTGATTGGTGTTTCTGGTTTCTTGGGATATATTCCTAGAAGTGGGATCACAGGGTCAAATGGGAGTTCCATTTTTAGTTTTTTGAGGAAACTCCATACTGTCTTCCATAGTGGCTGCACCAGTCTGCATTCCCACCATAAACTTTCTAATACAATCTTTAAGATACGTAGAGCTAAAATAATATTCTTTGTACATAAAATTACTTAAATATCATAGATTAAGTAAAATGTGTCCCTACAGAACTAGTCTTTTTGAATAGCATTCTGTGCACTGGTCATAGCAGTGGCCAGGGTTGTCAGTTCCTGGGTCAATGTGCTAAAGGGGACTCAGTTCATAGCTCTCCTTCCTAAGCTGCTAAAATCCATTACTTGGAGTTTCTTTCTAAACAGATAAGCCTGTAGGTTGGGAGAGCAACTCTCTAATTCCTTGCAGTTTCTTGAAAACAAGCCAGATCTTTAAAGCATTTTATTGTTTTCTCTTATGAGTTGAATTATATTCCCCTAAATTCATATATTGAAGTACCACCTCTAGTACCTCAGAATGTGATCTTATTTGAAAATGGGGTTGTTGCAGATATAATTAGGTAAGATGTTGTCATACTGGAGTAGCGTGGTCACCTTTTTGTTGTTAATCCTCACCTGAGGATATTTTCCTATTGATTTTTTAGAGAGAGTGGAAGGGAGGGGGAGAGACAGCAAGAGAGAAACATCTATGTGAGAGAGACACATTGATTGGTTGCCTCCTGCACCCCCCTCCCCCCGCAAACTGGGCAAGGGATCGAGCCTGCAACCAAGTACGTGCCCTTGACTGGAATTGAACCCAAGACCCTTCAGTCTGTGGGCCAATGCTCTATCCACTGAACCAGGTCTTTTTTTTGTTGTGAGTGGTCACCTTTTATTAAGTCCTTAATAAAAAGGAATTTGGACACAGTCATGCATATAGGGAGAAGGCCATGTAAAAATGAGGTGTCTGGCCATCTATGAGCCAAGGAGAGAGGCCAGGAGCAGGTCCTTCCCTCAGTCTTCAGAAGGAACCAACTCTGCTGACACCTTGATTTTGAACTTATAGCCTCCTGAAGTGTGAGATGATGCATTCGTGTTTAAGTCAGCCGGGTTTCGGGACTTGGTTACCGTAGCCAAAGCAAACCAATACACCGATTATTGTCGGAACCGATCAGAGATAACAATCGTGTGGATGCTACAAAAGTAATTCAGTTTCCAGAGTCTGAAAAAACCTTTACCCTCTTGGTGAGGGCAGGTTACCTTCTGAGTGTCCCCTGACTTTTTGCCTTCTATTAGAGCTTCATCCTATATTATATCTGCATTATAATAGATAATAGAATGTATTATTTGTTCAAATGATCTATTCTTTCCCCATCCTGTTTGTGTTTCCCTGAGCAAAGTTCACATGCCCACTTGCCTGGCTTTGGTTTTGCCCTTCTGACCTGAGTTGGCCAGTGGAGTGTGGGTGGATGAAACCCACAGAGAGAAGCTGTAACTGTCGTTACTTTCAGTGTGAAAACCTCACACTCTGCTCTCTGCTATGAGCTACAGGGTGTCTCAGGAACTTCTCCACTGACTTGGGTCGAGAACACACGTGGAGTCTAGACTAGGAGAACTGAGCAAAGTAAGGCCACCGAGAAACAAATGATCTAGGGTTTACTTATTAATATGACAAAATCTGACAAATATGCAAATGAGCAATAATAGGTTTCATTGGTGTGTCGGATTCTGCATTAGGAATTTCCATGTGCTACATTTCACATGGATAGGTTCTCCATGGCCCTGTTGTATTTCTATCCCCATGTGGAGGAAATAGGCCTAGAGAGATTAAGTATATTTATTTAAAAAATATTTTTATTGATTTCAGAGAGGAAGGAAAAGGGAGAGAGATAGAAACATCCATGATGAGCATCATTGATCTGCTGCCTCCTGCACGCCCCACACTGAGGACTGAGCCTGTAACCCAGGCATGTGCTCTGATCTCAGAATTGAACTGTGACCTCCTGGTTCATAGGTCGACGCTCCACCACTGAGCCATGCTGGCCAGGCAAGTACATTTCTTAAACTCCCACGGCTAGGAGTGGCGGAGCCTGGAAATGGATCCAATCCCTAAACAGTGTTCACTTTCAGGTATGGCTCCCTTCAGACCCTTCTTCACAGTGAGTGATCACCAAGTGGTCTCTCACATGCAAATGTGACTCTGCTTGTTCCCTGATTAACTCCTTCTGTGGTTTCCTGTGTCACTCACAGTAAACCCTAAAGCCCTTAGCTGTCACATCATCCAAATCCATCTTCCCTTGACAGTTCCCCAAACTATACTGAAGGCTAACTTTCTTGGCATGCACTCTATTGTCTCTGAGCTTCTGTACCCACTGTTCCCTCTGCCTGGAACACTTTCCCAATCCCTCACTCCCCCACTTCACCTGGACTCAGTTCATACATCATTTCGTCCAAGAAATACCTCCTGACTGTTTCACCTAGTTTAGGCTAATTTCCCTCTCTCTAAGCTCCCTTGGCAGCCTGTACGGACTTCTAAACTAAAGGGCAGTAAGCACACTATTTTTTAGTTGTTGATTGCTCCGTGAGGGAATGAGCCATGCTTTAATGGTCTTTACATCTTTAGGACCTAGCAGAATGCCTGGCTCTTAGTCAATGTTTGTTGAATTACTGAATGCATGTCCAGAATAAAGTAGATCCTAAATGAAGATCTATTTCTTTCTGATTAAATCACACTTGCATCAACATTCCTAAAATTTAAAAAGATGTAGTAAAGAATGGGCATGATGTCAGGTCTTTATTGTAAAGCGAATGCAACATCCAGGTCTCTGGTGCACTTGAATGGGAAGACAGGTGCTCTTACCCAGCATTGATGGGGTATGGATTTTCAAATTGAATGGAAGTGTTTTACTTTTTTAATTTTTTGTTAATCCTCATCCAAGGATATTTTTTCCATTGATTTTTAGAGAGAGTAGAAGGGAAGGGGAGAGAGCGAGAGAGACATCAATGTGAGAGAGACACATAGATTGGTTGCCTCTCACACATGCCCCAACCAGGGCTGGGGATTGAGCCTGGAACTGTGGTATGAGGTATGTGCCCTTGACTGGAATTGAACCCGGGACCCTTCAGTCTGTGGGCTGACACACTATCCACTGAGCCAAACCAGCTAGGGTGATGGAAATGTTTTAATTCTAGCTCTGCCACCTGTAAATCTTATAACCTTGGAAAAATTCTTAACCTTTCTTTCTTTCTTCTCTCTCTCTCTCTCTCTCTCTCTCTCTCTCTCTCTCTCTCTCTCTTGTCTCTTTTCCACCCCACACAGACACCATGTTAATGGAATATAGAACTCTGGGTATAAAGATGGGAGTTTGCATCTCAGTCCTGCTACTGACTTAGACTCAAGCTGTGTAAGCCGTTTTCACTTTGCTCCTTGAGTTACATTTCTTTGTTTCACTCCCAGCCTCTGCCATAGTGCTATGCATAGAGTTTATTCAGTAACGTTTATTCACTCAAGAAATATCAGCTGGGTGCCTGTGGTTTCTAGCTAGAGAGTGGCTGCTGGAAGATTTTCGTGATGGGGAGGGAGGATGAGTTCCGGGGTTGAGGCTGCAGCTGCTGACCTGGCCGATCAGGACCCGCTTGGAGCCATCTGCTTGGCCAGCACTTGATTGGTTGGACATAGAAAGGAATGAAAACCAATCAAGAAAGATGACCTTTTGTAGAATTAAGCAATTTGCAAGCAGCTGCAGAGATCCTGGGCCCCCAGTTAGAGTGAGCAGATTTGCCTGGCTTTTATGTTGGACTGACATCAAACTCGTTAATGTCAGTAAGAAAGAAATTGAACTTGTCTTTGTTGTGAGCCTAATGAAGCCTTTGCTGGTTGCATGGAATTTCCCCCTTTGATTTCCCTCTCTTTGCCTTTTTCTGTTTCCTTTTATTTAATGTCCTTCTTGGCAGAGGCTCTTTTACTCTTGATTTTCAAAAGAGGGAGGGGAGATAGAGAACAGGAAGAGAAGTTTAAAAACCAAGAAAAAAAATTTTAAAATGAATATTTAGCTTTTCTCCAAGGTGAAGGGCTTAGATCCTCCTAAATCCAAATCTGGAAAAACTGCCTTAGACCCATGCATGGTGAGTGAAGGGGTGCAGTGATGTGATAGGTCAGAATGCACAGCAGGGCGGGCTCAGTCCCCCCTCGCTGCTCAATCATTCTCAATACGAAGTATCTTGTTTGGAAAGATTGGTAAATCAAGCCTCTTACTTGATTCTTTTTTTTTTAAATACATTTTTTATTGATTTTTTAGAGAGAGAGGTAGGGATGGAGAGATAGAAACATTGATGAGAGAGGAACATCATCTACAGCTACCTCCTGCACGCCCCCTACTGGGGATCGAGCCAGCAACCTGGGCCTATGCTCTGACCAGGCATCAAACCAGTGACCTCCTGGTTCCTGGGTGGATGCTCAACTACTGAGCCACACTGGTGAGGCTCTAACTTGATTCTAAGTGGTAGGTTAGGTTGTAGATAACACAGAACCCATCTCAAACCGACTTAAACAGAAGGAGACTTTATTAGCTCCAGTGGCTGAAGAATCCCAGGGGAAAGCTGGGGTTGGGTAATGCCCTCCATCTCCTAGCTTGATAGCCCCTCCGTCAGCAGGCTTCATGTGGGAGTGTGTACCCACTTTCCCAGTGACACTCAGATCACTTCTCACTCCTGATCCACGACTGTTCCCAATGTACCGCCAGCTCTGAAATAATGAAGTTGGGCCCTCGGAAGAGCTTTCTTTTCCAGCTGACACGATGCTAAACTTTGTCAGTCGAGGAAGATGGAGAGACATTTCGGGGTAGAGGGGTTTCTTTCCTGGCTCTGATGTGATCTGTCATCAGGCTTCCGGGCACAGGCAGCTTCTCCGATGCCGGGTGCCTGCAGTTAGCACATGGCAGTGGGCACCGCCCCCAGGCCAGCAGCTTCCCAGGACTGCCTGCTACGTTGGGTAGTTTTACACAGCATGCCTCCTCTCCTGCAGTGCCCACACCCAGCCACACCCACGGGATCCACTAGCACCCCCTTCATGCAGGTTTTGGGTGCAGGGTTTCCAGTGAGACACGCCCAGCACACCGAGAGGGAGAGTTTCTGGCAAATTCTGGAGCGTGGATTTCCAGCAAGTTACACGCGTGGCACCAGAGTGAGCCACAGCCGTGCCCTCTTCAACAAGGTCTAGACCAGTGATGGCGAACCTTTTGAGCTCGGCATGTCAGCATTTTGAAAAACCCTAACTTAACTCTGGTGCTGTGTCACATATAGAAATTTTTTGATATTTGCAACCATAGTAAAACAAAGACTTATCTTTTTGATATTTATTTTATATATTTAAATGCCATTTAACAAAGAAAAATCAACCAAAAAAATGAGTTTGCGTGTCACCTCTGACACGCGTGTCATAGGTTCGCCATCACTGGTCTAGACCCTACCCTCCTCCTGGAGGAGGGCAAGACCATCATCCCTTGGGCAATCTATCTCAGTGCCAGGGGCGTGGCTACTCCTTATACCTGCTATTCCTGCCTATGTTAGAGTTCTCTTTCCTTCTCCCTAAACAATACCACCTTACTCCAATACCCTGTTATAACTGAACCTTCTTTTTTAAAATATATTTTATTGACTTTTTACAGAGAGGAAGGGATAGGGATAGAGAGTTAGAAATATCGATGAGAGATAAACATCGATCAGCTGTCTCCTGCACACTTCCTACTGGGTATGTGCCCACAACCAAGGTACATGCCCTTGACCTGAATCAAACCTGGGACTCTTGAGTCCTCAGGCCGATGCTCTATCCACTGAGCCAAACCGGTTAGGGCCTGAACCTTCTTTTTAAAAAAATATATATTTTTATTGTTGATAGTATTACAGATATCTCTCATCTCCTCCTTCCCTCCCCCCTCCCCCAGTTTACCCCCCTTCTCCTAGTCCCTATCCCTGTCCCAGGTCCTCACCACCCTATTGCACATGTCCATGGGTAACTTGTCCTTCTTTATATTCAATTTCCTACTCAAATTATTGCATGGGTTCTCTCTCCTGATTGTACCCCGATTGATATGCTACCTCCCTAAACAACAGTGCAAAAAAGTCCTCATACATATCCCCTTATGGGCTTGAAATTTTATTTGGGCATATATTTCCCCCCAAAATACTTGTTAGATCATAGGATAAATATTTAAAGTAACAAAGTACCTCCTAACTGTTCATTCAAATAGCTACCCTGGTCTATGCCTTCACTAGCAGGGCATCCTGGTACTTGCATTCCCACATGGCCACCAACCTGTGCCTCCCCAGCGTTCAGGTTTTCGTTTGTCTAATGATGGCAAAGTGGTCCATTACTTTTCTAGATTGCATGTCTCTGATTGTCAATGTCTCTTCATACACTGGTTGGCCTTTCAGAGTTTCCTGTTCTTTAAAAAAATATTTTTATTGATTTCACAGAAAGGAAGGGAGAGGGAGAGAGAGAAACATCAATGGTGAGAGAGAATCATTGATGGGCTGCCTCCTGCACGCCCCCTACTGGGAATCCAGCCCTGACTGGGCCAGTTTCCTCTTTGTGAACTGCCTTTTCCTACTTGCCCATGGGTTTTATTAGTGTTAAGATGTTTTCTTGTTGAGTCATAGTTCTTTGTATATCCTAGAAAATATTCCCTTGTCAGCTTTAGACATTGCAAATACCTTTTCCCAATCTTTTCTCTATCTGCAAACTTTGTCCATGATGTGCTTTATTGAAAATCAACCCTCTTTTTTGGCATAATTATTTAGATGCCATTCTTGCCCCAGAATATTCTGCCATATATTTTCTATCTACATATAATTTTACTTTCATAGTTAGGTTTTAAATGCCCCTAATACACCTTTGATTATGGTGTTAGAAGTGATTCAGATTTTTTTCTTCTAACTTTGAGCCCAAAATGACTATTTTAGTATATGTGCTGCCAAAGCAAGCTCCAAAAAAACAATATTTTAAAGGAGAGGAGAATATGATTATCCGTTTCTGTGAGGGATCAAAAATTAGTGTATGACAAAGTTTAAAGTAAAAATGAAATGAAATGAGACCATGTATCATGAAGTAATCTATTCTATATGATTATGGTAATTACTAAAATGGTGATTATGATAATTACGGAATAAAGCATTAACCCCAGAAACCTCATGGTGATTGTCAAACTGGCTTTGAATGGCATTATTCAACTTAAAAGAAATTTCATCTTTATACCCACAACCCAATTTTAGTGTATAATTGTTTAGTTGGTTTGGATGCTTTCATCGCCTCCAACCTTTAAAAAAATGACGATAATACCTTAAATTTTCTTTTCTGTTTTCAGGAGTACAAACCTTTATTCTCAGGCCACGTGGTTTGGGTTGGATCCACCCCACTTTAGGAGTAGAATGTGTAACCAAGGCTTGACAGTTATACGCAGTCCCTGATCCAGTGATTGGTTAGTGAGAATATATGACCTAGGTGTGGCCAATTGGCAAACTTTACTCCCCAGCCACAGTGATTGGCTCAATGATCTCAAGTTGGTCAAATTATAGTTAATCCCAGGATTTATACAGGAACTATAGAAAAGAAATACTCTTTTGTTTTCTTTGGTTGAACTTAGACTTAGGTAGACATTATCCTGCAGTTACCAGAAATTACCACCTGAAACCTGTGGATGGAGCTGGCTATAAGAGAAGGAGAGGAACTATTTTCTGATGACATTAACTACATCCAGCTTTACCCTGGGATTTTTGGCTAGATGGGCAGAAGGTTAAACACTCACTTTAAAGTTTTGCTTGTTTTTTAAATATATGACATATATAAAGGAGATTTTACACACACACACACACACACACACACACACACACACACACTGTCCCAAAAAACATATACACACTTTAACAGTTGATAGCTCAATTGATGTTTCTTTCTTTTCAGATTTAAATCATTGGATTAATAATTATTCAAAGTGTGTATACATTTTTGGGGGACACCCTGTATATACATAGCAACATAGAAAGAATTTAAAATCAGGAGCTGAGCCTGGCAAATGGCTCAGTTGGTTGAGCATTGTCCCGTACACCAAAAGGTTGTGGGTTCAATCCCCAGTCAGAGTGGGTCGGGGTGAGTACGGGAGGCAACCAATTGATGTTCTCTCATACATCGATGTCTCTCTTCCACTTCTTTTCTCTAAAAAAATCAATGAAAATATCCTTGGGTGAATATTAAAAAAAACAACTAAAAAAACCCAACAACAACCAGGTGCTGAGTGAAGAAAGGAAGAAGCATTGGGACCTGACACACAATGCTATCTCTAGAAATATACACACAACAATAATATGTTTTTACTAGATTACAGTCAGACAGAAGGCACACATCAAGTACTTTAGAATGTTTGCTATGTGGGGATGAAAATAAAAGTAAACATAAACTAAAAAAGTGTGTCATGAACTGAAAAGCATGATTCAATTAACTATTGACATGTGGAATACAGACCTTAAAAACTATTTTTTTATCATTACAAATGTTCAGACCCTATATTTTCAGTGCTCAACAAGTATTTCTTGATTTATCCAGTCTTTTAGGTTGAATGATATTTTTTTCACTAGTTTGAAGACTACAGGGAATATTACCAAAGCAGTAATATTGGCCAGGCTGAAACATATAATAAAAATTAAAAAATAGAAATAATTTAAGTTCTATTTTTGAGATGAAACATTTTAGAATACAAAGATTTTTTTCAAAAAGGACTGCAGGGCAAAGAGGCTGAAGGAGAAGACAATGTTTTTTGAGTAACAGGTCATGTCGATTTACTTATATAAGTAGAAAACCAGTGAGATCATAGAAATTGAGTAAATTGTCACAAAGTAGGTGGTTAAAAATAAGCCTTCTGTGATAAAAGTAGTTACTACCTTAGTAATCTATCAGTTTATTACAGCAAATCTTTTAATAAATGTGGTTTCCTATAAGAAACATTCATGAATTGTAAGTCAGCAGTCCTTGGGACTATTAAAACAAATCTTTTAATATCACAGAAAAGTTCTTTGCTGTTCTTAGTAAACATTCTTAGACAGAAATTCAACTTTATGCTGACAAGACACCGACGAATCTACATTTAACTTCAATTTTATGATATGTTGTATGTAAATGCTCACCAAGCTTTTCCTCAACTCTAACAAGATGGAGTGTCTGGCTGAATACTCTGTCTGCTCAAATCTCCCGTTCAACAGTCTTCCAATTCTTTTCAAGTTTTCTCATTATACTGCTAATTACATTTTGTAGCCTTTGGCTTCACTTATATTTTGTAGTCAAGACTGAATTAAAAAATACGGGGCACCCCTGGAGGAGAGATGTTATCAGTGGGTAGTGATTTCTCTGGTGGGTGCTATGTGTCAACCATTTACCATGACTGTGAGGTGGGATTCTGGAATTTTACATTTAGCCTGGTGGGGTCGGGGGGAAATAGGTTATCACACCAAGTCCGAGTGTTTTGAAGTCAATGTGCCGATGTATAATAAATGCCACACATTGTAAGTGCTCATGTAGACTCTCCTGCTCGCATTGAGCTCAGCGACAAAACCAAAGAGAGTGTGAACAGCAAGTAAATGTTAACAGATTGTTGCCCAGATCCACCCCTTGGATTTTACATTTTACATTTACATTTTCATGTTGCTGTTGCCTGAATATTTCTGTCTGCCGGTGATGCTCTCTTCTGCAGCACCAGAGACTCCACAGTTAAAGATCAGAGCACACAACTTTAAAAATATATATATATTTTATTGATTTTTTTACAGAAAGGAAGGGGGAGGGAAAGAGAGTTAGAAACATCGATGAGAGAGAAACATTGATCAGCCACCTCCTGAACACCTCCTACTGAGGATGTGCCCGAAACCAAGGTACATGCCCTTGACCGGAATCAAACCTGGGACCCTTCAGTCCGCAGGCTGACGCTCTATCCACTGAGCCAAACCGGCCAGAGCTGGAGCACACAACTTTATTTTAACCGCATGGCAAATCTCATAGGGATCCTATCCTTATCTGTCCCAGATTGTTGAGCAAGTGGTTACTTATCAGGGGAAAATATTAAGCATGAAAATGCCAATAATATCAGTCTCTGAATTTAGGAAGGCAAATTTTGAAAGGACACACTATCATAGGAGTTTGATAGGAGATACCATTTAATTGACTTCTCCATAGCTGTAAGGAAAAACCATCCGACAAGGGGTCCTTCTACATAGTTTTCCTATTCAAGTTTGGATTTCCTTTCTGACAGGGGCTGCTTCAGCTGGATGGGATAAGTCGTTTAAAAGGGGTATGTTGACATATTGGGACGACCTGCGGCTTTCTGTATGGAACCTCAGGGAAAAAGCTATGGAACATTAACCCAAAATGATGAAGGCACTCACCTGATATTTCATGCCAACAATGATCTATGTTTCCCCTGAAGTCCCCCCATGTCATTCCCCCAGCCACTGTGTGGGTATAAGGTGGCTCCGGTGTCATGGAAAGAGCAAGTGAACTCAGCACCTGGGCCCTCTTCTCTTCTCTTGGGTGAGTGGTGTCCAGAGACACTTAGGATGCTTGTGTTTGCAGGTAGATGGCATTTTCTCTCCTTGGACCGGGGGAGATCTTTGTGGAGGTGTAGAGGTGTAGGTGTGTATCTATGTGTGGGTATACAGCAGAAAGAGGTGTGTGTGTGCGTGCATGTGAGTGCACGTGTGCATGCATAGGAACCCCTAGATGCAGGCAGAGCAGCTGGCTGCTATCTCAATACTATTATTAAAGGCTGTCATGGAAAGTTTTTCCTCATCTGACCCATGTAAATATCCCCCCTACCTGCCCTGTCAATATTCATGGTGCCTAAAATTTTGTCAGTTATTCATGACTTTAATTATGTTATGGGTCACCAGGAGTCTACTGTATGTCAACATGCAAACACTTGAGGATAGTTAATATACTAAATAATTAGCCGCAGCAACATGGCTCTTGGTTTATGTGGTTTGCCAGAAGTAATTAACCAGAGTACTCAGGAGTAGAAAACTGGAAGAGTAAGTTCATATGGGGTGGTGGTGGGTGGTGGTTAAGGAGGAACCAGGAAAGGTTTTGCATCTGAGAGGTCCCAGATTTTGCAATATTGCGTCTTAAAGGAAAAATTGGGCATCTAAGGCTCATCAAAATGTTGTGATTGTAGAAAGCAAGAGAAAAGGGAAAATATATCTCCAGGAGGTGAACAGGATGGTGAAGATCCAACTTTGATTATGTCACGTGTTTTCTGAAATCTGGGTTCATCTCTCTTTTGCTTAATTGTGCTTAGGTCACGATGTGTACACTTTGGGTGCAGTAGAGAGTATGGGCATGTTTGTATTTAGCTAATTCTTTGTGTGTGTCTACTTTAAAAAAATGCGCTTCTAGTCAGTATGCCTGGGTGTGTACAGATGTAAGACTTGAGAGGATATATGTGATGTGTGCATATTTATATTCCCAGTAGAAAAAATTTGCTATGCACTTGTTATCTTGGTGCCTTGTACACCGGCTATCTTGAGACATGAGGCCACAGGGCTCATCGTTATAAATCCTGACACTACAGACAGTGTTTCAACATTAAGTAATTCATCTTCAGTAAATGAAAGAAAACAAAAAGCCAAATTGTTTTATAATGGGGCAAGTTAGTGAACGAAGGGGTGAGTTAGCCAACAAGTAGGTGAGTGTAGATAGGTAAAAGAGTAACTTACTTCAATAATGTGCTGAGCTACTGGCATGATAGAGTTATTTACTTAAACCCAGCAGCACCAATTTGTCATGCCACTGATTTTTTAAATTCTTTCCCTTTGAGAAGAACAATTTCACTTCCATACAGCAGGTGGCAGCATTGTTGGCTGCAATCCTTGTTCAGCTATGGTTGGCTGAGTTTGTGTGATGAATCTGCCAAGGCAGAAATGCTTGTTTGCATTACAGGAGACTGTAGCTCTTTAGAATTTCATTAAGAAGAGAAAGACCACTCTTATTGTTATTACAATAATTTTACATTTTCAATTTGTCTCTAGAACAGGGAAATCCGGTAGCAGTATTATAAGTTCTTGGGTGCCTACTAGTATTTCAAAATCAGAGGTAAGGATTTGTTAAATTCTTGCCCAGTGAAAATAAAGCTACTGCTTTTAATTATGTTTACAAAAGAATATTAGTGGCTATATCTTGGTGAGATTATAGTCTGGAAATAGTTATTGTGTTAGGCTATAGCCATTCTGCTAGTTTTCAGCTGTAGAAGTTATCCTTTTATATATTTTATTTTCTTAATTTTATCGATTGAACCATGCCCTAACTATAATAATAAAGCGTAATATGCTAATTAGGCCAGATGTCCTTCTGGACGACCTTCTAGACGTCCTTCTGGATGACCTTTGGGACGAAGCCGGGGCTGTGAGGGAAGCATGGGTCCTGGGTGCCGGAGGGAAGCTGGTGCCAGCAGCTGGGGAAAGGAAGGCCTACTCTTGCACGAATTTCATGCATCAGGCCTCTAGTTAAACAATAACAATTGACAAGTTTCTACCATGTTCTGAGTTTTGTGCAGAACATATACGTTTTTAGACTATGAGCTCCTTGAGAGTGGCCATGTGTCTTTATCCTGGTGTATTCACAATGCTGATAGAATACAGCAAACCTAGTCACCAGACACCAGGAGCCACATGTATAAATACATGTGCAAATAATGATATTGAATTCCTATTGAGTGCTTACCATGTGCCAGCCACTGTTTCAAATGCTTTACATGTATTAACACATGTAATTCTCACCACAATGTTCTGAAGAACGCATTATTATGATTTGTTAAGCCTCACCAGAGGATATTTTTCCATTGATTTTAGAGAAAGTGGAAAGGAGGGGGAGAGATAGAGAGAGAGAAACATCAATCAATCTGAGAGAGACACATCGATTGGTTGCCTTCTGCAGGTGCCCTGAGTGGGGCCAGGGATTGAGCCTGCAACTGAGGTATGTGCCCTTAACCAAAACCAAGCCTGGGGCCCTTCAGTCCACAGGCCCAACTCTATAATAAGAATGTATTATTATTATCCCCAATTTATAAATGAGGAAATTGAGGCACAGAGAGACAAATTAACCTCTAGAAAATTTTCGGGATGTGATAAGCTTGGTTATTTTCTGGCCTTTGAATCGTCTTTTGTTTTGGTATCTCTCAGAATGCTAAAGATGTGAGTACCTTAGAAGTTGATGCAAAGCAACATTCCCCATATTTAAAAATATATTTTGTGCCCTAACCAGTTTGGCTCAGTGGATAGAGCATCAGCCTGCGGACTCAAGGGTCCAAGGTTCGATTCCGGTCAAGGGCATGTACCTTGGTTGCGGGCACATCCCCAGTGGGGAGTGTGCAGGATGCAGCTGATCGATGTTTCTCTCTCATCGATGTTTCTAACTCTCTATCCCTCTCCCTTCCTCTCTGTAAAAAATCAATAAAATATATTAAAAGTATATTTTTTCATTTATGCAAATATTTTGTGATTCCATTTATATAAGTTATCTAGAGTAGTTAAATTCATGGAAATAGAAAGTAGGATGATGGTAGCCAGGGGCTAGGGCAAGAGAGAAATGAGGATTTGTTTAATGGATGTCGAATTTTAGTTTTGCAAGATAAAATATTTCTGGAGATTTTTTTTTTTAAATCCTCACCTGAGAGTATTTTTCCATTGATTTTTCAGAGAGAATTAAAGAGTGAGGAAAAGACAGAGAGAAATATCAATGTGAGAGAAACATTGATTGGTTGCCTCCTGCATGCACCCTGACCAGGGCCCGAGCTGGGGAGGAGCCTGCAACCGAGGTACATGCCCTTGATCAGAATTGAACCCAGGACTCTTTGGTCCTCAGGTTGGTGCGCTATCTATTGAGCAAAACTGGCTAGGGAGAGATTTGATTTCAGAGAGGAAGGGAGAGGGAGAGAGATAGAAACATGAATGATGAGAGAGAGTCATTGATCAGCTGCCTCTTGCATGTGTTCTGACTGGGAATCGAACCGTGACCTCCTAGGTCGTAGGTCGACGCTCAACTACTGAACCATGCCAGCCAGGTTTGGAGATATTTGTACATTGTTGTATATCAATGTGAATCTATTTAATATGATTAGACTGTACACTTCCAAAAGGTTAAGATGGTAAATCTTGTGTTATGGTGTTTTAGATCACAATTAAAAATTTAAAAAGAGCCCTAGCCAGTTTAGCTCAGTGGATAGAGCGTCGGCCTGCAAAAGGAAGGGTCCCAGGTTCAATTCCAGCCAAGGGCACATAGTTTTTCTTTTATTTATTTATTTTTAAATATATATATTTTTATTGATTTCAGAGAGAGGAAGAGAGAGAGAGAGAGAGAGAGAGAGAGAGAGAGAGAGAAACATCAATGAGAGAGAAACATCATTGCTTGGCTGCCTCCTGTATGCTCCCTACTGGGGGTTGAGCCTGAAATTGGGCATATGCCCTGACCAGGAATCGAACCCTGACCTGATGGTTCATGGGTGGACGCCCAACCACTGAGCCACACTGGCTGGCCACCCCTTATTTTAGTATAGACTTTTAAAAAAGTAGAAGTTCTGCCCTAACTGGTTTGGCTCAGTGGATAGAGCGTTGGGCTGTGGACTGAAGGGTCCTGGGTTTGATTCCTGGTTGTGGGCTTGATCCCTATGAGGGGAGCGTGCAGGAGGCAGCTGATCAATGATTCTCTTTCATCATTGATTTTTCTATCTCTCTCTCCTTCTCCCTTCCCCTATGAAATCAATAAAAAAGTAGTTCTTTCTTTTTTCCTTTTTCTTATTGTTTTGTTTATCACATCATCTAGAAATCTAACACCTACCAGTTAGCATATTGGAACACATTTCCTTCCTGTTCTTTATATATTTAAATATCTGAGCTCAAACTGTGCATATAATGTTGCATCCTATTTTTTATACTTAAAAACATATGGTGGTCATTTTCCTATGTTTTTAGCTCTTCATAAATCACATCAATGACTGCATAATATTATATCATGTGGCTTTATATTAATTGATTTTACCAATTGCTTAATGTTGCACTTTTTAATATTATTCATTTTTTAACATTAATGCTAAGATTTGGTTGCCTCCACTATGGAACTACTGATCTAGACCCAACTTGGATTCTTTGTTAAGAGAATGAGCCAGACGTTCTGGGTCTAAGAACTATGGTCCCTCTGAGAATTTTCGGTCAACACGGAAATGCCAAGTATAATGTGTGGGTCTCTCCGAGATTCAAGGGTGTCTTCATGGACTCTCTGAAATATTTGTAACCATGTTGATCCCCAAGTTTTTTTTTGTGAAGATGGGAGCATCATGTAGTATTCCCATTTCCTTTTCTTAAAACCATCACCGGACTGTCATTTCAGCAACATCTTAACAAATGAAAATCCTCCTCTGAGTCAATAGTAATTATAGGAATTTATCACAATTGCCAATCAAGGTGTTCTGAAGAGACTCATCCTTCTTGTTAAATTAGCTTTCACTGCACGCAAACAGTGAGTTATCTTTAGGAAATCAATTGCAGGGAAATTACAGCTTTCATGGAGGGATATAACCTTGCCAATCGTCTTGTTATACATAATTTCTCTACCAAGAAATTCAGCTGGGCTCATATGACTTATTTTTGGAGATCATATTTCGATGCAGGAAATGTAGAAAAGTCAACTTCTAAAGGCCCAGGAAGGAGGGGGCAGCAAGGACCTTAGAAACATCCAGAGACACTTGCAACCAATTAAACTATCATCCCAGAAGAGGTCAGTAGACTGGGGCTTGTCATCTCGAAAGACTTTGATCCAATGTATTTGGAGGAACAGTCGGTCATTGGTGGTAGATGTCACTGGCTAGTCCTTACATACCTACAGCAGAAGAAACTTTAATTGGAGGCTACTTTAGGCAATTACTGGACTCTTTTAGAAGCAGTACCATAGGAGGTTTTTCTGAAAAGCCTTGGTGATATGAAGTGATCAGGGATCATTTCCTGTAGCAGTGAAGAAAATTCATTTTAGCGTTCAATCTCTGCTGCAGGTTCCCATGTCAAATGTATGGCTCATTGATGCGATAACAAGATGGTAATTAATATGCAATTAACCTGGAATTACTGGGGGATTACCATGTAGTTTTTAAATGAACTCAACTTAGTAATTTTTATATTTATTAGCTGTGCCCAGTGCATGTTTTCCTCCTGGAACATTGGTGAATGAACTGTCGTCATGAAAATGAGACAAAATCCCAGACTCTCACGTTAGCATGACCCACCCTGGGCAAGGCATGTGTATAAAATAGGTGTGTCTAGGGAGGTTATTAGAAGGCAGAAGGACCTCTTTTAAGTTATATGTCCGTAGTGTGTTAAACACTTCTTCCATAAATTGTCTCATTTAGTCCTCACCTCAACACTCTGAGGTCAGACTATTATTGTACCCACTTTATAGACCAGGGAACTGAAGCACTTGCCCAAGGTCAGTCACAAGGCTAGGAAATGGCAGAAGAGGGGTTTGAAACCTGCCAGTGGACTCTCAAGTCTACATTTAAAGCCTCTTTTCTTACTATGTTCTCTAGCAAGGTCCCCTGAGGGCTGGGCACTAGCAGTCATGCATGAAAGCACAGTACTTCCATTATCACAGTCTGTTGGATATTGCCATTCTTGAGAATATCAGAGGCAATTTCCCTGTGTAGAAACTTGGTCTCTCTTTGGTAGGTGGATAAAGGTGGGTTCTGGGGAGGACAGACTGTAAGGGCTGCACTCTATTTCTATTTTTGCAATCACTTGTGTGATTTGGGCTAAGTCGCTGAACATTTCTAGCCTCAGTTGCTTCGTTTTCTTTGTAGACGATAAAATTGCATCAGATAAAGGCTACAACCCCTTCTAGAAACTGGGTTTTTAATTCTACAGAATTTGTCATTTTAGACACATCCTGAATTATCATGTAGTTTCAGGGCTCTCTAACATAGTTCTGAAATGGTGAATTCACACAGAGAGCCTGGTTAGGACCCATGATGACATTATTCTCAAAGGGTCACGAAGGCTGGAGGAAGGTGCCAAGCAAGGAAGCGAGGCTCTGAGGAAGGCTGGTCAGTGAGGGAGGATCTGAAAGGGAGAGTCAGGGAGGAAGAAGTTGGGGCTGGCATCTGGTCAGGGGTCAAACACTATGGAAACTGTAAGGGAGAACTCTGGGTATCTTGCAAAGTGAAGAACCTTTGGGGCCTAAAAGGGAAATCTGATTTGAAAGTTAAATGAGATCTAGGGTAGCTTGTCAGCATCGAAAGAATTTCTGTAATAAAGTAAAATAAGATAAAATAAAATAAAATAAAATAAAATAAAATAAAATGCTGGCCCTGACCAGTGTGGCTCAATTGGTGGAGTGTCCTCCTGTGCACAAAAAGGTCTCAGGATCAATTCCTGGTCAGGGCACGTGCCCAGGTTGCGGGTTCAATCTCTGGTCTCAGTGTTTATGGGAGGCAACTGATTGATATTTCTCTCTCTCTCTCTCTCTCTCTCTCTCTCTCTCTCACATTGATGTTTCTTTTTCTCTCCCTCTCCCTTCCTCTCTCTGTCTAAAATCAATAAAAACATATTTGAAAAAATACTGGACAGTTAATATACAGTTTTTAGGCAGATTTCTGAAGTATTCAGATACAGGATACCCTGACACACACAGAATGGTTTATTCAGTTAGGGTCCCTGCTAGCATATTTGTGCTTTGTGTGCATTAGAAAGAGGCATCTGAGGGGTAGGTACTGCTCCTTAGCAGTGTGGCCTGGGAGGAAGTCATGTGTTTGTGAGAAAGACACTCCTTCCTCCAGGCCAGCGATTTTCAACTGGTGTGCTGCAAGAATTTTTAAAACATGCGATACCTGACTATTTAGTCAGGGGCACTGACCTCTTTTCCCTTAGGTTGTCAAATGAAAAAATGACAACAGTCAACAGAACAATAGGTGTGGAGGAATCAAAATTATACCTACTTTTTTGGGTCAGATCTGCAAAAATACATAATATATTTTTTGGTATGCCCCAGAATTTTCATATTGAGTTTATGTGTGTCATGAGATGAAAAAGGTTGAAAATTGCTGCTCTAGGCCGCTGTCCCTGCGTGTGCCCGCATGTGACTGGGGGAGTGGGTGGGGTCTGGAGGTCAGCTCCTCTCTTCTGCTGAGCCAGACACTTTTGTGCATAAACAACCCACACAACCACGCTCTGCACCTCCACCTTGGGCACAGGGGCCTTGAGGCTGGAAGCATCAAAGGCCTGGGCTGAAGGGAGTAGCTACAGGGTTAAGTTTTCTCTCCACCTGGGAGGGTGGCTTCTATCTGCAGAGCAAATTGAGATATCTGTCTGATTCTCTTTCTCTTGTTATAGGCTGAGCTTCTGATGTATGTTAGGGGTGCTAAAACTTGTTGGTTCTACAGGCTGATAGACTGGAGACATAGTGCGAGGGCATAAAATCAACCTGCCATTCCTAGTTTCTCTCCTTGATCTAGTTATGAGCTTAGCTGCTGAAATAGTTTATGGCCTGCTCCTATCTGGAAAGCCTGTTGGGGGAATCCCTGCTCTGAAAAATAATGCCCTTGCACTAATTCAGCCCGCATCCGAGCCAATCCAAAAGAGGGCTGCGGGCATCTACCTGGTCAGTAGCTTTCCTTTCAGATTAGGAGGGTGAGGCCTTGGGAGCTGCAGCCTTGGAATCAGAGCCCAAGGCCACACACAATTCGATGCCTCTTCCCCTGCCCTTGGTGTCCCCTGGAGCCCCGAGAAACAATTGTCTAGAAGGCAGCAGCTCTTTACCCTGAAGGGGCCTGGGAGCATCCTCCAGTTGTTCTGTGCAAGCTTCTGTCATTGCTAGAAGCAAATGCTACCCCCTAAATCCCCAGGGCTTAAAGGTACAGGGCCTCCAAGCATCTTGGAAGTTGGTGGAGGCAGGGATTATGGGTAAATAGTAAAGAAACCGGCTGATAAATGTTTAAAGACAGACAGATGGTTTCTAGACAATGTTGTAACCACATCATAAGATATCTGAATGTCGAATCACTATGTTGTATACCTGAAACTAGCATAATATTGTATGCCAACTGTAAAAAAGGGAGATAATACTTTTTGTTTTGTTGTTAATCCTCACCCAAGAATAATTTTTAGAGAGACTGGGAGGGAGGGACGGAGGAGAAAGGGTAGGGGAGAGAGAGAGAGAAAGAGAGAGAGAGAAACACTGATCCATTGTCAGGGATGAAACCTGCAACCCAGGTATGTGCCCTTGACTAGAAATCGAACCGTGACCCTTCGGTGAGCAGGCTGATGCTCTAACCATTGAGCAACACTGGTAAGGGCTATAACACTTTTTTTTTCTTGTCCTCAGTTGTTACTGAAAAAACAATAAAACAATGTGAAAAAGAAAAAGAAAAATGTGACCCGTAGCCCCCTCCATCTCTGCACAGCAACTATTTTCACTTCTAGTTCTTGTTCTTGTATCTGTATATTTACACAGTTATAAACCAAATTTGCAATTTATAATATATTAGGTGAGGGAAGCAGAATACTTAATGCCTTCTCATATTTATTCTTCCTATCTTCCTTTTCTCAATTTTAATGGCTGGATAATATTCATATATTAAAATAACATACTCTCAAAACACAGCTGTGTCTCAAAACCTTTATCCCTCTTCTGCCCTTACATATTGTTTAACTTCATCCTGCATGGACTGAAGGAGTGCTTATCATGTTTAGACTTTAGAAAACATCCTAGCATGGTCACTACTGATAGAAGGTGAACATAAAGGTCTTGCCTGCCATAATTACACTTTATATTATTTGTTGTCAGTGAATTTAGATAGGAAAGCCTTCCTGTAGTTTACAAAGCCATCTCAGACATGTGATCTCATGAGATCCTCACTAAGACTGTATGGTAGATCTTTTCTCACTTTTATAGAAGAAGGAAAAAACCCATATAAAAGTAAGGGGCAGCTTCAGGACTTAAAGTCAGACTTCTGATTCATTGTCCCACGGACTCCTATTCACCCTTCAGGGCCCAGTTCACACATCATGACTTCTCAGTAACTTTGTTATCAGTACCCTCCTATAGCCCATTCTCACTGAATGAAAATGTTCTTTTATTGCTTTTTTTATTGAGGGAAAAATACACATAATATAAAATTGACCATCTGAATTGTTTTTGTCTAGAGGTCAGGGGCATTAAGTACATTCACACTGCTGTGCAACTATTCCTGAACTTTTCCATCATCCCTCAAAGAAACTCTATACCTATTAAGTACTAAACTCCCCTTTCTCCCTTTCCTCAGCCCCTGGTAACCTCCATCATTTTTTCTGTATCTATGAATTTGTCTATCTCATACAATATAGGGTGGGGCAAAAATAGGTTTACAGTTGTTGTATAGAAAATAACACAATAATTACTAAATAATAATAATATAAGAATAAACTCTGTGTTTCACATACTCACAACTATAAACCTACTTTTGCCCCACACCCTATATTTGTCTTTTTTCACGTCTGGATGATGTCACTTAGCATAATGTCTTCAAGGTTCATCCATGTATCAGAATTTCCTTTCTTTTTAAGGCTGAACAATATTCCAGTGTGTGTGTCTGTTTTACCCATTCATCTGTTGATGGAGATTTGAGCTGTTTCAGCTATTATGAATAAATAATGCTGCTATGATATACAGGTACTTGTTTGAGTCTCTACTTTTAAATTTATAAACTTAAAATTGCTAGATCCTAGAAGTGGGATTGCGGGATCATGAGATAAAACTATGTTTACATTTTTGAGGAACCACCGAAAACTGAACCATTAGTAGCTGAACCATTTTGTATCACCACCAGCAATGCACCAGTGTTCCAACCAATAGTTGTTTTTGATAATAGCCATCCTAATGGGTGTGAAGTGGTACTTCCATGGCCTCTAAGACATCTATTAAACATGCCACTATTGCCCACTCCACCCCCTGCACCATCTCCTGTGGTTCATGTACCTGAAGCCTGTGATAGACTGTGATGTGTGTGGCCATAGGGACCGTACACCCCCAGCCCCTGGTACAGTGCCGGGCAGAGCACAGGTGCTTGGGAAATGCTTGCTGAGCTGAATTCTGACTGCTCACTATCTTCTCATTTTGATGTACTCACTAACATTAATATTTCAAAAGTGCCCTTTCGTTGTTTTGGCGTATGAGGGCGAGACGAAGATATAAAGGGTTTTTGTCCCCTGAGGAGTACGTCTGGAATAATGAACCTGTTGGACATAATTTGGCCTTTCCATTTCATCACGGCTACCCAGAGCCTCACAATGGCAACTCCTGCCTTTTTTTTTTTAATGAAATACTTGAGAGCACATCTTGTGTGATAGATAATGGGTTAGTTCTAAGGATCCAAAATTGAACGAGACATCGGGTCTGTATTTGAGAAGTTCTTGGCTTATTGGGGAGAATACATATAAATAGAGCAACAGAACAGTGTAAGAAGAGCATTGTATATATACTATGACAAGACTGAGGAAGATGGAACTGACTGAGTGGAGGAGCTGGGATAGTCCCAAAGAGGAGTTAATACTTGGTTGGTCTGTAATGTGTGAGTAGGGAGAGAGGGGAAGGGGTGTGATCCTAGGAAGAAGTACCATCTTGTACTTCAGGGAGGGAGGTGAGAATGAGCATCTTGGAGTAAGGAGATATTGGGCAGGAATGTGAGCCAAGGGAACTCATTTAAGAATTTTAAACAAGGAAGTGAAGGATGGGTTGGATCGGGCTGAGGTGAGAGGCAAGGAGACCCATTGGGAAGGTTTTGTCATACATAGTCTGGGAGAGAGAAGATGGGGACCTGAGTCACATCATTGACAGTGGGGATGAGTGGTACAGGGAGAGGTGCTGCAGGCTTTTCTAGAGTTGGAATGACAAGATGTGTGTAGTGGCCAATTGGATATAGAGGATGAGAAAGAGGAAAGTGAATTTACCAGACTTCTGAGTGTAGCTCAAAATACCAAAGTGCATGTAGCATTCACTTATTTACTTTTAGTCCTTTAGAGGCTAATGCTTACATGTTTTTGCCCCGTCTTCATTGTCATATCATCATATATCAGTGTCAATTTTTATGAGCCTATTTATTACATGCCAAGTGCTTTTCATATATTCATCCTGCCCAAATTTCTATGTGGTAGTTATTATTATTCCCATGTAGTGGATAGATATGTTTGTTATGTCTCGGACAGGAGTGTTGAAGATGTCATATTATTTTCTCTAAAATCAATCTGAATTCATGTACCCCTGTCCCACTGGAGTGGCAGGAAACTCAATTTGTCATTATTGGGATTGTTTTACCAACTTCTCTCTGGGGACAATACAAAGGCCTTAAGGGTCTTGCCTTGAACAGAAGTTTTGGAGAAAGCCCTTTGGTTTCGTGTCCATGCTGATCACAGCTTATTTGCTCATTGCTCAAGTCCACATGGGTTTTTAAAGGCATCCTAGTCAAGAACACACAAAGGTGCTTATGGTACTACCTTCCTATGAAACCACATGACCACACCTTCTTATATGCCACATTCTCTTAGGAATCCTGTCAGCTTAGGTTTTTGCAAACAAAAGCCAAGAAGAAAAGCTGTCTTCAGTCCCTACAAATCCCCCTGAAATGAGGGAAGCCAGGTTATCTTGTTAGAATAAGAAGGTTAAAGTGCAGCAGTAACAGAAGAAAACAGAAAAGTAGTAATTCTGTAAGGCATCCTGCCACACCTCTTTTAGAGTTGAGGAATACTCAGGTAATTTGCCCAAGTTATTCTCCAAAGATATAGTAATAATGGCTCTCCAAAGATGTCCATGTCCCCATCTCTGGAAGTTGTAAATACGTTATTTTGCATGGCACAAAGGAATTTGCAGATGTGCTTTAAAGGGAGAACAATAATGGATTGTTTGGGTGGACCTCCTGTAATTACATGAATCACTAAAAGGAATGAGGGAAGCAGAGAGTGGGTCAGAAGGGAGTGAGGACTTTACTCCATATTGTTGGCTTTGAAAATGGAGAAAGGGAACCATGAGTTAAGAAATGTGGCCACTCTAGAAGCTGTGAACAGCCCTGAACTACAGCCAACAAGGAAATAGGGCTCTCAGTCTTACAACCATAAGGAACTGAACTCTGGAATGAGCAAGAAATGGATCCTTCCCTAGTACTTCTGGAAAGGAACACAGTCTCGCCAATACCTTGACTTTAACTCAGTGAGTCTGTAGGGTTGACTTACAGCACTGTAAGATAATAAATTTGTGTTTAAACTGTTAATTTGTGATAATTTAGGTCAGTAAGAGAAAGCTAGTATAGTCACAAAGCTAGTAAAAGCCAAAATTGTACCTGAGGTCATACTCTCAAGCTCATTACATTATGCTTCATTCTTTAAAAATGTTCCCAGGCCCAGCACTATTCTCCACAAAGTTAAATTAGAAAATAGAAGATGTGAATTTATTTTCTCTTAGAAATAAGCTTATCATTGTCAAAACAATAGATGTTACTTTAAGAGAGTCAAACAATACATAAAAACACACAAAAGAAAGTAAAATCTCCCAGAAATTCCATAACCTAAAAAATGAGCATTATTATAATTTTCACAAACACCCAGAAAATTTGCTTTGCATGTATGTATGTATGTATGTATGTATGATAAATATTTATATTTTATATGTTTCTATAATTGCTTTTTTAAGTGGATAATTTTTTATAGACATCCTTGTGTCAGTAAATATAGACCAACACCATTATTTTAGGTGTTGAGTAATATTCTATGGTATGGATGTTTCATAATTTACTTAAGCAGTTCTTATCAATGGACACTTACATTGTTTACAAGATTTAGCTTTTAAAAATAATACTGTGATTAATGCCTTTTTCTCTTACCTCACTCATTTAAATATCCCATAATGGTAATTCTTGGGAGTGAAGAGTTCTAAAGAGTAAACATACATTACATTTTTATATATTTTGAAAAACTGCCATCCAGATTGGTTTTATAACTTACATTCTTAACAACACTATGCAAGCAAGTCAGTGTTTTCATGAACTCATGAACACTAGGCTTTGTAAATGTTCTTAATCTTTGTTTACCTAATAAGCTAAAAAATAAATGAATAATTATTCTTTTGGTTTTGACTTTTTGGTTACTATCACACTTAAATGTTGTTTAAATTTTTACTGGTCACCAGTATTTCTTCCTTTGTGGGCGGCCTGTGAGAAATTAATATAACATAGTGTAAAAGTGTAGACGTTCAACAGACAGATCTGGTTTTGAATCACTATTTCTTTTTGTTTGTTTGTTTGTTTCAGAGGCTCAGGCAGAAGCCAAACACCAGGGCAATGCAGAGGGCCCCTCAAAGTCCTCTGATCTCCAAAGGTTCCTAGTTGTACTTGTGGGTGAACTTTACAAAGAGATACTAGCCCAGCTCAGCCTAAGGAGGCTGCCATCCTGCGGAGGTGAAGCCTATCTTCTTGATGGATGTGGTTCTCTAGGAAATGGTTCTCTAGGAAGTCACAGAGCTGAGGGTCTATGCAGGCAGAACCCAGGACATGCAGGTCCATGAAGGCCCAGTTCAGGTTATTCTTCATGACCAAGGAGGCTCTCCTGGTGTCCTGAGCTTAACCCACTCAAGTTGGGAAGGCTTTTGCATGTCCTGGAAGAGAACTTGGCTGACACACTGGTTTTGCATCTACAAGAGATGCTCAGTGCCCTCATGCTTCTCCTGGGCCAATTCTCAGAAGTGGTCCACACCCTCCAGAGCCACACTGTCACAGTCGAAATGGAAGCCCAGAGAGGGGTAGGTGTAGGAGGCCACAGATGCAGGGTGACCAGGCAGCTGATGGTGGCCTCCATCTCGGTGGAATAATTCTGACAAATTTGGGAGCTCATGGTTACTTAGCAGTGAGGAGTTAAGCTCAAAACTGGTGTTGGCAGAGGATAGCTAAAATGGTTTTGAAGGTGGCGACTAGAAAAGAGGTTGGAGGGTGGTGGGAGGCTGGAAGAAGGGGCATCTCTGGTCTGTTCTGTCCAAACACTGTTGATTTAAGTAACTGCCCAGAATCATTATTTCATTACCTACTAGCAATGTGATCTTGAGCAAGTTACTTAAATCATCTAAGCCTCAGTCTTTCCACCTGTCAAATTGGTATAACATTTACTTCCTAAAAATTCTGGGAGAGTTAAAAGTTAATAACTTAAAGAAAGCCCTTAAATTTTGCCTGGCATGTAGTAAGGTGTTTTATAAATATTAGTTATTATTAAGGAGATCTTTTGTTTATTCTCTTTGATTTGCAAGAGCTTATAAGCTCTTTAACTAGTAAGACTCTTTATCCTTTGACATATACGTTGCCAAGTGTTTTATGTGAGTATATTTAAAACTGACAGAGGGGAGAGAAAAAACACACCCGTACAGTCACATACCTGGAGGGGGGGCACACCATCATCACTGAAGCTGTATCCCACACAAAGCCCATTAGTCCTGCTCAGCCCTGCCTCGCTGACCCTTTCATCACTATGATGTTAGCAGCTCTAAATTCTTGGGCAAGGAGGATCCCTGCACTTGAAGGCCCTTCTTTTATTACAGGGACACACGGGGGCTTTCTGGTTGACATTTCTGTGTTTAACTGGTGAGCATCTCCTCCGGGGACTCCTTGTCACACTGAATTCTCCTCTCCTTCCTCAGGGGCTGCAATTGGCCCAGGTTAGGAGGTGCCAATGCCCTGCCCCTTCCTTGCCGAGACTTTTCCTTAATCGTCAGCTTGCTGCCTCTTCACTAGCTGACTCCGGTCCCAGCCCGACAGCTGCTGACAGAGGAGTGATTCGTTGATTCATGTTAACAACTATTAATAGAGCTCATTATTTCCCAGGAAACCGACAGGATGACGGTCCTGCTTGTCTCCTGTTTCCAGGGCACAATTGATTCTTCTTCGCCACATTAAGTGGCAGCCGTTTAAATCATATTGATGTCTCCAGTTCAAAGTGATGCCTCTGATGTCTTGTGTGGTAACAAATTAAATATGGAAGCCAGAATCCTGAACATGCCACTTACCCGTTTCCAGGCATGGAAAGGAGCTCATGGCAGGGAGGGAGGCGTAGATGTGTGCACACACGTGGAGTTGCCATAGATACGTATTTGTGTTTCATTTCCCGCTGGGAGTGTGCATTTCCCCCCTTTTTATGTATCAGTAATTTTTATTATATACCCCCATTGCCTCAGTGGAATTAAGCAAGAGGGTTTTAAAGATCTAGTAGTCTCTGGTCTCTTCCAGAAGGATGCTGAACTAACTGTTTTAAGTGCATATGTATTGGCTGAGTGGAATGGACAGTTGGGTGAGTGAGAATAGGAAGTTAAAGTGGGTTTGGAGGGAGAAAACATAAGATTCAAGATTAGTTACTTGTAGAAAGATGTTAAGAAATTAGGCTAAAATGCAGAAAGTCACCCAGTGGATAACAGTGAAAGAGTAGGACACTGAACTATTTTTTAAAAAAATATTTTCATTGAATTTTAGAGCGAAGAAGGGAGAGGGAGAGAGAGATAGAAACACCGATGAGGGAGCACAGCCCCCACTGGGGATCCAGCCCACAGCCCGGGTATGTGCCCTGAGCGGGAATCGAACCGGAGACCTCTTGGTTCTTGGGTCGACAGTCAACCACTGAGCCATACCAGACAGCCGTGAACTATTTTCTTAAAATTAAAATAAAAACAAACAGAATTATAGTCCTTTTATCTACTGTGGCTAGCATGCTTACAAGAAGGGACATGTGTGATCGATCTTGTCATCTGCCGTTGTATTTCCCCAGGTTCCTTGTTGAGGTCGGAGCCCTGAGACCCGGCTGCTCCAGCGCTCCGGGTGTGTGCGGCTTTCTGTGTATCTGGGGGAGGATGCTCCCTTTATGCCTGGGCAGTGCATTTCTGTGTGGGTGCATTTCAGAGGATTTGTGGCTTGTCTGGGAGTTATTGATTTACCAAGTGCAGTGCAAAGCCAGAGAGGGAGGAAAACTTTCCTAAGGACGGATATATAATGGCTTCGCCAAGTGAACTGGACTCAAATAAAACTGCAAGGCAAGCCGCTTATGTGGTGATTGCTTCCCTCGCACGTCCTAAGTGAGTCCACAGCCGAGCTTCTGCGAGTGGCACACCTGATTGATTGATTTAACATTACAGCCTCTGAGAAATGTGGAGCAGCTGTAATTGTTGCTGGAGGTCTCTGTCAGCTTCATGCCGAGTGAGTGACTGGTGCCTGAGAGGTCCCTGGGGGGGCCTCCTGCTGGCTCAGGGCGAGAGGGCTCCCTTCTCACTTCACTGGCACTGCTGTTGCTGAGCAGACCCCTCAGCAACCAGGGAGTTTGAGAACTCTGGAGGTTAATGTGCAGGCAGCACACACACACACATGCACACATGTACACACATGCACAGATGTACACACATGCATACACACCATATTTATTGGGGCCTCACAGTGCAAGGGCAAGGGGGATGAGACACAGTGAGCTATTAATTTATTTATTTGAGCAGAGTCACAGAACAAGTCCTTGCTTGTAGGGACTGGCAGGCAGGGAGGGAAGGGGGTTCCACACAAAAGAAATAACAGGCGGGCAAGTGTGAAGTGTGTTCACCCCCGATGGGACCAGAACAGTCAAGGAAGCCACTTTGAATTGTGTCTGTAGCCCTACTATTTTCTCCGGAGGTGGGAGGTGGCTACAGGAATAATATGAGTCCAAGGCCACTGACCCTCATATTCCCTTAATCTGATGACTGGTATTTCACTACTTTGTCCCTTGGTTTAGGGTGTTGGCTACTCTACAATTCCAATACCTTAGAGGAGGGAGTAGTTTCACTATTGTTATTTTTGGTTTTGTTTTTACTCACTGATATCTAATTGCGAGTGGGTTTATTAGATCTTCCGTGAACATGTTTTGTGGGGGCGCGGGTGGGAACAAGAGAATTCTTTAGAAGATAACTAACATGATCTCTATGAGGTAATTTACAGTCGAATGGAATGTGACTCCTGGGGACTCTGGCTGTCCTGTTGGAGTGGAGGCAGCGGTGGTTGGAGTGGGCATGGGGTGGGGGAACACTTATATAGAAGGTAACCAAATACTCTGATGCTTCCTCAATCTTTGTTTTTTTAGATTTGTTTGTTTCATTGCATTGGGGAAACTGAGGGCTTAGGAAATGCTTCAGAATGATTCCTGCTGAACATGCCCAAAGGCCAATGGCATTGATAAATCATTGCTCCATCTTATATTCAGGGAAATGTGGGGATGTAATTAAAAAAACAATTAATAAACTTTAGTTTTTGGAGCAGTTTTAGGTTCACAGCAGAATTGAGGGCAAAGATCAGGGAGATGTGGGGTTTGTTTTCAGCATCCCCTCTATGCCCACTCCTTCTCTTGCCACTTCCCTCCAAGCTCCTGATCTTCTTCTAAACCTACTGCAGCGGCAGCCTTCCCATCTCAATTGATAGCAACTTCCTCCTTCCCGTAGCTCAGGGCCAAATCTTGTTCCTCACTCCTCCAGGCGGTCCTGGTGGTGCCACCTGAGCACACAGACAGGACCTAAGGCTCTTCACACCTCCACTGCTGCTGCCCTGGCTCACCTATGTCAGCCCTTGCCTGGCAAGTTCAACTTTACATCGGAGTCTCCTAGAAGCTCACCTGCTTCTACCTCTGTCCCCATAGACTTGAATCTGTTCTTAGCACAGCAACCCGGGTAATTGATCAAAAGATAACCCATGACATGATCTGGCTCACAAACTGGGAATAGCTCCCTATTTCAAGAGTGAAACCGAAGTCATTACCATGGCCCACAAAGCCCCAAGTGACTGCACCCCTTCCCTCTCTCACCTCCTCTCTTCTATTTTCTCCTGATCACTCAGGTCCAGCCATAGTGGTCTCATTGATTCCCGGAATAGCCCACAAGGCTGGGCCTTTGCTGTAGCAAAGTCTGGAAAGTCCTCTCCATTGAGATCTGCGTGGCTAGTCTCACCTCCCTCACCTTTTTACTAAAATGTCACCTTTTCAATGAAAATTTCCCAGACTGCCCTATTGAAAATGGAATCTTTCACTCTTTATTCCCAAAACCATGCTTTACCTTTTCTTATAAAACATTTAAATTGATTTCTGAGAGGAAGGGAAAGAGAGAGAAAGATCTTTTAAAAAATATTTTTATCAGTTTCAGAGAGGAAGAAAGAGGGAGAGAGAGATGGAAACATCAACGATGAGAGAAGCATTGATCGGCTGCCTCCTGCATGCCCCCTACTGGGGATCAAGCCTGCAACTCAGGCATGTGCCCAGACAGGGAATTGAACTGTGACCTCCTGGTTCATAGGTTGATGCTTACCGACTGAGCCACACCGGCCAGGGTACCTTTTCTTTTTCTCTATAGAATATATAGTATATATATTAAATATTAAATATTTTTATTGCTTTCAAAGAGGAAGGGAGAGGGAGAGAGAGATAGAAACATCAATGATGAGAGAGAATCATTGATTGGCTGCCTCCAGCACGTCCTCTACTGGGGATTGAGCCCAAAACCTGGGCATGTTCCCTTGACCAGAATCAAACCCAGGACCCTTCAGTCCGCAGGCTGATGCTCTATCCACTGAGCCAATCCAACTAGGGCTATAGAATATATTTAATATGCGATATACACTCAATTATTATTTATTTATTTACTTATCTTTTGTCTGTTCTTTTTACTAGAATGTAAGTTCTATGAATTTCTGTTTCGGTCACTGATGTATTGCAAATACCTGGCAGTGTGGTGCTCGGTATGTTTGCTGCTTGTGTTAAGATTGATTTCCTCTCTTAGTTTGGTGCCCATGCCTTAAAAACTCTCCTCTGGCTGCTCATTCTGACCTTCTAAACTAAATCTACCTTCCCAGGCAGTGCCTCAAGCTTCTAGATATTTTCAGATTTTCTACCAACCCCCTTTATCAACACTTACAAAGTTCTGTTCTCTTAGGACTTTGCTTTTAACTATATAATGCAACTCATTAATCTATGCTAAGATGCGATTATTCATTTTTTTTCCCTTTGTGGTGTTTACAATATAATTTGGTTCTAAAAACCAAATGTGCTACTCCCAGGAGTCGCTACTGTTTGGCTCTTAGGTTTCTAGCACGCCAGTGGGGCAAATGTTTTTCAATGATAGAGAAAGAAACTTGTATCTCAAGTCAGGTAGTAATAAAGGTAACTAGTCCCACCTTGAGTCCTCATCTCCAGTCTCTGCCCCAAATTCTACATATTATTTTTCTATGATCATTAACTAAACAAATGTTGAATGTGTGTCTGTACATATCTCTTTATTTTGACCATTGCAAGATTTCTGTCTGGCAGATATTATCATTCTCATTTTATGGGTGGTGTCACTGAGGTTCAGAGAAGCCAAGTGACTTGCCCAAGTTTGAAAAGCCAGCATGCAACTAGGACCATAATAGAATTAGAATCTATATCTTTTCAGTCTATAATCATTTTAATGCTTTATAAAAGTTAATAAACTTAATTTTTAGAGCATTTTTAGGCTCACAGCCAAATTGAGCGGAAATTTCAGAGAGTTTCCCTGAACCCACCACCCCACACACAACCACCCAGACCACAATTGACACATTATAATCCCCTAAAGTCCATAGTTACATGAGGGTTTACTTTTGATGTTGTATATTCTGTAGGTTTGGATAAGTATATTAGTGACATCATTATAACATCATACAGAATAGTTTCCCTGCCCTAAAAATCCTCTGTCCTCCACCTATTCATCCCTCCCTCTCCTCTAACCCCTGAAAACCACTGATTTTTTCACTGTCTCCATAGTTTTGCCTTTTCCAGAATGTCATAGATTTGGAATCATACAGCATGTAGCCTTCTCAGATTGGCTCTTTTCACTTTAGTGGTATGCATTTAATACTCTTTTTAATATAGCACACTAGAGGCCTGGTGCACAAATTTATGTGCAGGTGGGGCCCCTCAGCCTAGCCTGCGTTCCCAGCGATCAGCTGTCTCGTCCAGTCCTGATCGGGGCTCGTCCAGTCCTGATCGGGGCCAATGGGGGCCAGCCAGCCGCCCAGGGAGGGACCATGGGAAGCGATTGGGTCGGCCAGGCCAGCCGGGGAGGGAGTGCGGGAGGGCTTCAGGGCGTGTCCAGCCCTCTCGGCAGTCCCAATTGTCGGTACCCCAGCAGCAAGCTAACCTACCAGTCAGAGCGTCTGCCCCCTGGTGGTGAGTGCATGTCATAGCGACTGGTCGAGTGGTTGATTGATAGATCAGACACTTAGCATATTACACTTTTATTATATAGGATTCCCCTTGGATTCAAAAAATTGCCATCTGTTGCCCAGAGTATAAAATGCATTTAAACATGCCAGATTTTGTCATTGTAATGCATTTGTTGATAGCTATTTATAAGATGCCAAATTATAACTGATTGTGACATGCAATATGATTTTATTTATTCTGACTTCCCTTCTCCAGCTTTCAACTTCTTGTGAAAATGAACCCCCTTCTAAGCCCATAGCAACAGGACTCTGAGCTGGCGACTTCTTCATAACTAACAAGGTATAAATGGCAAGACAAACAAGACAGGGAAGGAGAAGCCAGGAAGAAGAGAACACAGACACAGAGACATGGTGACCTCTGATTATCCAAAGCTGTTTATTGAACACATTTTTGTGCTAAGATTGCCCGCTGTTTCCAGTCTGCACGCTGCCTTCACTCCTCCTAATTAAAGCCAGCGGGCTAGAATGGAAGAAAACAATTTCAAAGCGAAGGGGCAGGATAGAGAGCAAGCAGTAGCTTTCTTTTCTCCCCTTTTCAGAAGACTCTGAGCTCTTTCTAGGAGAAGCTGGTAGGAAGGACATGTCCTGGAAATTAAAACCCAGGGTAGCCAAAGGCATCTTTGAGTTGACTGCATTCCGTTTCACCTGGACTGTGGCTGATTGTGCCAGAAGAAAGGGAGCCTTTGTCTGGCTGATGTTCTCAATCTGCATGACTATCTCCTTGTCTTAATTATTACTGGAGTCTCAATTGGAGGAAATAGCTTTTCAAAAATGATGGCATTTGCCCTTACTCTTTTTTCTTCAGTCTCCTGCTCAGGTAGTTCTCAAATTTTGGTGAGCACCAGAATCACCTGGGGGGCTTATTAAAACAGAGATGGCTGGACCTCACCCCAGAGTTTCTGGTTCAGTAGAACTGGGGTGGAGCCCAAGGATATGCACTTCTGATAAGTTCCCAGAGGGTGCTGATGCTATTGGTCTGGGGACCACACTCTGAGAGCCGTTGCCCTCAGCCAGCTGTTCCCCGGTTGAGTCATGCATTCTTGAGTTTTCCTGGTTTGCGTTATCCCACAGTACATGGAGCTGCCCTGGACCAGCGTGGGAGGTAATGTTTTCAGCTCAGGGCATCCTGAGTGAACATGATCCCACTGTCAGTGGTAGTGGTACTCCTGTCCGTAAGGCTCTGAGGAAAGGGAGGTAAGCTCCTTTGAAACAGCGTTGGGCAAGGAGGGAGTTGAGGGTGAACTTGCTGTCTTTTCAGGCAAGCCACATGGTATTGTGAAAAGAGCATGCGTGGCTTTAGCGTTAATCAGGTCTGGCTCCACTCAACTCTCAGCTCTTCCCTTGTGTTCGATGAACGTTGAACATGTTATTTAACTTATTTGAACTTCAATTTTCTACCTGTAAACTATACTTATTCAACATATGTGTAGCATGTGACCATCTTTCTAGCTTCTGGGAATACAGATGTGGAGGGGATCCAGCCTGTGTCTCATGTCTTCATTTCCTTATGAAGGTACCTGTATCATATAAAGTTTATATTAAATACACTAGTACTCTTTTATCTTGCTAATCTGTCTATTGTTCCAGGAGCCTCAGCTGAAAACTTAGGAGGGAAGAGGTAAAAGATATTTTTTGTTCCTTACATGGGGTTACGAAAGTTGAGAACGATAACTGGGCTCCTCTTAGACACTATTATTATTATTATTATTATTATTATTATTAATCCTCACCTGAGGATATTTTTTCCATTGATTCTTAGAGAGAGTGGAAAGGAGGGAGGGAGGGGGAGAGGTAGAGAAGGAAACATCAACATGAGAGGGACACATCAATTGATGCCTCCCCCATGCACCCTAACCAGGGCTAGGGATTGAACCTGCAGCACAGGTACATGCCCTTGACCAGGAATCGAATCCTTGATCCTTAGGTTCACAGGCCGACGCTGTCACCACTGAGTGACACCAGCCGGGGTCCTCTTAGATACTATTTATCACTGGTTCTGAGGATCCAAAGCCTCTTTTTATTGAGACTGGCCACTGAGGCAGGGGTGATTTCTGGTACCTTGGAAGCCTTCTTTGTCCCTGTGTTGCCCCACCCCCACTTCCTGTCCTTCCCCAACATGCTGCAGGCACATATAGGACCTTAAACCTCCCTTTCCTTTCAGATGTCTGACACTCTTTTGAAAGAGTCTTAATATTTCACCATAATTTGTGTGATTTTAAGTTAATGGATTTGTCTTTTCTCCCTGAGCTGTCTGCATCTCATCTCTAAGGTGAAAATGACACATAATTAGACTCTTTCCTTAGAGCAGGTTTTGATGGAGAGAAAGAGAGAAAAGCATAAGGACCAGTCTAGGCCCTGGAGTGAGATGGGCGGGGAAGAGAAAACAGTTCCGTACTTGGCATGGATTTTTGCTTCAGAAAGGACCAAGGTTGAATTCTCGCAACTTCACTTAGACTTCGGGAAATCACTTAACCTTTCTTTGTCATGCATCAAATGGAAATAGCAATAACAATAACAGTAATAATAATACCTGTTTTCTAAGGCTGGAGCAGAAAAATGACTAGTTCTAATCTGAAGTGTCTGCTCCATCAGTACTTACTATTTAACATATCATTTAGCGCCTCCTTCCCAGCTCCTTCTCACCAATTCCCTCTAGGCTGACTCATTCTCCACCTGCTCAGGTGAGGAGTGGTTTCTGCTGTCTGGTGCACATTTTAGGGAAGAAAGACATAAGAATCTGCTACTTTACATTAACGTTTGGGGCACAGTAAGTCAAGTGCTACCTTTGTGACAGGTGTTGCATTTTAAAAGGCAGCATTCTGCTTGGCTGGCATGGCTCAGTGGTTGAGCATTGACCTATGAACTAGGAGGTCACAGTTCAAATCCCATTCAGTGCAGGTTCCATTCCCAGTAGGGGGCATGCAGGAAGCAGCTGATGGATGATTCTCTCTTATCGTTGACTAGAGCAGTGGTTCTCAACCTTCCTAATGCCGCGGCCCTTTAATATAGTTCCTCATGTTGTGGTGACCCCCAACCATAAAATTATTTTTGTTGCTACTTCATAACTGTAATTTTGCTACTGTTATGAATCGTAATGTAAATATCTGATATGCAGGATGTATTTTCATTGTTACAAATTGAACATAATTAAAGCATAGTGATTAATCACAAAAACAATATGTAATTATATATGTGTTTTCCGATGGTCTTAGGCGACCCCTGTGAAAGGGTCATTCGACCCCCAAAGGGGTCACGACCCACAGGTTGAGAACCGCTGGACTAGAAGCCCAGTGCATGAAATTTGTGCACTGGAAGGGGGGGTGTCCCTCAGCTCGGCTGGTGGCCAGTGCCCTCTCGTAGTCTGGGAGCCCTTGCTCCTTCCTGCCCACCTACTTGCTGCTTCTTAGAGCTGCTGTGGAGGCAGGGGAGGCTCCCTCCACCGCCACTGTGCTCACCAGTTGTGAGCCCAGCTTCTGGCTGAGCGGTCCTCCCTCTGTGGGAGCACACTGACCACAGCGGGAAGCTCCTGCGTTGAGCATCTGCCCCCTGGTGGTCAGTGCATGTCATAGCAACCAGTTGTTCCACCAGTCCTGCTGTTTGGTCAATTTGCATATTAAGGTCTTATTATATAGGATGTTTCTATCTCTCTTTCCCTCTCCCTTCCTCTCTGAAACCAATAAAAAATATATTTTAACATGCACCATTCTGTGGAGGAGGTGAGGCTTAATACCCTGACTAATTCAGCAAAACTAATTTGGCAAAACTAATTAGGGGTGATGGTGGGCAGAAGAGCTTTCTGGTGTCAGTCGAACAACCTAAAATAATTTCTTTGATTCTCATCCCTGGGTCCTACAAAGTGGGGATTTGTGCCATCCCTGCAATTGCCATGCTCACCAAGGGAAGGGCTTCTGTAGTGTAGAAGGCAGGTGAGCAAAGACACCTTCTGGGCCTTAATGGGGTTCAGTTAGTTTCTGCCCACAATCTGGTGGTGGTGGCGGCAGTGTGTGCATATTTAATTATAGGTATTATGTATCATTTATGTATGCATATATAATAGCACTATATATCATAGAAATGTATTTATACACACAAAATTTATTGCTGTTTTGTCATGTGTTTCTATGATAGGCTGTGAGGGGCCATGGGTCACAGGTAAGGCAGTTGACAGTGGAAGGAAGGAAAATTTCCCCCAAATAATACCTTAGATGTACTTGAAGGAAGAAGAGGAGTCCAGCAGGCAGGAAGGGCATTTTGGGCAGAGGGAGGAGCCTGTGCAAGGCCCTTTTAAAGACAGCATGTAACCTATGTGATGGAGGGCATTGCTGAAGCATCGATAGAGCTCCAGCTACATTCAAAAGGAGCATAACCACAAGAGGTGAACATAAAAGAAATAAAGATCTCAAGGATCAAATGTGGAGCTCATGTTGAATGTGTTCTACGCTAATGCACTCACCCGAAGCCCAACAACTTACCAGCTTTTATTGAAATTAGGGGGCAAATGTCCGGTTGAGCCCCTTCCCTGTGAAATTAGGGGGCAAATGTCGGCTGAGCCCCTTCCCATCCCAGCCCCATACATTTCAGGGCCTCCCAAACCACTGCGCCGGTAGCAACTCACTTGTCTTGGAGGACAAACTCAGTGCCCTTCCTTTTCTCTAATGCTGCATTCTTTGGGTGTTGGGTCCCAGACAGCCAAGGGATGGTGAAGCTGTCGGTCCACATGCCTTTTTGAGAGGCAAATGTAACCTTTTCGGTCCCGGGGTGGCTAACCTCTGTGATTGTTTTGCCCATTTGCTATAAATGACTATTTCTACCTCTAGGTTAATTATGTGATTACAGCACCCAGTGACAAGGAGAAAATTAAAAATCCGTGCTGCATTTTCTAGAACACTTTATTGCTCTATGCAAAAGAGGGCAAATGCAATTTAACTGTGCTTCGGTGAACAAGGGCTGCTTCCTTCCCCGCATTCCAACCCCTCCTCTTTCCCCGGAGAGAAGCTGTGTGAGCAGTTGACTAAAGCTGGGAAGAGAGCAGGTGTGAAATGAAACATAAATTACCATTATCCTTGACAATTCTGGACAGTGCCACCCACAGAGAAGGAGCTCAGCCGGATTTGCCCCCTCATTTCAATAAAGGCTGGTAAGCTGTGGGGCTGCGGGTGAGTGCATTAGCGTGGAACACAGATTCAACATGAGCTCCACATTTGATCTTTAAGATCTTTCTTTCTTTTATGTTCACCTCTTGTGGTTATGCTTCTTTTGAAGAGTCCAAGAGGCACACTGCTAATATGGAATAACTACAGTTCTTGGCTCCAGGAGATCTGAGTTTGCCTCCTAACTCTGCTACCTACCTGGTGTCTGATATTGGGCCAGTGCTCACTCTCTCTAAGCTTTAGTTTCCCACTCAGAAAATGGAGAGTTTTAAGACACACGTTTTTTCCCCTCTCAGATTTTAACATCTCTGAAATCAGGATGCTCTTATAATGAATGGTGTTTGAGCATGTGTCAGCGCTTCATTGAGCTTACTTTTTCTTTGTCAGTGTTCCCTAAAATAACACTGGGTTTCAAAATTGGCATTTTAGGCTTAATAAAATAAGGTCCGGTGCAGGCTTGTATTAGGGATCCAAAGAGGAAATATATGTAATCCATGTGGCACTCTAAAATACTATTAGACTCTGAGGACATGAATTCTAATTCTGGCACCCTGGTGTCACTTAGACAAATTATTCAAACTGGAATAATTCATTTGGAAAATGGAATAATCCCCCAAATCTCCTTAAGGATTATCATAAGGCAGTCTAGGGCTGAGGAACTAAACAAGGATTAGATGGTAACATAATCTGCCTTGTCTGTACCTTCTTCAACAAATAGTTGTGGATGCAAAGATTCATAGAAGATGCAAATATGAAGAAAAGCTGGTCACAGATGGGGGCTTATGGTTTATGGGTGGAGGTGGCATACATGTGACACCCGGACTGGTTCCATGCTGGGGGCTGACCCTGCCTGGCATGGTCCGGGACCTCCAGGCTTTTGATTTCTGCAGGAAAGAATTCAAGAACAAGTTCAAGTGAGAGCGAAAGCAAGTTTTATTCACGTAGAAAAAAATAGAGACTAGGATGTGGGTTCCTGGATACAGAATCAGGGGTTGAGCCTCCCACTGCCCCGCAGTTGCCAGTCTCAGAGGGCATCGCTGTGAAAGAAGCGAGGGTACATATGCCAGTGGATGTGGGTGAACTTGCCAGGGAGTTGCCTACTGTGGTCAGTAGTTCTTGGGATTTTATGTTTACAAGAGTGTTGTTTGTAAGCTTATTCTGTCTCCCTGTTCTGGTTGGGAGGGTGTCTTGTTCCTAGTGTAGTCCCTTCTGGAAATGTCATGGTGTTCATTTCTCTTGGCCCCCCTTCAACTTGTAGTGTCAGTTTTCATTATAATGATGGAATAATGATCTGGTCATTTTTTTCTCCTTCTTGGATGCATCTGGTTTTAGCCAGTTCTTGTTGATTTCGGAGGCCACCGTAGGAATTTCCTGCCATCCACTGTTTTCCTTTGATCAGGCCCACGTGGAGGTGGGGGCTCTAGTGAGCAGGCCTCGCGGTTTATCGGCCTGTGATGTCTGCTCTTACTTCCTCATTCCACTTGTTGGGAGCTTCGCATGGACACAATAATAGGGATATAATTAATATTAATATATGTTTTAATACAATAATATTAATAATATTAGTATAAGGTGGAATAGGATAATTGTAATTGAGGTATAAAAAAAGAATTTCAGCAGACAAGCTCAGAAACTATGACATTGGTTTTGAATCTTGAATTATGTCCAGAGTTTAAAAAAAAATGCAGAAATAAAGAAATTGGACATTAAAACACATTAGAAAAGAGTACACTGTGCTCAAGAGGTGATGCTTTTTCTAGTTTGACTCTAGAGTGTTTAGGGGCCTAAGGGACAAAGAAGGGGATACAATGGGAACTACGCAAATGGCACCGCTGTCTGCCCACTTGCTCAAGCGAGGCACTTTGCAGCCGTCGCTGATGTCTTTCATTCTTCTTTTTCCTCTGCCTCCCACATGCGATGCAAGGGTGCATTGTGTCAGTCTGTATCCCACATCTCACCACTCGGTTCATCTCCTGAGCCATGGAGGAGATGAACTGATGGTGATGAAGAGATGACTCTGATTCAAGTCACCATCATCTCTCACTTAAACTCTGCACGTGCTTCCAACTGGGATCCCTGCATCATCTCTTGCCCCAGTTCACTCCCTTGTCCTCAGAGCAACCAAACCGACCCACTTAAGCAGAATATCATATTGGTTCACTTCCTTGCTTAAGATTTACTAATGGCTTTTCACTAGATATGGAGTAAAAATCCAAATTTCTCACCTTGGCTACAAGGCCTATGTGCTCCAGACCCTGCCCTCTCCCCACCTTCATCTCACATCTTATTTCCCATGTACCTGATGGTCTCCCCTCCCTCGTTGTCTTCCTGGTTCCACTGCCCCTTATCTTGGCTGGTACCGTTGTTGGACACCTTCAGCCCTGGAGGGTCATGCTGCTTGCTCTTTGTATCAGGTCTCAGCCTAAATGTTACTTGTTCAGATGCCCTTCCTAATCACCTGTCCTCAAGGAGCTCTCCTGCCTTTCCCTATCACTCTGTTTTCTTTTTCTTCATAGCAGTTACCAACATTTGCAATTTTTGTGTGCTTGCTTAAGTTATCTCTTTTCCAGTATCCTATTATGAAATCAGTAGACATGACTGCCTTGTTTTTCCCAGTGCCTCCCATGCCCAGAACAGTGCCTGACACCTAAGGGATATTGAATAAGTAAGCAAGGCTGGAACAGCACACTGAGGGTAGGTTTGGCCGTGCTTAGGAGTCATGTTAAGGAGTATGGACTTCGTTTGATAACCACGGGGAGAGGCACTGCCAGCCTTTGCTCAGGGGCTGAACACAATTAGAATTAAACTTTAGGAGTATTAACTAGTGGCAGGATGGAAGATGAATTAGAAAAAAGATGAGAGGTAAGAGGCCAGTGAGGAAAGCAAACTTTAAGTACCAGGCTACTCGACTTCTTCCAAAATATTTGATCTCTGGCTTTTTCTTTAGCCTTGTGCATAAGAAATAGTATTCGGATGCTCATATAATAGTTTGTACATAGAACCATTAGAACATTAATCACTTTCAAATTTCCCTGTTTGTTAACTCATTTCCCCCCTTTCCCTTCCCTGCATCGCTGGACAGTGAACTTATTGAGGGTAGTAGCCATACCTTGTTTTCCTCTGATCTGACACTGTGCAAGGCTCATGGCAAGTGCTTAATACATGTTTGTGGGGTGAATAAATGCAGGAAGTAAACACTTTTAAGTGTTTCCAGAGGCTATTATCCGAGTCATTTCAGGCTGGCCCATGCCTTTCTGTTGTAGAAACCAAGAAATGCAGCTTTAATAACCTGGGTGGCTGAGGTAGAGATAAAAGAATGATGAGCAAAAAGATGGCGATCTTTTATTTTGGTCTCTTCTCCAGACTTTGACCTATGATTACAGAGCTTTTCAGGTCATAGATGAAGAAGAGATGTTTAGATCATTTCTAGGAGGACTGAGAAGGTATCTGGCCATAATTTAGTATGTTTCATTTGGGGAAATGAGAAATTCTGTTTTCATTTCATTTGTTGTTGCTAAGCTCTGAAGATTGCCAATTAGCCCTTACCCTCGCTGGATGCTTTGGTAAATTTTAAAAATGTGTGGTCCGTGAAAAAACAAAAACAACCCTATTATTATCTATACTTTTGTATCTTTATTATAGCACACATTATAGCCTGCCTTGTAGTATGGTTGTTCGTTGGTGTATTTTTCTTCTCTCCTAGATTGGGAACATTTTAAGGCAGGCACTAAACTCATTCATCTCTTAGCATGGTGCCAGGTACATGGAAGGAGCTTAGCTGATGCAGGTGTATTGAATTTGAATTGTGCATTAAGACACAGAGAAGGGACTATTTAGCGTTTTCTCAGTTCCCATGGGAACTAGGAGTTAATACCATGCCTTTCCATCTTTCTGTTTGAGCTGAAAGCATTTGTACATTACCTTCAGGTGATCCATAAAGATTATACAGATCTGTGTATCTATCTGTCTGTCTGTCTAGTCCAAGGGTATAGCTGCCTCTCCCACAATAGACAGCTCTTCAGAAACTAGGCAGTATCTATGGGATAAATGTTGCCCTTGAAAGACCTCCATTGGTATCTCTCTAATATTTTTGCACTATTTTGCTTCTTTAAAGTTGTGGGGCACAGGAGGTATTTTCTGAGTCATTGTTAGTGAGGACTTCTGTGGAGTTTTCTCAAGAAGGGACTGAGTAGAAAGCTGAACCCCAGCTTAAAGTGATTCTTCCTTGTAGGGTGGGTTGCTGCAGAGACTCTATGACCTTGAGCTGAACTTGAGTTGCCCAGACCTATTGATCCCTGGTGCAGGCACTCAGGACCCCCAGGAGACATTGATTTTGAATCTTGAGAGGGCCGAATGGGACTTTTGGAACTGCTATCACTGGCACACTTATCCCCAAAGGTCTGGACACCCGGACTCAGTCAAGGCTGTCAGGCAGCCCACTTTGTATTCCTCTTAACTCAGGAGGAAGGCAGCACACTGGTAGGGCTGTGGAAATGTAGGCCGACGCTGGTAGCAAAAGTTGTTCTTGGCTGTCTGACTGTAATCATGTTGGAAATCAGGATTCAGTCCATACCTCCAGACTGACATCCAGGTTTACTTTATTCCTTGACTCCAAGTTTCTTTTGGGGATTTGATTTTAAGTGTATGTCTCACAGAGCTAATTAAAAAATCATAGTGTGGATGTGTAGATGGAGCCAGGGGACGAGCAAGCTGGAGCCTTGGGGACGTGCATCAGAGCGATGCCGGAAGACAGCCGGTGCACTTAAAAGATTCACAGAGGTGGCCCCAGCAGTTAAAAGAAACCCCTGTGAGCCAGCCCCAAGACAGGGATCTTCAAATGATAGCTGAGGAGGGAGATTTTTCAAACAGCGGTCCAGTGGGCAGCTATAGCTACTGATATCTGGAGGAAGCCGTAGCATTAAGTATAATTTGCCACAGAGTGGAATGTTGCACAGAACGGTACCTTTAAGAATGAGCAAGTTTCTGATCCTCTCGAGATAAATCAGTGTAAAAGATTTTGAATGAGTGGTCATATCAATGATGGAGAAAAGGATTGCTGTCAAATGAATGAATTGACTCTGGAGATGGGGGACAGATGAATTTAGTCTGGGATGAGCAGGTACAACATCCACAATGCATGGCAGGTTATGGTATCTGCTAACCTGAGCCACCGAAGGGGCGGACATAAGCCATGAAGCTCCTACTACAGAGATGAATCCTCCTTGCCCACGGAGCCTCCCCTTGCGATGACTCAGAGCGCATTATACATGGCTCTTCCTTGTCTGACTGGGGTAGGTGAGGGGCAGCTTTGCACAGAGGCAGCAGCATGGCCAAACCACCCTGTGATGCAACTGCCTGGAAGAGGTTGGAGATCCCACAGGGCAGACTAACCAGCAGCCACGGGGCATGGCCAGGGAGATGGTCACGGGACCGTGGTTTTGGGTTGAGGCGGTAGGCACCCTCGGCTGAATCCCAGCACTGGCAGTCATCACTTGTGTGACCTGGGCAAGTAGTTCACATTTTTGTCCTTGGATTCCGCTCTTGCCAAGTGGGTACAATAAAGGTACCTCCTCCATAGGCTTTAAAAATTATATTTATTGTTGAAAGTAATACAGATGTCTCCCCTGTTTTCCAATGACCCCCTCTACCCCTCCCCCCCACAGGCCTTCACTTCACCACACTATTGTCTGTGTCCATGGGCTATGCATATATGCATATAAGTTCCCCAGTTAATCTCTTTCCACCCACCCCTTCATTCCTGCCTCCTCTCTGAGATTTGTCAGTCTGTCCCATGCTCCTAAGTCTCTGGATCTATTTTGCTCATCAGTTTATTTTTGTTCATAAGATTTTACATATGAGTAAGATCATGTGCTTTTTCTGGGAAAAAATAACATTAAATATTATTATAGAGCAGGTGTCTGCACACTATAGCGTATGGGCCAAATCCAGCCTGCCAGACTAATTTTCAGAGAGGCTCTTCATTACTCCATCCCCACCAGCAATGTGTGAGTGATCCAGTTTCTCTGCATTTTCACCATCACGTGGTATTATCACGATTTTTCATTTTAACAATCGTGATAGGTGTATAGTGATATATCATCGACGTTTTAATTTGCATTTCCCTAATAGTTAATGATGTTAAACATGTTTTCATGTGCTTATTTGCCATTCATATATTTTTTTCAGTGAAATTTTATTCACATATTATGCCCATTTTCTAATTGTAACATTTGGTTTTTATTGTTGAGTTTTGAGCGTTATTTTCCATAGGAGGCCTTTGTCGAATATGTAGTCCGCAAACATTTTCTCCCACTCTGCAGCTTGTACTGTTATCCTCTTTACAAGCTTATTTTCCAAGTATAGTTTTTATTTTTGTGAGGTTCAGTTGATCAAAACTTCCTTTAATGGATTGTACATTTTGTGTCAAATGAAACGATCTTTGACAGGAGGGTGGAGTGGGCAGGGAGCAGTGGTGTGGAGAGAACATAGGGATCAGCCACAAAATACGAAGAGGCCAGGTGGCCCTTTCCCTTGTTTTGGCATCACGCCATGGGGTGGGGGTGGGGGATGGGGGAAGTGGGCGTTGAGCGTGGGCATGCCACTAGGGCATAGGAAAGGCGACAGAGGCTGGGTGTCAGCCGTGGGGGAGCAGGATAAAACCGTCAAGGGCCAAGAGCTATCTCAGAGAATTAATGGACTGCTTTCCTCCAGCCTATTCAAATAATCCAGCTCATTTCATGTGAGATAAATTGCAGGACCTTGTCGCCCTGGCTCCGAGAGGAGGACACTTCTGTGATTCATGGCTCGTGCCCCCTGGGAGCCTGAGGCGGGGAGAGGGCCTGCCTTGCTGACTGATGACTGGCGGCCTGCTGACCTCGCCACAAGGCTGCTGCTCAAGGAGCAGGGCCAGGGAGGAATTCCAATAAGGCCCTGTCCGCAGGACTGGTTGGGAGCATGCCCCCAAGGTGGGGTGGTCTTCATGATCACTGTCAGGTTAAACCCACTGTCACTATTCCTGCCACTCCCAGGGGCCTGGCACAGTTTAAGCAAATGCCCCAAGCAGCCAACCTCTAGCTTTGTTGTGTTGAGCCATTATTGTTATTGGTGGTGGTTGTGTTGGTTGCCTGTTGTGGATGTGTTGAGGCTATAAGGGGTTGTTTTGTAAAGAAGAAGAAAATGCTGGGTGTGAGCTAGGAATAATGGGGCTTGCCAGAAATGGAGTCTAGGCCATATCATGTGGGGACACGGATTCCATGAGATGGTACGTGTTTATGGCCCTTTGAACAATGGAGATTAATGGGAATTAACCAGAAAGCATCATTCTCTATCTGTCCCTTGCCCCTTTACACCTGTTCACAGCAGCTGGTTTTTCTGTCATTAGCTAACAATGCAGGCATTTCCCTGGCTTTCCTGATCACTCTTAGGTAATATAAAATCCAACCATTACTTTAAATAACAGATGCAGCCTAGTTTTAGAAAATAGAATGTCTACCGCCTTACAGTAACCAGTAAGTCTATTCTAACCTACAGTTAAGACTTCTCCCACCCACTCCATGTCTAGCCAGGTACAAAAGGGAAGCCTGCAGCAAAGAAAGAGGGGTGCAGCCAGCCTCTCCTCCATTTTCTGCTTCCATTTGGCTACCTGTTATTTCTGACTCTCCAGGTTAGAGATGCCAGGACAGGTGGAGGGACCGAGGGAGCAGAATATTATTTAACAGGCACTGCTGGAGGCTGGCCTCAAGCTTTCTAAGCTTGGCAGGTCTCTAACATAGCACCTTTCTCTCTTATGCTATGCTGGTTGGGTCTGTGGAGACTGCTCACCTCCCAGGTGCCTGGGGTGTCTCACCAGCTGTTCCCTTACTGCAGCCAGAGGTATCTGTAGTCTGACCGGTCACTTACTCCTGTCACAGCCCATGGGAATTTGACAATACCTTCCACTAGCATCTCTCTAGTACAGTGGTTCACCCAGGACACATTTGGCAATATCTGGAGATGTTTTTGGTTATCACAACTGGGAAGTGCTATTGGCATCTAGTAGAGAGTAGCCAGGGGTGCAACTAAATACCCTACAATGTATAGAACAGTCCCACACAGCAAAGAATTATTTTCCTAAAATGTCAATAGTGCTGAGGTTGAGCAGTCCAACTCTGGTACAAAGAAACTCTTGTGCATCCTGTGCTCCAAGTTATGGGCTTACAGGTGGCTATCATTGCAGTCTGTCACTTTTAGCTTACCTGTCAACGTCTAGCAGTTTACCTTTTCTTGCCCACATCCCACAAACTGCAGTTCTGTGAGTGGTCCTGCTGAAATCCTTTTTCTTTGGCTTGGAGTGGGGCCCATAGTACAACTCTTTTCAGAGAAATCTTCCTCACAAGTCTCTCCTCTTCCTCCACTGTTATTCCCTTGGTGTGGGTGATGGGCTTCAGGGTTATCTAACTGATTATTATAAAATTTATCAGCTAATCACTGCCACAATAGTTCTGTGTAACAAACAACCACAAAACCTCCATGATATACAACAATGTGCATATTTATTGCCGGTGCACTTGGGGTGGTTGACTAGGGCTCTACTGATATGACCTTGCTCATAAGTCTGGGGGTCAATGGGCCCTTTGCTGATCTGGGATGGGCTTGGCTGGGGTGATTAAGCTGTGTCCTTCATCCTCCAGAAGGTTTGCTGGGGCATGTTATCATGGGAATGTCAGAGGAGCAAGAGTGTGAGCAAGTTCAGGTCCAGAAATCTCATCTCAGAGTGGCTGAGCACTGAATGGCACAGTGTTGGATACAAGAAGGGGTGAAAAATTAGGGTTATTTATGCAAGTCTATCCCACTTTCTTTGAAATTTCTACAAGGTACTCATGTAAGAATATGGTGTTTCTTAGCTTCAAGCCTCAGCTCAAACATAAACAAGAAGATTATCATATTAACATATGGTAAACATATACATGTATATTTATCTTAAACACTAGAGGCCTGGTGCACGAATTCGTACACTGGTGGGGTCCAGTCGGCCCGCCCTGATGGGGGCCGATCGGGGTCGGGGCTGGCCGGGGTGAGGGGCCATGGTTGTTCTGGTCATTCCAGTCGTTCTGCCATTCAGTCGCTGGGCTTTTATTATATAGGATTAGTCAGCGCAGACAGCCATAACAAAATATCATAAATTTGTGTGGCTTAAACAACAGAAATGTATTTTTCTCACAGTTCTGGAGACTGGAATTTGGGGTCAGGGTACCAGCATAGCATCGTCCCATACACCAGAAAGTGGTGGATCGATTGCCAGTCAGGGCATATGCCCAGGTTGCAGATTCAATACCCAGTCCAGTGAGTGCAGGAAACAACGGAACAATGTTTCTCTCTCTCTCCCTTCTTCTCTCTGAAATCAATTAAAATGAATGATAAATAAATAATGTTCTATAAGTATGGTTTTAACAGGAAACACATTAGTGATCTATGAAGTGAAAAACTCATTATGACACATATATACAGCATGACCCCATTTAAAAATATTTATTGATTTCAGAGGAAGGGAGAGGGATAGATAGATAGAAACATCAATGATGAGAATCATTGATCAGCTGCCTCCTGCATGCCCTTCTGAGGATCAAGCCCAAAACCTGACTGGGAATCATATAATGACCTCCTGGTTCATAGATCGATGCTCAACCACTGAGCCCCACCAGCTGGACCCCATTTTTGTCAATACCAGGCACATGAGGTACATTAGCAAGATCTCACTCCTAGATGAAAGTCTGAAATTGCCCAAACTCCTTTGCAGCTAGGTTTCTGGATATGAATTTGTTTCTGCCAATTGGATGTGCTTGCACAATATTTTGAAGGCAGAAGTGGGGCAGAGGCATCTTCCCGCAGTTTGGGCTGTTTGCTGCTGGTGATCATGTTTGCAGAGATGTGGAGGTTTTCTGCAGCAGAACCCAGGCTGTGCACAGGCAGTTGTGGCAGAGGCAGTGCCCAATGACCTGTTTTGTGGGAACTGGAAGGCACTTGTGGGGGCAGCAGTTTCCCGATCCCCGGGTCACAGCTGTGCCAGAGTGTCCTAGAATTCAGTTGTGGCTGAGGGGGCAATTCCTCCCACTGGGCAGGGAGTCTTTCCTGGGGGCTCAGTCTAATACCTACTCCTCCAGCTTTCTGATGATTTCCCAAGCACCAATTCCCTGTGCTGAATTCTTTCCTGCCTAAAATAGCAAAGATCTAAAAACATTTTGGATCCTCTACTTTCAACGAAAACAATGCTGCACAGGGTCAGGTCTGAAAGTGGGTGAGGTGTTGCGGAAGGCTGCCTTCTTTGAGTCTCAGCTTCCTCTTCTGTAGAATGGAAGATTATCTGTTCATAGTTTCTGAAGACTGGCAGCTGTGTTTCCTGAAGATGGCCACATTTCCCATCCCTCCTGTGGCCTTGCCACTTTCTGCCACATCCTCTCTCTTGAAGCGGGGCTGACCTTTGAATTCTAAGGCCAATGCTGAAAAGGTGAGGGGCTGTAGCCCTGCTCACTCCACCAGGATTTCCAGCTCCAGCCCTGCCCACGCCGCTGGGGGCTCTGTCTGGTGCAGGGCCTTGCCCTCCTGGCTTGCTTCCCCTTTGGTCTGTGGCCCAGTGCCTCGCTGCACATCATGGCCCACCTGCTGGTGCTGCTGGGCCCAGTGAGTGGGGTAAGGGCCTCCTGCCTCCTGGCTCCTTTGTGCTGCTGCCCTCTGCCACTGTTCTGATCTGGGCCAGATGCCTCGGAGCTGTGTGCTGCCTGCGGGGACTGCTGTAGCCACCAGGAAAGCCGCCCCACTGCATCCCCAACTCTGGCGCCCTGATCCTGGGTCCACTTCTGCCAAAGGAGAGCTTTGCCTGGCTGCCAGAGATCGAGACTGAGCAACTCCAAGGTCCCCGGACCCCAAAATTTCTGCCAGCCAAGGCAGTTGGCTGGCTGGCCCCGCCCTGATTGGAGTTTTGGGGGTGATCTGGCCCAGATCAGGCTGGTTGGCTGCCGCAGTGGGTATCATAGCCACCGATTGTTCTGGTTGTTCCCCTGTAACGATCGCTGGGTTTTTATGTATATAGATGGTTGTACAGAGAATTGGCACACACTCATGCTATTGCCAGCATCGCAGGAAGCAAAACCTATTGGCTCTAGGCTGATCTGGCCTCTCTAAGCCACTTGTCACTCACATCCCCTTAAAACACAGGTTATAAACCTACACTCAATCTTACACCTTAAAATCATAAGACTTCTGGAAAATCAAAAGTAAGACATCTGCAGGGAAATACAAGAAACTCCCGAAGAACAAAACAAAAAACGTTAGCCAGGTTTCTTTGAATTTAGATAGCACCAAAGTTGAAAACTCAGCCAAACTGGGTTGGAATTTTCTCACTCCTATCTTTCTTTGAACTTTCCTGTTATTTAATAACAGCAGGCCTTTACTGAGAGCTTATTATGTGTAAAGCACTGACACAGAGTTTTGCAAGCTTTTTTTACTCACAACTCAGAGAGGCATGCACAGTGATTATTTTACTATTGAGGAAACTGAGGCTTGGAGAAAAGTTTACTAACTTGCTTAATGTCACAGTTGAGTTCAAGTTTGTCTGACATTGTTCTGCTTCATACCTTAAGTTTGGGTTTGTTTTCTTTGGAAGAAAAATCTCAAGCCACACTTTGTTCCTACCCACTTCCCTATATTTTGGTGCTAGAAATTGGTTGATTTGTTTCAAACACTAAGAAAGCTTTACCCCTTAAATATCAGCCCTTCACCTGATACCTCTGTCACCCAGAGACGTATTTTCTTTGCCCCCTTTGGGCCACTTAATTACATCTCTCTTCTTTAGGAGGAAAGCTGACATGTAATTATTTTCATGATTAACACTCTTGTGCAGCTAATTGTAATTATGCCTTATAATCACAGTTATGATCGTTAATTACTCATTCCTGCTTCATTTGAATATTTTTCTTTATTCAAGCTTCACAAAGTTGATGGAGCTAATGTGCCTGCCCCCCTCCCCACCTTCTAAATCATGATGCATGGGTATTATTTTGGTTTTCTCTGTTTATTCTCACCTTTGTTCTTGCTCCACATTTCATTATGGTGCGTCACTGGCCACTGCCCATTTGCCACTCATTTCCGGGTTGGCATGCTTTAATTGCCTCCCACTGATCCTGTTGGTGAGGGAGGGGTTTCTGCCCTATGGTTATGGGGGTGGCCAAATGCATGACACCTGACACTGGATGGATGCAATTGACAGCAGGTTATTAGTCATATAAACTCACTGCTCTGAGGAGGAGGACACTGTGCCTGCCACACAGGGACACAGATGGTTGTACTTGTGAACAACTAGGGGCAGTGGGGGATAGATTTTGTAGTATCTAGAGGTTGGGGTGATAATAGAAGGAAGTGATTGGCTTCCTAAAATAATTCTCTGGGCTGGTGGAGAACTGAAACTGGCTTCAGTGGGATAAGCAGGAACTGTGCCTGGTCCCCATGATAGGGACAGTCATTTAGCTAGGGGGCTTTATCCACAGAGGGTATGGGGAGTAGGACTTATGGTCAGATCACTCAAGAATGTCACCAGATGTCAGGGCAGTACATACTACTAGGCCTTATTTTAGGCCTTCGACTGCACTGCTCTCACCTTGAAGTAGGAGCAAGGGTGCTGTAAAATGAAGAGGTTATAAGTACAGGTCCTGGTGGACTGTGCAAATTTGAGCTCTGGCTCCAATACTTAGCTCTTTGATCATGGGAAAGTAACCTCACATTCCTGGGCCTCGATTTCCCCATCTGCAAATAAAATAATTCAGTGCCCATGTCATCGGGCTGTTGTGAATATTAACCTTGTTCTGCGTAGTCTATGAAGCACTCAGCTCAGTGCCTAGCCCACAGTCTTGCTCAAACCATGTATCTAATCCTCTGAACATGTCTTCTCTAGTTTTGATGTTTGAGTGAGTTCTCTAGGGCCTAGAGGGCTGCCTTTTCTCTGTTTCTTTCCTTCTAAGATGCATGAGGAACATGAAGTGGCCTCATATAGTTCTAAAATGCAGAATTCAGATTCTGGTCCAGGCTACACAATCCTCCCTGGGGAAGACCCGAGCGCAGTTTGAGGCTGAATGCATCTCTCCTTGTCACCATCCTTTCATCTGAGGCTGGGGCCACCAGCTTACTGAAATCATGAGCACCACCCACCATTCACCTTTCCTCAAATATGCTTTGTCCTGGCTGCAGCCCGGACAATGTCGGGGACCTCATTCTATATTGTGCTCCACAAGTTTCAAGACACATGGAGTTGAAGAACCAGGCAGCCTGGGCTTTGTCCTCTCTGGAGCACAGCTGCCTGCTTCAGGGACGCCTCTCCATCTTCTCTGACTACCAGTAGCTCTAAATCCACTAACCCATTTTGTTCTTCAAGTCTCAGATGGTATCTTCCCATAAAACTTTCCCTTATCTCCTCAGTAAGAAATGAAATCGTCCTTTTCTCAATGCCTATATTTATGGTCTATTCCAATCTTAGCCGCTCATTCGTCATTGCAGTGTCTTATGTTGCTGATTATATTTTTACTAGAGGCCCAGTGCATGAAATTCATGCATGGGTAGGGTCCCTAGGCCTGGCCGGCGATCAGGGCCAATCAAGTTCTCTGCCTCTCTGCCTCCTCCTTTCCTCTCTCCCTCAGCACCTCACTGCCACAGTTGGTTGCCTGCCATGTTCCACACCGCCCCCTGATGGTCAGCGCATGTCATAGCAAGCGGTCAAACTCCTGGTCTCCTAGTCAAACTCCCCAGGGGACACTTTGCATATTAGCCATATATATATATCTCCCATGTTCAAAGGCTGTTAAATCGCATTGTTTACCCATATCTTCAGAAAAAAAAATTACTTCTACTATCGTGGTAAACAACCTGCTTCCCTATTTATAATGGTCTGGCCCTCTAGCAACTTCAGCATGAAATTATGGCCACTCAGTGTGTGTGTGTGTGTGTGTGTGTGTGTGTATAAATGTAAACCTCACCTGTCCACCTCAGATGGGAGTCTGGCACACAGTGGACACTTGATGACCTGTTGCTGATTGAAACTTCCAGAAACAATGTGTGTAAGGATTTCTGAGCTCCAGAGGCCTGGCGGGGGGATAGTGTAGATAGTACTGGAGGAGGAACAGGCCCAAGGTTGCTGACAGGCAATATCTCCTGGCTCCTATTTTTTGTCTCAAATGCTGGTGCTCTGCTTTGCACTTGTCACCTGATAGAGGGGAGCTGATACTGAGCTTTATTATAATTTCTGGCCTCAAATCAGAGTCACTCCAGAAAGGGCCTGATCCTGGAGAGGTTAGTAGCAGGTTTGCTGTGGAATTGCCTCTGGGAAAGCTGAGAGAGGGTAAAAGGAGCTAACATTCATTGAGTCTCTTCTACATGCATCCTGACAGTCATTACCACTCTAAAAATTGCATCTCTGTGTTACACACAAAACATAAAGATGTTGCAAGTTGGCTTTTCCAGAAAGCAGGCTCTGGGATGGAGATTGGCACCTGAAAAACTTGTTAGGGAAAGTTCCTGCCTTTAATGTGTGTGGGACAAAGGAAGGAAGCAGGCATTGGGTAGAGTGGGCTGTAGTGCAGTTCCAACAAAAGCTTCAGTAGTCCCAGGGGAAGTTCTAGAGCTGGGACGGCCTGTCAGAGGAATCCCACATTGGGAGGGGGCCCAGGCCACTGGAACCTCATCAAGCAGTGAGGTAACCTTGGGCAAAGTAACACTGCTCTCTTTCTTTAAGGACAATTCCCAAAGAAGGATGCCAACTGAGGGCTGTCTGCAGGCAGCACCCACGGACACTGAGGAAATGAGTCACTCAGTTCTTCAGAGGAATTTAGTGGGTAGCACAGAATCCACCACAACACACTTCTGATCTACATTGAGCCCATGCCCTTCGAATCAGAAAATCATTTCTCACTCACAGTGGCAGGCCCAGGGGCCATATTTCCCTATGACACCATTTTCCTGACCCTAGTTGAATGGTCCAGAGGTAGATCCTAAACCACAGTTGGGCCAATCAGTTGTTCTTTCCCATGGGCTGACACACTAGATACCAGTGTGTAGTCCCAACAAAAGCTTCAGTAGCCCCATGGGAAGTGCGAGAGCTGGGATGGCCTTTTAGAGGAATCCCACAGTAGGAGAGGGGCCCAGGCCACTGTAACCTCACCAAGCAGTCACTGGCTGTACGTTGCCTCTGGGAAGGGAGTTAACCTTGGGCAGTCATTTTATGCCATGTACACAAAGATCTTGAGAAAGCCAGGCTGTATGCATGGCGACTATAGCCAATAACACTGTTTGTATATTTGAAAGTTGTTAAGAATGTTGGTCTTAAAAAAGTTTTCTTCACACACACACACACACACACACACACACACACACACACAAATACTTGTAACAATGTATGGTGATGAATGTTAACTCAATTTATTGTTGTGATCATTTGTAATATATACAAGTATCAAATCACTAGAGGCTCAGTGCATGAATTCATGAATGGGTGGGGTCCTTTGGCCTGGCCAGCTATCGGGGCTGATTGGGGCTGTCTTGCCCAGTCCCTATTGGGGCCAATCAGGGCCGGCGTACCGGGGAGAGGGACCATGGGAGGTTGGCTGGGGCAGCTCCTGCATTGAGCATCTGCCCCCTGGTGGTCAGTGCGTGTCATAGCGACCGGTTGACTGGTAGTTTGGTTGTTTGGTCACTTAGGCTTTTATATATATAGATTATTTTGTGCCCCTGAAACTAATATAATGTTGTATGACAATTATATCTTAATAAAATAAAGTGAATAAAAGGAAAGAAAGACAAACAGGTAAAGATCCCCAGTCTTATCAGTAATAAGAGAAATGTAAATAAGATTGAAATACCATTTCTTCACTTGTCAGAATGACTATTTAAAGGAATTACAGTATTTGGGACTGGTAATGGTGCTGAGAAACAGTACACTGTGAGTGAGGGTAAAATGCTTATAAAATCCTGGAGAGCAATTTTATACCATGTAACTAAAGTCAGAAATAAGAACTTTCACTTCTAGGAATCTTGAAAAAAAAAAAAGCTGGTGGGTAAAGTGACATAGACATGATAACTAAAGATTCATGAGGTAAAAAAGAGGTGAAGTGACAGACTGCCTGGGTTCCCGGGGACTTTGTACTTTCTGGTTTTTGCTTGTGACTCCTGACTGCATTTCCTGTCCTTAGGTTCTGTAAAATAGCCTGGTCTTCTCTTATTTCACACCTCCTTTTCCTCAAATCAAAGGTAGCTTCTGTTACTTGCAAGGAAAACAGCATTGATTAAGATCAAGGATGATGAAATTGAGGTTCAGAGAGGTCAAGGTACTTATCCAAAACCACACAGCAAATTAGTGACAGAACAAGGACTCAAATTCAGTTTTTTCCCCCCAGGAAAGTTTTTTTTTTTGTTATGTAATGTTGCACTTTTAAAATGAACCAAAATAGTGTCCAAGATTGACGTTTATATTTTGCTTATTTACATTTGTTATGTCTTTAAGGTTTCATATTCACACTCATCATTTCACTAGAATCAATCAATAAAACTTGGGTGTAGACAGGATAGATAGTATAATCTTCATTTTACTAGTACAGATAAGGAAACTTAAGCCTGGGCTACAGTCAAAGTGTGTGTGAGTGTGTGTGTGTGTGTGTGTGTGTGTGTGTGTGTGTGTGTGTGTGTGTGTGAGAGAGAGAGAGAGAGAGAGAGAGAGAGAGAGAGAGAGAGAGAGAGGCTATGAATTTTGAAGGTGAGTCTAGAAGTATCTCTCTTTGATGCCAACATACCCAGATTTGGGCTCTGTTAGGTGTTGGGTAATGTGGAGTTAGAGTTAGGTGGAACTTTTTAACTAAAGAATTATGAGATCTTGAGAATTAAAAGGAGAAAGAAAAGTCAGAATCCGTAACCTGTAGAGATCAGGGACGAACACCAAATTCTAGAATTGGAGGGAGGGAGTGCCTTGGATCTTGTAGATCCAAAAGCTTAAACAAGAGTTTGGAACAGAAAATGAGGAGAGATTCCTAGGGGTGTGTGTGTGTGTGTGTGTGTGTGTGTGTGTGTGTGTGTGTTTCACTGTCTGCTGAGGGTGAGGGTGTCTACAGCAATCATTAAGGTCAACTTCAGAACCAGGGCAAGAGATAGTTTCCTCAACAGCCTCATGTGACCTGAAATTGGTTCTGTGCAAATTTTCTCATTCGGCAGAAAATTCTTGTTTGGAATGAGGCCAGATATAAGTAAATAAAAAATAAAGACAGAAGGAGTGCTTCAGGCTAACGTGAAGTTTAATATACTCATTCCCACTTCTTTGACTCCAAGCTATTTTATCTTTGAAGTCTAAAAACAGACCTAATATAAACTATGACTACTTTGAACTCTGCAAGTTATAAGTTTTAAGAAAGGCACAGGGCTTCAGTTTTCTTTCTGGAACATTTCCACTGGTTATCTCATTTGGTCCCTCATCCAGGTACACATTTGAGAGGTGAGCGCCTGAGTTCTGTTGGTCATATTACAACTGGTGCATGTGGATGGTCTTTGTCTTGGACTAACAAGCTCCAACCTGTCTCTACATGTTGGAGATCCTGGTGAGCAGAGTAACCATGGTTAACTGGCTAGGCGAGGTCATTTTATTCTAATATTTTCATGTCCACTGTTTATTCTTCAGGTTGATCTGATGACAGCAACAGATGAGGGGAAGTGGTTGTCTGAAAGTCACATGAGTTTTTCTGGGGTGTACAATGGAATCTGATGCACATGTCTGTGAGAAGGTGAGTCTCCATCTTCAAGAGATAAGAGAGGTGGTATTGTGTGTGTTTGTGAGTGTGGGTGTGTGCCCACATGGGCGTGCATGACTTTATGGATAGAGATGAGGGATATGTGGGTATGGTGGATATAGGGTGGTAAAATGCCTACTTTAGTAAATGATTTCATTCTTATCAGCTAAGTAAGGACAATTAAAAAATTACTTTTGTGGTCTTGGATTTGCTGAAACTTGGACCCAGTCCATGTTTCTCTTCACCTCACTCCAACAGAGAGCAGTGGGGGCAGGGCTCCAGCTGGAAAAAAATTCTATTACTTATTCTAAAGAAGCCAGAGTCCTTTTCCAATGAATAAGAGCTGTCCTCCAATCTTGAGGTGACCGCTTTATTAACAAAGCCTACAGGGAAATATTTGTTTTGGGTGCTAATTTGAACCAAAAGCATTAACCCGGGGTCCTCCTTTCATTGGGATGCTTCATGTTCTGTGTGGTTTCGTGCTGCGGCCTCCGTGACTATTGAATACTCTTCCCCCATAAGCCCACTCAGCAGCAGCAGGCACTGATTTGTTCTCTCTCTGGACTCACTGTCCAGTGTCCTCACCATATCTGGCTGCCTCTCTATCAGAAATACCTTCTTATGCTTTCTCGGCCTGGGTTAGTTGGATCAAATTTATAAGTTAGAGTTGGAAGGTGCATCTTTACAAATGTGAGAATGCAGACTCAGAAAAGTGAGGCAATTTGGCTAACAGAGCTCTGATACTGGCAGAGGGGAAGTTAGGACCCAGGGCCATGTGACTCCTAAATCTAGGGCTGTTTCCCTTTGGTGATTCTGTGGTAGTTAATAATTAACTGTTCAGATCCTTGTATTTACCAAACACCTATAAACCAGTCACAGAATTTTTTAGCTCATACTTAATTATTCTTCCCTATCCTGTTCTAGGTGAGTAGGGACAGAAACTCTGTTGATTTCTCATGGGAATATTAAACATTTAACAAATTAAAAACATATTTTTATTGATTTCAGAGAGGAAGGGAGAGAGAGAGATATATAGAAACATTAATGATGAGCCCTATCCAGTTGCTCAGTGGATAGGGCATTGTCCTGAGGACTGAAGGGTCCTAGGTTCGATTCAGGTCAGGGGCACATGCCCAGGTTGCAGGCTCGATCACCAGTAGGGATGTGCAGAGGGAAGCCGATCAATGATTCTCTCTCATCATTGATGTTTCTCTCCTCCACTCTCTCTCTCTTTCTGTCTCTCTTCCTCTTGAAATCAATAAAAATATATTTAAAAAAAGAAACATCAATGATGAGAGAGAATCATTGATTGGCTGCCTCCTGCATACCCCACACTGGGGATCAAGCTTGCAACCCAGGCATGTGCTCCTACTGAGAATTGAACAGTGACCTCCTGCTTCATAGGTCAATGCTCAACCACTGAGCCATGCCGATTGGGCTAAGCATTTAACAAATTTAAGTAGCAATGCTGAAGTCAGTGACTTGGAGGGGTGATATTCAAACAAACACTTTGAGGAGATGCCATTCTCTTGGTCCCTATTTTGAAATTTCAACACTTGATGTGCATAGGGGTAGATTTGGGGGTAACAGTCACATACCAAATTTGCTCTTGTAGCACCTACAAGTTTTCATTCAGGCGAATGAAAGTGAGCTTCATTCACTCACTAGTGCTATCTCACTGTGTCAATGTTTGGATATAGGGAAAATAAAGCTTTTACAAAAACAATTAAAGGGAATTGCTGGTGTGGAGGAGGGCATTATGAGAACTCATTTTATGATGTTCTAAGTGTGTGAGGAGAGACAGAAATGGCGTTCTTGAAATTGAAAACCTAGATTTTGATTGTCTAATTAAAATCCCTTACTACAGAATCTGGAAAGGTGGCAAAGTTTATCAAACATTTATGGAAAGATTTCCTCTTCTGAAGATTTTAGAAAGAGGATAGCCATCTCTGTTGTTAGCTTAAGAACTGAACTTTCTGTAAGTAAAAAGATAAAACAATAATTGTCATACTGAGTTCCGGTAACAAAATTCATTTTCTTGCCATGATACTGATTGATGTGATGGACTCATTTATGCTGACATTTAAGATATTTTCAAAGGTTCTATTACTTTAATAAGCTTTACCCTTTGTCTCTCTGTGAGTGCTCCTTTTTTCTTATTCCAGATTGTCCATCTTTTAAGCCAATTTCCAATTCACGATATAATTAGCCATCAAATTCCCTGAGGCTGTCAATACCAAGAGGCGGTTTTACAACTTGCAACTAGGTGGGATGAGGGAATCTCCACAAGATCTTTTGGGAGATTGACTGATTACTCTGCATCAATTGACCAATACATGACATGTTAGGAAGAAAGCCCAATACCACAAATTCATTTCAATAAAAAGAATGATTCTATAATGAGGAGGATGACACTACTCAAAACTTCCCTTCTCCCCAGGTGAACACTCTACAGCAAATGCTCTTAGTTAAGTCAACCTTTAATGAAAGAATCAAATTAATTGAGTATATCTATGCTTCTTATTTTTGATGAAGATTTTTTACCAAATTATAGAAGCATGAAAAGAACAAAAATTTTTGCATCTCAATTCTACTACCCAGACGTTTTAAACAGTAACACTAAATGTTCATCACTCTATTCATATACACTGTACACATATATGGAGAGAAAGGAATAATTTCATAAAATGGAATCAAACCAATATGTTGCTATTAGCACATGCTAACTTTACTTTTATATAAAGTTAACAGAGAAAACAACAAGTGAATTTATAGGAATTGCTGAACTTGTATAATTTTTTTTTTACCTCAAGAGGTTTCAGTTTTTTAAAAGATCTGTTTTAGGTTATGAGAAAAGACCAGGAAAAAATTATAGAATGGAAATCCTTGTGTGTATTTTATAGTTCTACGCCTGCATTTTAGACAAGGAGTCATTGGCTCTCCTCTCCACCTCCCAACTACTATTTTTACTGTGTCAGTGTTTATAACATTTACATGCTCTTCTATAACCATAATGTCCACAGTATATTGAGTTCAAGTCCTCATTTTTAAAACTTTCAAACTAAAGGTTAAAACACATTTCTCAATGACACTCTTCATCTTACTTTGTATTTCAGTCTTCGGGAGCCAACCCTGGCAGTCTATTGCCTTTTGTTGCACTCTGGGTTGAATTTAGCATTGACTGTACCAAAAGACATCTTCCTAGGTTTATTCCACCTATTTTGGGGGAATATTTACTCAATAACTTCCTGAGAATTTCTTATTTTATGAGAATAGAGTGTTAAAAAATATTTGTGGGTTGCTGCTTTGGTAAAATGTGAAGGTTGATAACAAATACAGGTTCAAAAACCCTGAAACAATTGAGGAGTTGAGACATTCTTATATTAGAAATATTTTTTCTTTAAAATAAAACATGCTCTTTATATATAATTTAGAAAATATAATAAACAAAAAGAGAATAATCATTCTCTTCCACAATGTCACCACCCAGAGAGAAGAATTGTTAAAATCTTAGTAATTAGGTTATTTTGTATACTTACAATCTCTTTCTCTGTTCACAGAAAAATACTTATTTATCTTTAAAATAAAAATAGGATATATTATGGTATTTTTGTAACCTTATTTTTAAACTCAACATTATTGGGAAATGTTGGGGTCCAACCCCAGCAGGTCCAGGGGTTCCCAAAGGTGTGGACGGAGTCAGCGAAGAAGAAATGACATGGAGGCAGCATTCAGTTGATAAGCAGCCTAGCCAGGTTCTCTAGTCAGGTTCTCCAGCCAGGTTCTCTCTTTATTCTCCTGTTACATCTGTATTTATACCAGTTGATTTTAATCCTACCCATTCTATTCCAAAGGTTAGGGCATTTGTTATCTCCATTCCAAGGTCACTACTCTATTGTTCTGTTAAGCTACAAGGAAGTAACTGAAGGAGATTATCCTAAGTAAAGATTATGGCCGAAACCGGTTTGGCTCAGTGGATAGAGCGTTGGCCAGAGGACTGAAAGGTCCCAGGTTCGATTCCGGTCAAGGGCATGTACCTGGGTTGCGGGCACATCCCCAGTAGGAGATGTGCAGGAGGCAGCTGATCGATGTTTCTCTCCCATCGATGTTTCTAACTCTCTATCTCTCTCCCTTCCTCTCTGTAAAAAATCAATTAAATATATTAAAAAAAAAGATTATGTAGCTGAAGCATGATTGTTCATAGTTAAAGTGATTAACTACCCGCCTGGCACTTAGTTAAGGGGTTTTACTGATTTATTCCCTTCCTTAGTTCTGTTAATCCCTAACTCCAGGGAAAAATCCCCACCTGGGGAAACAACTTTTCTCGGAGAGGTGACCTTGGTTAAAACACATAGCATTAAGTAGGGGAGCAAACATATTAAGAACAGTATGCCATATACGCCAGGTCCCTTGAAACATATGCTGTGCAGATGTTTCTTCCCTGCAGCGACTGTGTCAAGCAGCAAGGATGGACTGGCTTCTGGCAGGGAAATATCTTAATTGTATTTTTATTTATTATTTTAAATAAGTATAGCCTTGTAAAACCAATTCAGAAAATATCAGAATCAGGATGGTCTGAAATAATATTACCATCAAGTAACACAATACTATTATTTTCAAAAGGCCCAAGAACTTAAGTTTATTAAATTCTCTCTCTCTCTCTCTCTCTCTCTCTCTCTCTCTCAAGCATGAGACTAGGGAGGGGACATCACTAACATGTTCAATTTCCTTCTTTGTGTCAGAACCTGAGAATTGAGACAGATAATGAGTTGCATAGAAATGGTGACCGTGATGGTTAATTTTATACGTCAACTTGACTGGGACATGGAAGCTCAGATTAAACATTATTTCTAGGTGTGTCTGTGTGGGTGTTTAGATGAGATTAGCATATGAATCTGAAAAGTAGATTGCCCTCCCCAAGTGGGCATCATCCAGTCCACTGAGGGCACGAATAGAACAAAAAAGAGAGGAAGGGAAAATTCACTCTCTTTGCCTGACTGCATGACCTGACGTCTCAGTCTCTTGCCCCAGCACTGGGACATACCATTGGTGCTCCTGGTACTCAGGCCTTTGGACTCTGACTGACATTTACATCATTGGCTTTCCTGGGACTCCAGCTTGCAGATGGCAGATCATGGAACGTGGCCTCCATAATGGAGTAAGCTACTTCCTTCTAATTATCTATCTATCTATCTATCTATCTATCTATCTATCTATCTATCTATCTATCGATATCTCCTCTTGGTTCTGTTTCTTTGGACAACTCTGACTAATACAGTGATGGAGGGTTTTTTTTTAACTTCAAGTTTTTTTTCCATTACAGTACAATTTTTTTCACTGAATGAATGGTTATTTACATATATTAAGGGAAAACATTTCTTGACCTTTCCTAAAAGTTTTTTGATATCTCAATTGTATAGTGATAACTAGGAAAAACTTTCTACAGTATATATATACCTCAGTTTAACCATTGTCTAGTGAAAGTCTAGATCTTGGTATGAGGATATGACTTAATATAAATTAATTTCACTGACCAGTCAGTCCTCCACAATAGTAATTATTTTCTTTCATTGGTCTACAGACAGTGCTTGAGGTTGAAGACCCCTTGGAGTAACTCTGCAGTCCAAAGGTAGAGGGACTTCTGCTGAGATGACTAGACCCACATAGGGAGTCCAGGTACCTTTCTTCACTTAGGGCTAACTACTCAGATAGAGTGAAGAGCTGAGAGAGAAATGAGTGAGCGACTGTATTAATTTTCTAGGGCTGCCATGACCAATTACTACAAATCATGTGGCCTAAGACAACTGAAATTTATATGTTACCCACTCTGGAGGCCAGAGGTCTGAAATCAAGGTTTCTGCAGGACAATGCTCCTTCTGAGATGGTGAATAGAGTCCTTCATGGTCTCTTCCTAGCTTTCGTGGTGGCCATCAATCCTGATGTTCCCTGGCTTGTGGCTGCATAGCTCCAATCTCTGCCTCCATCTTCACATGGTGTTATTTCTTTACATCTTCACACCATCTTCTTCTAAGGACACCAGTCATACTGGAATAAGGACCCACACTATCCCAGTATAGCATCATCCTAACTAATTACATCTGCATCAACTCTATTTCCAAATAAGTCACATTCTGAGGTCCTGCGGGGTAGAACTTCAACAACTCTTTTTCTTGTGGGACACAATTCAACTCATAACAATGACCTCTGAAATACTAGCCTTTGATGGAAAGATTTATAAAATAGTGGCAAATGTCACATAGCCAATACTATACTTTTCTTTCTTATTTCCAAGACTACACTTTCTTGATGACAGTGAGGAAAAGGGCAAAGGAAATGATATGATATTTAGTTTCCTGAGAAATTATGACCCTTGTAAGGTCTGGTTATCAGAGGTAGCTTTAAAAAAATAACCAGCACACCTATCACTAATGTAGCCTTTTACAGTTTATAAAAGGCTGTCGCACACATTATTGCTCTGATCCTGACAACGTCCCTGTGAGACGGATTGTGCTGGTATTACCATTTCTCCCATTTTACAAAAGTGGAAGCAGAAATTTAAGCAGGTTACACAGCTAGTAAGTCATGGCTTCCTGACATCAGATTACTTTTTCATACCACCCAGGGTACCTCAGGAAGTAAGTCAAATCCCTGTCTCTTCTGTGGCTCCCTATATTATATTTAGTAGGTATTAGTAGGAATTTCCTTAGGCCACATCAACTTGGGAGAGTCATGGGGAAGCAATAGAATAAAAAGCCCATCAATCCCTGAGAATGGCTGACAGACATTCTCCCCAGCTCTGTCAAGTGTCTGGGAGCTTCTGAATGACATTGGGGCTTTCCATTCCATCAGCAGACTTAACAGAAAGCTTATACTTTTATTCAAGGCTTTCTCTCCATGTATGAAGAATTATATGCACACATTAATCTCTTCACACAAAAAGAGAATCTTATGAAGAAAAGGTTCTTTGAAAGAGAAGGAAGACTTAGGCTCTTTCTTACTTAGAGAAGGCCTATGATCCTCACTCACCTATTTTAAAATAAATATTAGTAGTAACACATGCAGATGGAGTGTAACTTAAAACAACACAAAATGTATGTTGAACAATCTTGATTCTACTCATACCTCCATTGCCTAGCTTCCATCCTCTGCAAATAAGAACATATATATTTATCCCCCCACACTCCACATTTTACACAAAAAGTAGCATACTATCACAGTCTCTGGACCTTGCTTTTCTAAATTCAACCATGTACTTTGGAAGTCTTTCAACAGCAGTGTATACAGAGCTTTGTCATTCTGTGTTGTACTGCATAGTATTCTATTACACAAATGTAGCATAAATTACTTAAACAGTCCCCTGTTGAAGGACTCTGGGTTGTTCCAACTTGTTATTATTAAAGACAATGCTGGAAACAAACTTGTACAAACACCATTTAGTGCATATGCAAATATATCTAGGACCAATTCCCAGAAGCGAGGTTGCTGGGTCAAAGGATAGATGCATATGTTATTTTGATAGTTCTTGCCAATTGCTCTCCACAGTGCTTGAAAATTTTGTACTTCCTCTGGCACAGTATCAAAGTATATGTTTCCCCAGAACTTTTGCAAATAGAGTATAATGTCAAAATTTTGCATATTTTTCAATTTTCTTATGATGAATGAAGTGAACATATTTCCATATGTTTAAGGGCTATTTGTATTTCCTTTTCTGTGAATTATTAAAGCTCTTTGCCATTTTCAGCTGGCAAAGTTGCTTTGATATTTAGGTGCTCATTATGGTATTTAATTATCTCAATTATACAACTAGCACATTTTTAATGCAAAAATAACAAAACAAGCCAAATAAAAATTACCCTAAGTGACAATACCCCACATTTGATATATAATTATTAGACCTATTTCTATGTATATATACACTTATTTTATAACACAGCATCATAGTACACATATTGTTATACAATTGCTTTGTAACATATCGTGAACATCTTACTATGACACTTTGAGGAGGCATGGAATGCTTGGTGCCGGAGGGATTAGGCAAGTCCAAGCCCACATGAAATGGAAATGTTTCAGACACCAAAGAGATCAGGAACAAACTCTAAGTCTGCAAAGTCAGAAGTAGGAGAAATGATAGGGTCTTAGAGATGAAGTAAGACTCAAAGATAAGATTCTGGCAAGTAAAGGATAAACCTAGTACGGGGGAGAGGAGATCCTGGGTTAGATAGTTGCCTTAGGTTGTGAGTTAGTCAGCACTGGGCCCAATGCTGTGCAGACTCTCACCTGGCCAGGATATTCCATGGGCAGAGGCAAGGATGACTTTGACTTGGTCTGGGTCAAGTATTCTAATTCTATCTTAAGTATTTAAAGAACAATATTACCAGAACACTATATTTCTACTTACAATGACTAGATAAAGGTTCAATAAGTTACATTTATTATCTAGGAATTTGTGCAGTATGATTTTTGCTTTTAAAAAAATATTTTTTATTGATTTCAGAGAGGAAGGGAGAGGGAGAAAGAGAGAGAGGGAGAGAAACATCAACGAGAGAGAATCATTGCATGTCCCCTACTGAAGATCGAGCCTGCAACCTGGGCATGTGTCCTGACTGGGAATCAGACCGTGACCTCCTGATTCATAGGTCAGTGCTCAACCACTTAGCCATACTGGCCAGGCAACAGTAGTTTCTTTATCAGGCTGTGCTCACCTTTCCAGAGAAATCCTCCCAGAAACCAGGGAAGAAGGTTAAAGACTTAGCTATGTCACTAGCTTTCCTTAAATTGCCTGACGACCCTCCCCTAAAATATCCTGAAGACTTTGCTGTACTAAATCCAGAAAATTAATTCAAACCCTGAATTGGGAGAAATCCTTAGGAGGGAAGGTATTCATGTCACAGCCCTTCCTGGCATGACAGAGAGACAGGATGAATAACTGATACAGTTGGGATGATTTGGAAGAGATGCTCTCACAGAAAGATTTGCAGATTTCATTATCGTGGGCGTCTTTGCTCATCATTCTGATGAAAGGTGTGAGCCTCTGTCTTTCCGTGCAAATGAAGATAGACGTGGGGTATCTGCTGGAAGGTAATAGCATTCCAGCTGGCTGTGGCAGCCCCACAGAATTTGGAGTTAGACTTAATCAGCAGCAAACACCATCATCCACGCTCTCCGTTGTTTGTTCCAGGTCACCATGAAGAGGCCACCAGCTGGTGTTTTGGGGATTGAGCTGATGAGATATTATTATCTGCCAGTCTTCATTTTCAAAAATAAAAAGAGATTCAAATGAATGCAGGGATCCTTGCTTTTAGCTCTCAGCCAAAGCATGTGTGAGTGTTGGGAAACTGTTGAGAGTTTTAAGGGTAAGGGTGAGAGAACGGAAGCACTCACAGAAGATCTACTTGCACTCTTTGGCCTATGGAAGGTGTCTAATACACGCCCCCCTTTATTCTTTCCATTCCCAATATCCTGGTTTTGATTTCCCCTTGCCAACTTTCTCTGACTTCACTTTTTGTTACTTGACTTTTATCTCTACTGCCACCTTTCTTTCTTAAATACAAATTTGAAGCTGTTGCTCCCTTGCTGAAAAATCCATGCTAATTGTTTTTGCCCATAAGGGTAAAGTACCAATTTTTTACACAGAATTCAAGTTCCACATCAGGCCACAATATACTCCTCTGCTTTCCCTTGCCTGCCATACAGCCCAAGTCCCTGAAACATAAAAGGTTTAGGGGTCATCTGTATCTTCCTTCCTTTGCCTTGGGTATTCTGATTTATCCTTGAAGTCTCAGCTCAAATATATCTCTGCTAAGAAGCCTTTTTCTGCAAGAGCAAAGCAAGAGCAAAGGCCCCCTCAACAGCGATCCCACAACACTACATCCTTTCCCAGCATAGAATATTTTGGGTGGTTCAGTCAGTTTTCTACACTAGACTGAACACCCCACAAACAGGTTCTTACTTGTATTCGGTTATGTAGACTCAGTCTATTTTAGGGTCTCTCTCTATCTCTCTCTGTGTGTGTGTAAATGAAGGGGTGGGCAGTGTGGGCAGTGGGACCAGATATGTGAATAAAATATAGGCTAAGATGAAGTTCAGGTTGGGGAAAGGTTGTGCGAAAACTAGAAGTTGAACTTTTATTTTTTTGTCTTTGAAAATAAAGGGCACCATAAATGAAGGCACCAAGAATGAAGGCAGTGAGAAATGCCAGAATTGTCAGGGGCCTTTGTGAGTTGAACATGGTGTCTTTACCAGGAAATTAAACTGAGCTCATTATCTCATTAACTTTTTACTGGAGAGGGAATATTCAGCTGAAATTGTATTATCTTTCCAATATGACAAGTTGGTAACAACCTGGGATTTTGAAAGACACTTTGTTTTTTTAGCAAGAAATTCCACCAATACAAATGAGTACTCATAGAGAGGAATTCCATTTTAGAAAGATCCTTAAAGGCAGGAACCAGGTGTGTCTAAATTGCTTTGTGCGCACAATAAATCCCAATGGTTGATAAGGGTATCCTTACACTAAGATTAGATTTCACCATCAACATATTGGAGTAGTTAAAATTTTTAGCTGCTATACAAGATAATTGTGCTAGACTAACCTTTTTCTTCTCTCAAGAGATCCTTTGAAATGCAGATAACAATCCCAGCCTGTTTATTAGCAGCCATAATTTTTAATGTCCTTCAACTTCTAATGAGATATTACAAATTCTGTTTGATCAGATTGTTTATATTCGACCTTGTTTTTCAAAGATGGGTGGAAATATTTTGAGATTCTTAAACTGCTTGTTGGTCAGACAAACACATTACAAGCAAGAGGCAATCTGTGTTTTCTTGAAAGAAATTATTTTATTTCTAAAGGTGTGCTTGAAGTCAGAGCCATGGGTTTTAATTCCAATTCTTCCACACATTTGTTTAACTTTAGTCTCAGTTCTCTTAGCTATAAAATAGATGGAGGACATATGACATAAAGGGGAGCTACTAAATGGGACGTGGACATCTTGCCTGGCTCTCAAAGACCCCCATGTGTTCGCCGGGGCAGAGCAGATCCTGGTGTTTGCTAAGCAAATATTTTGAGGAATGATTTTACCTGATACCCTTCAAACAAACCTCTCTATATATTGCACCTCTTAAGACTTTAAGAGGTGCAATATATAGAGAGGTTTGTTAACTGGGAGGTTAGGAGTTTAGTATTTTAAAACTCCCTATTGCCTATCATCAGTGTTTGCAGGGTGAGTACCTACAAACACTCTACTTAAATATGACAGCTAACATCTGCGGAGACATCCAACGAGGTCACCTTCTTGAACAGCAGGCTTCTAAATCTGTGTGAAGCCAAGCGGAGGGATTGACATCAGGCTGGCCCCAAATTCCCTTTGCAAACTTATTTTGAGTCTGCATCAAGTTATGAGCACTTAACATTTGAGCAACTAAAATCAAACCTTCTTTACCTAATATAGGGTTTCCTTTCTCTTTTCCATAGCAAGATGCGCATGAAGTCAGTACCATAAAGAGGTCACAAATAGCAACTTCACAGAGTATAGAAAACTGCACATTCTTTCTAGGATCTCTATGCAGAGTTCCAGATCTGCATTTGGAAAGAAAGGAGTGTGAGGCTAACAAGGTTGCCTAGGAAGACTCAGAGCCATACAAGTGAGGGGAAGGGAAAGCTATTGCTCAGAATCTGCAAATAACTTTGCAATAAGATGAAAAGTTAGCATCATATGAAGGAATGTTACAGGTGGCTGAATTAATTAACTCCAAATCCCAGCACCCCCAAACATCCGGTGCTGAAATTAGGGAATCAGAGCTAGTTTACTAGTAAATCCCAAATCTCAGACATGATTTGGATTCAAATTGGAACAATTGCAGATGGATCCAGGTGGGGAAAGGATTAGGGAAATAGGATGGTTGGATTATTTTCTTTCTCCTCTGGGAAAAAACTGACTATCTCTCTTTTATTTCTTCTCTCTTTGTTCTCTCAGACCTCTCTCCTTTTATTTTTTTTAAAATTGTTTCTTCATTGGATTTTTTTTTAAAAAAATTAAACTTATGGAGTGACATTGGATACCTTAATATATCTACCATTGGCCATCCTTCTTTATTTCTTCTTTCCCTCTATCCATATCTCTGTCTCTTTATCCCATGTGATATCTGTTCCTCATCTCTTTTTACTCCTGTCAGCCCCCTCTTCACCACTTCTCTCTCTCAACTTTCTGTTATTTATGGTTTATCTATTGCTTGAAGGCACAAATGTACTACTTGATGAGTTTCTCTCTATTCTAGAACATTTGATTTAATGAAAAAAGGTGAAAAAATGCTGCCATTATGAAGTGGGAGTATGAAAGGTGGAAGTGAACAGCCAACAAGAATACGGTAAAAGGGCTGACTTAAAAGGTCATGCTAATGTAGCATGGGTGAGCCTTCCACTGGTCTAGCACAGCAGTGGCTGATGATGTTTTATTTTCATTAGCAAATCAAGGAATACTGGGTATCCTCAGGTTCCATGGCAATATTTTTGATAGAGAAAGATGAGAGTTAGGGGGAAAGTAGGTCAGGGGAATCTATTATGTGTAGGGTTTTAGAATTAGGTATGGGGTGGGATTGGTGAGAAAAGAAATTTCGGGTATAGCAGAATATAGTGTTACTCCCAATTCATCTTTAGGCCTAGCCTTCCTGAATGCGGGCATTCAATTCATAAATGCATCTATAATGAACATATTTATAATAAACTGGGTTTGGGAGCCAGGCAGACTGAAGTTTGAATTTTCACTTAGCCATTTATTAGCTGTTGACCTTGGGAGTATTATTTAAATTTCCTACATTTGGTTTTCTTACCTTAAAAAAGGGGGTAGGGGGATCATGAAAACTACCGAGGGATTGTAGATAATTTTAATGAGATGACACCTATGAAATTCCTGGAACATAGTGTGTGTTCAATAAGTGATAGCTAACATTATTATTATTTCCATGGAAAAAAGACCTGTGCAAAATGGCCCTTGGTCATACTTAAAACACCTGCTACTGAAAATAATCACCTGGAACTTTCAAATTCTCTTAGAAAGACTGCTTTGCATAAATGCAAATGAGGCATGCTCTGGTGGAATTTTATATTTTAACTAGAGGCCCGGTTCACAGGTTCGTGCACTGGCGGGGTCCCTTGGCCTGGCCTGCGCCCTCTCACAATCTGGGACCCCTTAGGGGATGTCGGGTAGCCGGTTTCAACCAGATCCCCACAGGCCCAATGAGGACAGGAGGGAACACAATCCTGTGCATTGAGCATCTGTCCCCTGGTGGCCAGTGTGCATCATAGCGACTGGTTGACCAGTTGTTTGGTCACTTAGGCTTTTATATATATAGATGGAGCAGCTTAGAGTGATGTCTTAGACCAGGGTCAGCAAACTTTCCTTGTAAGAGCCAGATAGTAAATATTTTAGGCTTGTGGGCCAAGGGTCTTGCAACTATTCCACTCTACTGTTATGTTATAAAAGCCATTATAGGGAATATAGGAATGAATAAGCAGGGTAGTGTTCCAATTCAACTTTATGTAGGGCTGCTGAAATTAGAATTTCATATACTTTTCCTGTACCATGAATATTATTCTTCATTTGATTTTCCTCCCATCATTGAAAAACATAAACACTATTCTTAACTGTGCATAAACTGGCAGCTGGCTAGATTGGACCTGAGGGCTGGAGTTTGCTGACCCTAATCTTAGATCTACAAGATGCTAAAGCATCAGTTTGCTTCCTTCCTTTGGGTCACAGATGAGGACTTGGAAGTTCACAGACTTTCAGTGACATGGAAGAGCTGAGGTGAGAATCTAGACCTTTTAACTACTGGGCTGGTGACTGTTAGTCCTACTGTCTTTTTGCTGACCCCCATTTTGCTCTAAAACTTCCCTTAGTCTTGATACTCCCATATTGTTTGGTTCTCTCAGAATATGTTATCAATAATATTGTATATTGATTTCTACAGGGATCTCATTGATTAGCACTGGAGGCAAACTCAGATGCCTTAGGACCAGGAAGTTAATAGGTCTAGAACATGCAGAGGGGTGGGGAGTGTGTCAATTGGAGAGCACCTGCCACATCTAACGAAGAAAAGTCTAATCAGCTTAGATGACTCTGGCCTTCAGGTGTGAACCCAGAGACCCCTGGTCTTCTGACTTTGCGGGGATCACCAGAAATCTGGATTTTTATGTGGAATTTTAAGATACTAGCACAATTTTTAAAAAGCCTGTGATGACCCAACAAAGCCTGTCTAGGGACTGCAGCCGGCCTTCGGAGATCAGTTTGTGATCTTTCTATCAGACCATCGCTTCTTTACTGCATGATAAAAATGTGAACTAAGTATTTTGAAAAGGCTTTCTTGTTTCCTTTAGAAATATATGTTTGTTCAAAAAATGATAAAAATATTTGTTCGGCAAAAGACAGTAATGAGCATCAGTCTAGGACAAGTAGTTAGCCTTTATGTTTTCACTTGTATTGTTATTATACTTGAAAACAGACCTGTGGGGCAAGTCTGGAAGTTTGGAGGGAGTCCGAAGAGAAATTGCCAAGTGCCTCAGGGGTGGGCTACTTGTAGTTCTTTTTATTTTTCCTCCACTAACCAAGAGCCAACAATCATGGCAGTTGTTTTGTTTAATGAAGAACTGAGATTTTGTGGTAACTGTTTTCCCTCATTTCACTGATACATGCAGTACTACAGCTCCTTCCTGAGGGGCTGCCTCACTGTGGGAGTTTAGAGCCAAAGAGGAGTGGCATTAGTGACCAGTGATGGGTGACTACGGGAAAGAGAGGGGGGCTCTTATGATTGAGACAAAGTAGTTGGACAGAAATCCACCATATTAGAAGTCCCCAGGTTTGTATGACCCAAACCTTACTTTAACATCCAAATAGATGTGCCCATATCTTAAATGTATATATTTCAAAAAATGAACATTCAAGCTCAACATGGGCCAATGGTCCATTGTTGATAGAATAAAATTTAATGTTTTCTATTCTGCCTCTATCTTCCCTATCAGATGTTATTATCCACAACTTACCAGATTTTCCCTTCCATTGTATCCTGTACATGTTATTCTCTTTTTTATTTTATTCTGAATTTTAACTCCCACTGTTCCTTTGAACTAAAATACCCTTCCTCCTTCACTACCTATCTTTCCAGCTCCCACTCTTGTTGATTTTCCTTTCCTCATCCTGTAGCAGTTATTATCAGTGTCATATGGGTTATTAATCACATATTGATTTACATTGTATTCTAAATTAAAAGTGGCTTTTTATATGCAAAAGCAAATGTATTCAATTATAAAAATAATCCTTCATTTTACCTCTGACATCCAACTTTTATTATATTTTCTGATCTTTTTGTACACACATTTGCCCACATTTACATGTGATTATTTTATTGATCACAAATGAATGACGACTCATAAATAATTTTTTAAAATTATGTAATATATTTTATGTGAAGTTACTGGAATGCAGATGTCATTTACTGGAATTACGCTCACAAGTGTTGAGTTGTTTAATATTTCCAAGTTTAAAGAACAGAGAAAGGCTTTAACTAAAGTAATTCCTGTATGTGCTACAAATCCACATGTCACTCTGACATGATATGATTGAAAATGAAATGCAGTGGGTTTTTCAGGTCCAAGCATATGCACATTTTGAATGCTTTTAAAAATAAGTATGATAAATTGCAAAATTTGTACCTGTTTTATCTTGTTCCTGCAGTGTGAGAGGTGGTGTGTTTCCCCAGACCCTGCCAAGATTAGAGCTACCTATCTATATCATCTATGTCTATGTCTACGTCTATGTCTACATCCATGTCCATGTCTATCTCTATCTATTTATCTATCTGTTTTTTTGGGGGACAGCTTTGATACTCCTTTAACCACTTCTTAGTTATTACCTTTGTGCTTTATGGCATATAAAGAGCCTCCACAAATATCATCTTCTTTGATCTACACTGCAATGCCAAGAGTAGGAAGGAAAGATATTTTTCCTCTCACCTTACAAAAGAGGAGCTCAAAACTCAACGAAAGTCAAATAGCTCACACAGTTCACGTGGTTAGCGAGATAGCTCAGAAAAGAACTCAGGTTCTCCGTGCCTTCTCTGTTGCTCTCAGGGACACCCTGAAATACTTCCCTTGGAGTGAACTGTATGGGAGCCAGGGCCCCAGCACTCCTGGTCTGAGAGGTGGTATGGTGTTGGGGATCCCTGCCTGCTTGGCAGCTGCTGTCCCACCTGATGGGATGGATTCCTGATGCTTCTTAGAACTTCCTTATTAGGGCTGCCTCTGAGCCCCTTACTATTTCACTGGCTTGTAAAGGCCACAGATTTGGATTTCTCTCTCTTAGTGAAGGATAATATCAAGGACACATTGAGGAAAATGAGGAAGATCAGCCACTTCACTCACTAATCACAGTACATTCGGTGACCTCAAGGTAAGGGGCAAGCTGAGGGAGGACACTGAGCATCAGGAGGAAGAAGTCTGGTGTGTGTGCATTCTAGTTACAGACTGGACAGTCATGACTATTCTTCCCTAAGCTGCCAGCTGGAGTTATCAGAGTGATGGAGAGAGCTCCGCCCCCCTGCACAGCAGCAACCCTTGCTAATGGAATGGAAATGATAATTATTCCCAGTCCTGAGCAATTCACTTCCTCTGGACTGCAGGGGTATTAAAGTTGATTAAACACATATGCTTTGGGTAGATAGCAACTCCAGTCACATATGGAGTGATCAGTCTTTTTCCCGCTCAGGAAGAGGGAGACCCAAGACCACAAGAGCCAGGCAGAGGCTGAATTGGGGGTAGGAGACAGGAAATGAGGGAATGCCAGTCCTTTGTTGCAGACAAGGCAGCAGCAAAAACTCAAAGACTTAAAAATTTTTTTTTCAACATCTCTGTGCAGAAAAAAAAGCTTTAAAAAATGCTTATTAAAGTTGAAATTCAATTTTAACAGAATTTGTGATTTTTCCCTCCTTGCAAAATATATGTACTTGACAAAGATGAATAAGTTATACCCATTTGTCTAAATTTGCAACTTAGGTACAAATGTACGTATATATGTCATAGATGATGGGTTGAAAGGACTAGTACATTTTAGTACTAGTGTGTAGAAAATGACTCACATGTCCTTGGGATTCAATTATTATTTTTAAATGTATTTTTAAAAATGATGGTTCCATGCTGCAATATTTGCCTCATTCAAAATCACATGTTTAATTAATCACAGCTTGATTTTCCACACCATTAGCACGAGGAAATATTAAGGGGCTGCTAGAAATGGGCTTTGGAATACTTGATGCTGGATCTTGAGGTGAAACTTCTGAACACTCTACTTGTTATGTTATGTGTCAGCTTTGACCTGTCTCTCAGCTTTGCTGGCACAGGTGGGAACTGTAGCTCCAAGTCTAGGCTGAATGACAGGGTGGGTGTTAGGCAATGGTTAGCCCAGTTATTCTCTGGGGTTCTAGAGATATTTGGCTTGGCCACATTGTTCAGAATAAAGAAAGTCCCTCCCCACTCCATGTATTAAAATATATGTATTATATCTGCAAGGAGTGAATTTATATAACTGGATGTACAAAAGTTTTTACAAAATATTTTACATATTAAAATTTAATAAATAATACACATGTTTGCCAATATTAGCACTTCTATTTTTTTAAATCTCAAAAAACATTTTTGTTGTTTGTTGTGTTCTAATTCAGAAAAACTTAAAGAAAAAAGTTAGAATCATCTCAATCCTGTCATTCAGAAATAATGTACTACTATGTGTAATACTTTAAACAATAAAATAAAATAAAATAAAATAAAATAAAATAAAATAAAAAGATTTGCAAAAACTTTGTAATGCCATTAGAAAAAAAAATGAAAATCAATAATTTTTTTCATAATTTGGCCCATCCACTCATATAGGTAATCATTGTGTATGTGTGTGTGTGTGTTCATATTTTAATGTATTTACCTTTTTTCATTCATAACTTTTGATAGAGTTGCAATCCAAAGCATTTATCCTCCACGAAGACATGGAGGAAATTTAAATGCATATTACTAAGTGAAATAAGAATTTATCCTGATTTTTTAAATATAGGCATTTTAAAACTATTTTAAAATATAATTTTAATAGTTTCACACAAAAATTAGCTTTTAAAATAATGTTCATTTTTCTTGATGATAAAAGTACCAAATATTCTTATTAGAAAATTTGGAAAAATAGAAACATAAAGATCATAAAGTCACACAAGAGCCCATCAAGTAGTAAACAATTACTAATATTTTTGGTGTATATTTCTTTCTCTTAATCTTCTTCCTTCCCTTCTTTTACAAACATGTATATGTTACACACACAGACACACACACACATACACACACAATGATTACCTATATGTGTGGATGGGCTAAATTATGAAAAAAATTATTGATTTTTAATTTTTTTTCTAATGGCATTACAAAGTTTTTGCAAATCTTAATTTAATGGCTACATTATATTTAATTGTTTGGATGTACCATAATTTATCTAATGGATCTTACATTTAAAAACATATTTTTATTGATTTCAGAGAGGAAGGGAGAGGGAGGGAGAAAAACATCAATTATGAGAGAGAATCATTGGTTGGCTGCCTCTTGAATGTCCCCCACTGGGGGTTGAGCCCACAACCTGGGCATGTGCCATGACACGGAATTGAACTGTGACCTCCTGGTTCATAGGTTGACACTCAGCCACTGAGCCATACTGGCCAGGCCAATCTTACATTTTTGATACTTAGATTGGTTGCAGCCTTTCAGTATTGTAAATATTGAAGCAGACTGCATTTAGATGTAAAAATCCATGAGCCCATCATTATGGCCTTATTTAGGACAGCTACTTCTAGGTATTATAGTAGGGCCAAAGGAAGCATTATGAGGCTCTTGCCGTGCACTGTAGATGACTTCCCAGAAACTTCCCCCTATTATATACCTTCCTAGAGGACTTGAGGGGTCCCGTGGTCTCTCCTCTATAATTTACTGTGCTCATGTAGTGAGCTGTGGAAAGACCAGCTAGTCTTCCCTTTTTTAATAGATGAAGAAATGGTGGTCCAGGTAATCTTACCGGAGTTACATGGGCAAACAAGCAGTTAAGAGGTGTAGCTAAGTGACTTGAATCTTAACTCAGTGCTAGATCCTTAAGACAAAATAAAGTAAAATAAACATGGTTTGTGATGCCCAGAGGCAATGGAACTGATAAAAAACAACAAAAGAGATACAAATCAACAGGTCTTCCAGCACTTTCGCCAGCCAGTCGGAGACTCCAAAGGGAGGAACAGAAATAGCTGCTGCTTTGGACTGTAATTGCCTCAGTCTGTCTAGGGAAAAAAGTGCGAGAGCTCTAATTTGTGGAATCACAAACTAAAGTGCTTTGAAATGTACTTAAAAAGAAATCAAAGTGCTGAGACAGCTTTGTTCCCTCATAACCACAATAGAAATTTGGGATAGTTATAGTTTTTAATCAGATGTTTAGGGAGTCCGTGTGGCTATTCTCTTGATGGTGGTTGTATGTATTTTTTTATTTGAAGAAGGAGCCAGACAAAAATTCCTTAGGATGAATGTTTCTGACCTAGATTAAACCAACAGAAAGCAAAACTCAAGCTGTTAACTCTTCGACGGCGCATTGTGTTTGGAGGATGTCTCAGAAGCCCTGACACTGGACTCTGATCCCTAAGTTGAGCACAGACACTGGTGTGTTCGATTCTGCAGCTGCCCCCTGATCCTGCCGCTCAACATCTGGATCAATATCCTGATCCTGGCAGCCTGAGCTGGCGTTTCACTGGGGGATATTTACTCCCACACAGCTGTTAAACAGAAAATCAACTCGGATACAATTAATACCATGTGGTAATAAGGGGACGTCACCAAGAGACAGTTGCTGAATTGATTCTGATGATGCCGGGGAGGGTGACTATAATGATAATGGTGATTAATATAACCATTACTGGGCACAGACTCAGGGAAGGAGCATATTTTTATCCTGCCTTTGTTTAGGCTGTTGCCATCTTTTATGCTCCAGTTACCGACCCAGAACATGCACAGTTGTAGATAAACTTGGCTTTGGTTTGAATTTGCTATATGGTTGATGAAACATAGTCAGTATAATTCAGGTAGATGATGGGATGACACCTAAATGCTAGTATGATTTTTTTTTCTGGATAGAGATAATCTTGTCTGAAATTGCCAAAGTTCTCATAAACTGAATTTCTTAACAAGCATGGTCAGACTGTTGAAGTTGAGTTAGAGAGGGCCAGGGAGGCTTTGATTGCTTAGTATTCCTCCCTGTCTTGAGGAGCACTATTAGAACCCTTTGCCCAGTTGCCATGGTTCAGTGGTTGAGCATCGACCTATGAACCAGGAGGTCATGGTTTGATTCCCAGTCAGGGCACATGCAGGAGGCAACCAATCAATGATTCTCTCTCATCATTGATGTTTCTATCTCTATGTCCCTCTCACTTCCTCTCTAAAAGCAATAAAATATATTTTTTTAAAAAGAATTCTTTAACTGGATACAGTATCTCCATTGCCTACGGGCACTTTTCCACACTACCATCATTGTATGAGGAGGGTAAGTCTCCTTTATGTGGACCTGCCTTTAGAACTGCAGACCATTCAGCAGCTGTAGGCTCTGCAAACCGTTAACCCCATCCTTGTGAGAACCTAAACTGTTCCTGCACTTTCCAAACTGCTGTCCCTGCGGAATGGTCCATTGGCCTAGGCAAAGATCGATGGTGGTGGTGGTGAGGTGTTCACCAAACTTTGTTCAGTTTAGTCAACTTTTCAGGTTGGAAAGAATAATTGAGATCTGTGACATCAATTCTCCTTATTTCACAGTTGGAATATTGGAGTTCGTGATACTTTAAGACTTTTCCTTAAAACTGATGCCTAAAATCCTACCACTGGAGATTACGTTATGTGTGGGAATAGAAAAGCACTCACTCTGGCATTTTACTACCTGGTTCAAATCCTGGCTTCTCCGTGTCTTTGCTGATAATTTTGGGCATATTAGTGAACTTTGTGCTGCTGTGTTGTCATGGTTCATATCCTTGCAATGTGACATTATAGCTTCTTTCAAAAAGTGGGTCTTTTTCAACTTTTGGACTAGACTTGTAACTTGCTTGGGCAGTGGACACTAGCGGACGTGGAACACTCACAGACTTGAGAAATGCTTGCACAATGAAGCTTCACTGCCCTTAAACCCCTGGACCCTCGTGTGAGCAAGACTTGGCCAGTCTGCAGCACAAGCAGAGGTACGTGGCTCAGTTGCCCCACTGCCCCAGCTGGCAGTGAACCCAGCACTTAGGAGCTGAGTCACTGACTTATGACACACGAGTGTTCCCAGCTGAGATAAAAAGAACTGATTCAAATTGCTGATCTGCAGAATTATGACCTAATGGCTATTGTTTTAAGTCACCAAATTTGGAATGGTTTGCTTCATGGCCAAAGCTAACGGGTACAGATGTAAGAAAAGACAAAGCAGGAGTTAAATAACGAGAGAAAGGGATTGGCTTTAGCAGATGCTGGTGTAAAATTTCATAGTTCCAAAAGCTAGGTCAAGCCCAAGGGGTAATGTCACTGCTGGGCCATGGAGCAGTTATTCTGGGTCTTTAATGAGGCTTCTTCAATGCAGATAATTAATACTTTTTAATTCTCCTGGTACTCTTTCTCTGGTGGAAATAGAAAGGCATGTTTGCAAAGTAGGTGTATCTTTATGGCTTCAGGACCTAAGCATGGCAGATCATCTTAGCAAGAGAATTGTATAATTTTTGAAGTAAGTTAGGAATAAAGATTATAGAGTGATTTTTTGAGAAGTTAGAGTAGGGACTAAGTGGCATCAGCCAGCAGGGCCACTATTTTCCTTCCCTGGAGATGACCATGTCAGGGGTTATCCCAGCACAAATAAAAGAGGAACCTGGGAGAAGAAGAATTGAAAATCAAAGGCCTGTGCAGCCTCAAGCTGTGGGGTCACTTGTGAAACCCAGCAATGTAGGAAACGATCTGATCTCACTGCCATTAACCAATCTTGTAACCTTGAGTGAGCCTTTTCATATCTAGGGACTTCAGATTATTTATCATAAAACATGAATATCTGGCGGCCTACCACAGTTCTGGATGGATGTTCTGACACTTGTCTTCAGGCTGGGATGTGCCAGTTGAGAGAGCTGTCTGTGGGCGGAATGTTGGGGAGGAGCCCTTTAGAGTCCGTGCTTGTCCATGAGTGTGTTTGGCTGAGGTGGGAGCTATCTTTGGTTTAGAAACCAGTTGGTGGGCCTGGGGGAGGGGTGGATATTTATGGCACCATGTGGGGCCAGACTGTGAGGAATCTTTTAATGATTAAACTGTGTAATATGTTGAAGGCTATTATATGCCTTTGAAATACCTGCATATGTTTGATGAAACTTCCTTAACATATTTCTTAAATGATAAATCCTCTGCCTTATACCATGAATGTACTCCACAAAAAACAAAAAGGTACTGCATCAGTATCAGGGAACTGAGATCAGTGAGCTGTAAGGATGCATCGCATCCACTCTTTCACCAAAACCTTTCATAGCCTTCACTCCTGGGGCATTCACTGGAGAAGTTGCCATTTTAATAAGTTCTCAATAATTCCAGAAGATTCTTCAGGAGGTAGTAAAGAATATAACTGGGCTCTGGGAGAAACATTAATGTTTTCACTCAACAACTAGTTAGTGAATATTTACATATGCCAAACACTCTTCAGGGCACTTAAAGTGCATCAGGAAATAAAATTCATAAAGAATCCTGTCCTGGGGTGGGATGTGCATGGAAACTGACAGTAACTAATAAACACAATAAAGTAAATAAATAGAAGTTTTGCCAAAAGGAGATATGTGCTATGGAAAAAAAAGACTGAAGTAGGGATAAGACATACCAGGAATGATGGGGGCAGTTGCAGTATTAACAGTGTGACCAGGACGGACCTCATTGAGAAGGTGAGGTCTGAGCAAGGAACTGAAGGAGGTAAATTCCAAATGTCACCATGGAGAGATGGCAAGTGCTCTTGTTCACCTTCACATCTTTTCCCCTAAGAATCTAGTTAAACACTTTCTGTATAGTAGTGGCTTATAAACCTTTCTTGATGTAAATTAAATTAGAGATATCCAAACCTTTTTTTCAGCATAGGGTTGGGAGGCTTTTCCCCAAAGAGGATATGGATATGTTTATCCTTGATATGTCTTCATTCACTTTCTTCACATCTCCCCTCTCTTCTTGCTTTTCATCCCATTGCATTCTGGATTCTTTTTTTTTTAATTAAAAAAACTTTGTTGTCAAGAGTATTACAGATGTTTTTCTTTCTCCCACCTCATTGCCCCCTTCACCTAGTTCCCACCCTGCCCCAGGCCTTCACCACCCTGGATTCTGTTTTCATCACTCCCATTAAATGTCATCACTTTTTCCTTGGCTAACCTATGGCTATGGATGAAATACTCTAGTTGCTGTGATTTTTTTATTCAGCAGCCCAAGTCTATTTAGTGCTGCTGTGGGAATGCATACAGATTGTTCCCTGTAGCAGTTCCCACACGTCCTAGGCACCACCATCACTGCCAGGACACATACTCTCCTCTCTCCTCTTGCCCTAATATCCCTGACAGAGAGCAAGAAGAAACTCACTTTCCTCAACTGTCAGAGGGGTAAGATGTTAACTTCCTTTATTTAAGGGGAAGTGGAATTGATTGACAGACTAGAGAGCTGCTACTCATTTACCCACCAGAAGATATTATATGGCTTTAAGCAGTGTTCAGGAGCACGAGAAGGTAATAAGCTATGTGTATTAGTTTGATTCTCAAGGGAAGGAGAGCTGCTGCAAAACCAATACTCAAATTGTTTCTTTCCTTCTTTTTGTGGGGCCCTCCGTGCATGCCATGTTTAATAAAAGCAATGAAAAGGTAGCATTATAAAGAAGAAAGAGGCCTATCAAGAAAAGAAGTCTCTTTATTTGTTCTCCTGTCATGGTATTCTTCCCATCCTACTGGCATTTAAGCACATAAGAGATGACTAGCTGAATGGCAGGCATAGAACAGAAGAGCAAATGAGGGTCATATGGATAAATAAGTGAATTTGCAGTGTTCCCAATATTGTCATTTTTAAAAATTTCTTTATTGATTAAGGTATTACATATGTGTCATAGTTTTTGAGGAAACCATACCTCCCAAGAGATTGATACGAATTCTCAAAAAGCAGAGCTGCTTCTTGGTTTTTGAGTGTTATCTGTGTGACCACGAACTGGGTAGGAATTTTGGGTTCTCCATTGTTCTCCTGGGTCGGCTTAGACAGGTGGTGTACAGTTTGTGTCCTTCATCACATTGAGGGCATAACTGGGTACATTGTAGGTGCCAAGTAAAGTTTCATTTATAAATTAATTAATCTCCCCTATGCCCTTGATGCCTTAGTTTCTTCAGTTGTAAAATGTATAACTTACTAAAAATATCTTCCCTTCTATTCCTCCAAAATTCCTTCAACTATACATGAAAATACTTCATCAGCATGTTATTCACTAGAATGAGATTCAGTCTGTGGAGCTTATTAGCTCCTTAATGTGGAGATTTTGTAAATAAATACTAGAATATTACCTTGCCTTTCATGGAAACTTCCAGTTGTTAGGAAGTCCTGGGAAGAGTCCTGGCAGGAGAGAATTATCATGTGACTGTTGCATATTCAACAGTAATAACTGACACATGTTGAACACAATGTATTAGGTCCTCTTTAAAATACTTATGTGTATTAATTTATTTAATCTTCACAACATGAGTTGGGTAAGTTCTACTGTTTTCCCCATCTTATTGGTGAGAAAACTGAGCTGTGGATAGGTTAAACTGCTAAGTATCTTAAGACTTACAGCCTGACTGGCATGACTCAGTGGTTGAGTGTCCACCTATGAACCAGGAGGTCACGGTTCAATTCCCAGTCAAAGCACATGCCCAGTTTATGGGCTCAATCCCTGGTGGGGGACATGCAGGAGGTAGTCAATCAATGATTCTCTCTTATCGTCGATGTTCCTATATTTCTCTCTCTACCTTCTTTTCTGAAATCAATAAAAGTATGTTTAAAAAAATTACAGCTAACAAGTTGAAGAACCAGGATTTGAACCCCAGCAGTCTAACTCCAGAAACTTCTCTTACAGCCACCAAGCTATAATGACTGAACAGCTAATACACTGTGACTTTTACAGGAGTCTTGAGCAAGCTTTGCTGGTAAAGGAAATGCTGCAATTGCTTCCACATGACTGTTACTTATTTAGAGTTTGTCACCTTTCTCTTCTACTGCTCAATTTTTTAAAAAATTTAAATTTAGGAAGAATCCATGAATTACTGGGATAATTATTCATTTTGCTAGACAATATAAGTAGCCATAGAAATCCCTTTCAATTCATTATTCACTCTAACTAATATAGGTCACTGTATTTACTGTGGACAATGGGACTTATATGGAAGCCACAGTTTCTGCCCTCCCAGAGGTTTTCTATCTGTTGGAGAAACAAGAATATGCACATGGATCCTGAAAGGATATGGTGAAGCAGCATGTGGTATGTGTACAAGGGGATGGCACAGACTCTCTGCTTAATGGGAATTGAGCTTATAATGGAGCTGTGTGGATAAGGAAAATGTCATGGAGGAGGGCCAGCTTGGCCCTTTCCTCATGGGATGGGCGGGATTTTGAAGGGAGCAGAGAAGTGACAATTCAATTCTAGCCTAGTGTGTTAGTGAGGCACTACATAGCTCAGGGGCTATGAGAGAAGTTTCTGGAGCTAGACTGCTGAGGTTCAAACCCTGATTCTACTACTTATTAGCTTTAAATCTTGAGAAACTTAACAATTTAACCTCTCTGTGGCTTAGTTTTCTCATCTATAAGGAGGTGGAAGGAGGGAAAGAGAGTTTCAGTCAGGGTCCCAACAGGAAACAGATGGGGTACTCTACATAGATCAGAGGAGGAGGATTTATTTACAAGTAATAGTGCATAACCTGGAGCAGTGGTGGTGAGGAGAGAGGAGGGTATATTACCATCAGATCTCTAGGAGTGAGGGCAAAGGACGGTCACTAGAACCAGTAAGTGCAGTGTAGAGGAAGCCACCTCTTTGGGAGCAGTGCCCTTCAGATGAGGGGCACAGTTAGCTTCAAGGAACCAGGTAGGGAAGGAGCCATGACAATGCTGCATCCCTCAGATCTCCTGCCTACCCCCACCCATCTCTCCCTATTGGTCAAGCCCAACCAGGAAGCCACCATCCCTGGGAATTGGATGAAATTTGCCAGTCAGGTTCTTAGTGGAGACTGACAGAGTGTGGACCTGGAGAGGCAGACAGAAGTGGGGACTCCAAAATGTCAATGCAGGGAAGGGCTTGCTGGGGCCAGTTCTTGAGAACTAGGCTTAGGGATTTGGACTTGGTTCTGAGCGAGAGAGAGCTAACCAACATCTGTGACTGAGGCAGACTGTGAGGCAGAAAGACAGAGTAAGTGCTGGCAGGACAAGTGCTGGGTGGGACCTCGGGCTTCTGCTCTCTATCCCCTTCCTGTGGCCTTACACGTTTTCCTGGAGGCAGCCACCAGTAGCTGTCAGGGACCTCCCTCCCAGCACCATAGGAAGCATCTCCCCTCTACTCTGCATGAAGTGCTTTCCCATAAGAAACTCCTTTCTAGGTTGACTCCCCTTCTCCTTCCTTGCCTGTGCTTTTAAGTCCTGACCTGGTAACCATAGCCTCCATTGGCTATGGACTTGAGCTGGATCTGAAGTGAGGCACAGTCTGAGTGGCCATAGAGCAGCGCCACGGAACCCTCTGCTGAGGAGTGGAAGTTAATGCTTCTCATTACAGCCTAATGCAGAGATTCCCTCTGGCAGATGCAGGCGGTGATGGCTTGGAATGAACACACACCTACGAACAATTGGAAAAGAAACTTTGCTTTGTTCTTTGGGCCCATAATTTGTTTGCTGTACGAATGACTACGTTGGTTATCCCACACATTTCCTCTCTGAACAACGCCTCTACTGAATCAACTTAAATAGATGAAGAATGAAGGGCTTCGTGCAAGAAGAAACCCAGCGCCTGTATGTGGGCGTGAAACAGCAAGATGTCCTGCAGCTAAGGCTTTGGGGCTGTTTCTCTGTTCCCTGATGGTTGTGTTTACATCTGCTTTGGCAGGAAGAACCTGGCCCTGCCTTTCCCCACGAGGCAGAGGACTGCAGGGCTCAGGGGCCACCACAAAACCAGCAGGCGTCCCCTCGAGGGACAGCTGGCTGCGCTCCTGCCCCTGCAGAGTGGGCTTCAGGGGAAGATGCCACCATAGATGGCATCTGCTCTCAATAAATCCCGCAGGAAGGATCAGTTCTTTTTCATTCCAGGTGCTGGTTCTGAGCCTCGAAACCCCAAACCAGGAATGGTACTGCTTCCTCAGAAAAACAAGTACATGGCAAGACATCACATTTCTTTCTAGAAAGTCACCCATTCTCATTCCTCTCATCCAAACTGCAGGCTGCTCAGAAGGCTGGCTGATGGAAAAGAGGCTTGATTTCAGAGTGGGAGGGGTCAGTAGGTCTTATTTCTGATGAACCCAGATGAAGTTGCGATTTGCCCTTTTCAATCAACAACATCTGGAGACAGAACAGGTCATCCACCAACCATGTTTTATAAGAGGAATCTGAAAATACCTCCTTAAAACAGCCCTCAAGAGCAGTTTTCTGCCTTTTTCCACAGTGCCCCTCACAAATAGGATGATCACAAATGTATGTACATTGGGCTTCGATTTTGCTTTCGGATGCACATAAAATAATTGCTTTAGAAACAATCCCCTTGTGATTAAAAAACCCCACAAAACACTGCAGCTAAAAATCCTAATATATAAAAGCCCAGGGTCATAATGACTGATCACAACCAAAGGCTGACAAATCCAGAAGCCCTTCAGTCAGTGCTGGGTTGCTGTGGTGACCCAGCACTGATGGCCCAGGGGGCCGAGACCCAGAGAGAGAGGCAGGGTCTGATCTGCAGCCTCAGTGGCAGCTGTTGATCAGTACTTGCCTCTCTCTTTCGCTCCCTCTTTTTTTCCAGGCTTTGCCAGCAGCTGGGTCTTTCTTTCTCCTGGCCTCTCTGATCAGGCCTGAGATAGGCCTGGAGATGCTGACTGGCATAGGAACCAACCAATCAGAACCAAATGTGGGTGCTGTGAAGAATCAATGGCTGTCTAGGAGGTGGAGCTTTTGATTGACGCTGACTGGCATAGAAACCGACCAATCAGAACCAAACTGGCCAGCAGAGGAGGGCAGTTGGAGGTGAGATCAGGCCTGCAGGGGAGGGCAGTTGGGGGCAAGATCAGGCTGGCAGGGGAGGGCCATTGGGGGTGAGATCAGGCCAGCATGGGAGGGCAGTTGGGGCAACCAGGCCAGCAGGGAAGGGCAGTTAGGGGTGATCAGGCTGGCAGGCAGAGGCAGTTAGGGGCAATCAGGCAGGCAGGCAGGCAGGTGAGCAGTTAGAAGCCAGCGGTCCCAGATTGCGAGAGGGATGTCTGACTGCCGGTTATCCCCAAGGGGGTCCCCAATTGGAGAGGGTGCAGGCTGGGCTGAGGGAACCTCCCCCCCTCTGTGCATGAATTTCGTGCACTGGGCCTCTAGTATTTAAATAAGGAAGCATCTCCAAATAAAGGACTTGACAAAACACATCCACTATGACAAAAACTTTGCTGGTGGAATGTAAAATATCAAAAGACCAAGCTACACATAAGGCACCATGAAGTGCTAGAGTTTTGCTTGGTACCATTTGCCTGAGATGTTTATATATCTCCATGTAATTGCCATTGCAGCTAATCATATACATTCTTTGTTTCACTTTGAAATCTGTTCAGGTTAACACCTCCACTTTTGTGTTGATTATTTTTCTCTCATCTTCTGATCTCCTTCTGACCCTTTTTAAAAAGAATAAATTATTGGCAGAGCATGGGCTTTCGAAGCAGGGATTTGAGTCTGTTGAACTCTCTTCCCCCCCCTTTTTTGTTATTATGTTCATTTTCAGCAACACTTGATCTTGAGATCGGGGTCCACTTCAGGTTCTCTCAATAAATCTTTATTTTAATTTTTACCTGTCATACCAATCTCCTTTCTTCTTCCCTTTATTCTCTCCCTTTCCCCTTTTTTCTTATTGCCTTTCCTAGATTTATTTTCACATTTTATAGGGCAATTCTAAGCTTTGCACTCTCACATATCATGGATGAGCTGTTCTGTTTGATGGGCTAGGGGTTCACAACTAGATTTTATGACATTGATGTCCCCACTTAGAGGAGAAAGACTTACCCTGACACCAGAACTATTCTTCCTTCTTTTCTCGCGGCTTTTCCTGGCTACTTGACCAAATTTAAGTTGGGCAAAAGAAAAGGTGTGCAATGATCATGGCTACTACCCTCTCCCTAACCATAACAGGGATCATACAGTTTTTGTGCATAGACAGAGGAGAGCATTGGAAGTTTCTATACTGCTATGGTCTGCATGTTTGTGTCCTTCCCAAATTCATGTGTTGAAATCCTAACCCCCAGGTGATGCCATTAAAGTGATTAGGTCACGAGGATGATTGGGATTGGTGCCCTTATAAGAAGAGGTCCAAGAGAGCTAACTTGTTACTTCCTCCATGTGAGGGCACAGTGAGCAGATGGCTGTCAATGGGGAAGAATGCCTCAGCGGACACTGAATTTGCTGGTGCCTTGATCTTGGACTCCCTGGGCTCTAGACTGTGAGAAATAAATCTCTGCTGTTTATAAGCCACCCAGTTTAAGGTATTTATGTTATTGCCACCTGAACAGCAGGCAATGTTTTGGCAACATGATGGGTGGGAGCATGATGATGCTAGAGTAGGACAGAGGGTTGGTCCCACTGTCTTCCTCTCCCCCCCCCCCGTATTCTACCATAAATAATATTTATTGATTGTTACATAAACTAATTTAAAAACAAAACAATGAAAAAGAATTCCAGCTGGAACAAAGGCAGGTGTTGGGAAAGAGAAGAGCATTGGCAGTTAGAGGTGAAGAAGTGTTGGGTCCCACTGTTCCCTCCCTTCGTCTGTCATCTGTGACTCAGAGTGATATGAGTCTGGGGCAGCTGCAGCACCAGGCAGAGCTCTCCTTCCTCTCAGACCTCACAGCCCTCTGACTTCCCTGGAGCTTCAATATAGCTCTAAAGGGGGTGTGATCCCAAGATTGAGAGCTAGAGTTTGTTACATCCCTAGATCCCAGAAAGGCCGCTGGGATCTAGGAATAGCATCATTTTAGAATATTTTCCCTTTAAAAACATTTCTATTTATTCAACACTGTCCTCCCATTAACATCTAAATGTTAAAATAATAGGCCATCAATTTCCATCTGGAGCTTACTCAGTTCCTGCTTCCTGTGATTTCAAATCACACTTTTTCTGACTGTTCAACTCACAATGATATTTCCATTTCAAATGCCCCTATCCAATACCAGGGCTCCAGGAGGGTGGGTTCTGCCTCTTATTCTCTTTGAATCCCTAGCACTTAAGAAGAGGCATGTCACATGTGTGGAGCTCAACAAATACTTTCCAGCAGTTAGCATGTATTAATGATATGACTATTTTTTCATTTAAATATGTTTAGCTTGCCAACCAGATTGTAACTGGCCGAGAGCATTGTACCACATCCCATCATAGAGTGTGCTGTTTTTTGCATGAAGTAGGTGCTCATTATTGACTTGTTTTGTTGATGATGGTTAAAATGCCACAAATTTTTTATTGAATTTCTTCTGTGTTGTGTGCCAGAAAATGTGGTGGGTACATAGGATGCAAACATAAAATACAAAAGAACTCTGCTCTCTAGAAAGTCATAATATAGCATGATCATAACATATCCCTGGGCTCTGGCAGGAGATGAACCTTACTCAAATAACTGTTGATTTCATCATCATTATGTAGCCCTGGTTTTGGAAGTACCTGGGCGTGGTCATCCCATCACATGGCATGTTTAATGCAAGGCTGGGATTAAATTGTCTTGAGATGCCCTGAGTTTTTTAGTCAATGAACTGCATGCATTGCTTCCCACACAGTAACTTACCCAATGGAAATTCAAGCCAACCATCAGCACAGGCTCTGTGCTGAGCACTGAGCAGAGGGAGAGAGAGAGAGAGAGAGGGAGAGAGAGAGAGGAGTTGTATTGGATATATTACTAGGTGTCAAGGACTCACAACTGGGACTCACACTGACATGAGGCATTTTTTGCTAAAGTGTGGGAACGGAGACAGACACCAAGAGTTACTGGAATGATTAATTCTGACTGCAGTGATTCTGGCACACTTCACAAACAAATTGAATTTGAGTTGGCCCTTGATATTGGGTTTTGACAAGCAGAGACTGGAGGAAAGACCAGCTCAGACAGGTGAAATAGGATAAACAAAGGCACCAAAGTGTGAACGTTTCTGCCCTAAATGAGCAGTGAGGCATCAGAGTTGGGTATGGTTTGAATACAGATGTTCAAGAGCTATGCATGACCCAAGGCAGGGGTTTCACTGGCATTTTCCAGGTCAAATCAGGCCTTCGGCCAAGTTTTGTTTGGCTTAGCACAAGGTTTGAACAGGTTTGAGTTGCTTCCAACATTTAAAAATCAGGAGATTTCACATACACGTTCAGGTTTCGGGCTTCTTTTGAAAACAGTCTAGCAAGACTGTGCCTGCATTTCTTTAAGGAGCCAACTGGCTGGAATTGAGTAATGGCTGCTCTTTTGAAACAGGCAAGTAGAGCTCCTCAGCTTGCCTTGCCCCGCTGCGCCGCCCCCTCTCTCCCACTAACTGGCTACGATCAAATGGCATAAGCAGGTGTTTGAGTTGCACCCTCTAACCCAAAAGCTCACAGACTGCTGCATGCTGGGACAGCTGGTGTCTGGCGCAGGGAGCGTTTGTTATACAGTGCTTGACTTGAACACACATCTGGATGGCTCTTGGGAATTGGCAGACTCTTTAAGGGAGGAAAAGTGTCAGGAAGTCATCCCAGATGCTGCTCATGCGGCATCTTGTTTGTCTGATTCGAGCCGAGGCTGGCACACCTGGTGGATTTTTAGAGGCAGAGGCTAATGACCTTCATAGTTTAGAAGATCTCTTTCCATGGCAACCTGCAATGCTTTTGTCAATTTGAGAGCTTATTAGCATCCCATCTCTGGTTTATCTTTCCCTGAGAAGTGAGTTTTCTTTTCTCCTGGAATGTGGACTGGCAGTGTGCCAACAAGCACTGAAATCCATTTTCAGAACAAAGGAGGAAGTGTGTATGTTCGTTCCCTTTCATTTCCTTTGTTCATCTGTTATGCCAATCAGCTGTTCGTACTTCTTGGGCCTTTATGAGCTAACTTTTCACTTCCCCTTTTCTCATGTACTTTGATTGCACTGGTGTGCATGTACCTATGCTGGACTTTGGATGCAAAAGCATGCAAACGCCCCTATTGCAAACACAAAGTGATATACACACAAAATGTAGTTGTTTATGTCCTCTACCCACACAGAGACCTGAGCTCTTGCTCATATAGGAACTCTGTGCCTGATGCCCATGAAGAGTGAGAGGCTCCTAACGGACATAACCTTTTTGAAGGAATGAAATAGGATAGAGTCAATGAGCTAATCAGATGCCTCTGAGCGAAATGCATTTAATTTGCATGAATTATCTTAACATGCAAAGAATAGGACACAGGAAGGAAAAACTCAAGGAAATTTGCATTTTGATTTTGGGCGGGGAGGCTTGGGGTCTATAATCCAGAAGGTCCTTTCTTCTTTTATGTTTTGGAAATACACACTAGAGGAGCTCCATTGTGTTGCCTGATGTCAGCAAAGACAACCCTGCATCCTTGGTTTTGCAAGCAGTTCTTCCAGCTACCGATGAAACAGCCCTCAAGCCCAGATCATGGAAGTTTCATTAAGGCAGTGTCAGGGGATGGGGATAATCAGTTTTAGTCCTGGCCTCTTGCTGGCTGGAAGGACAATTGCTTGTTGGCCTCTAGGTGGCACTGTTGTATCTATTGTAAAAAGCTCAGTACTTTGGCTAGATGCATCACAGCTATTTAAAATGGAGGGGGGGGGGGAAGAATAAAAAACAACTCCCCCTTTCTGTCCACCTCACCTTGTAACATCACAACCTGACACAGCTCTCCCATGCTGCCCTTTGGACATTATATGTTTTTTAACCTCAGAGAATTTACTTAAAACCAGTGCGTCTCTTAGTTCCTTTTCTTGCATGCACCTATGAAGCACAGGGATAATTCATTTGAGATCTTAACTGTCCAAGTTGTACGTGCCTCTCCACATTTTACTCCATCTGCTCCAACCCTCCCAATTCTTCCTTTCCATGCTGCTGTTGACATTCACGCAGTGATGGGAGTGTTATTGGAAGAAGGGCTAGGGTTAGTAGTGGCACAGGTTAGTCATGGGAGTCAGGGCTGAAAGCGGCAGCATGGTAGTGATATGACAGGGAAGATGGCAACAAAGGGGAGAGAAGGAGAAAAGCCGATGGCTGCTTCTCCCATCCTGCTTTTTCTGGCATTTTAGAACACTTGTTTCCTCCCTGGCTGGCAGGTTTGGGCCAGGTATGAGAATTACATTTTGATGTCTAGTTAGAGGTAGTGAGATTGAGGTAGGGGATAAAGAGTTCACTCATTAAGGTTGCCTCAGTTTCTCCAGTACTGAGATGGGACACCCTACTTACCCATTAGGCAGAGTCTTGAGGGCAATCTTAAAGGTATTTATAAAAAAATGATAGGAGTTTTGGGAGATGGGAACTAAGTCTCAAAACAATAGCTTATAATGAATGAGAGGAAATGATACAGGGAAAATAGGTCACATTTGGCAGAACTATAAAGTTTTCAAGGACTTCTTTCTCTCTGATATTAATAATCTCACTTTCTTCTTATAGCATTGTTATCCCTAATTCACTAGGAAGATACTGGGTCCATTCAGTGACTTTCTCAAGGACTCCAAGTCCAAGTTTTGCCCTTACTAGGTAGTTCTCTTGTTTATTTTTATCCTGAACAAATTCTTCAGTTGAGAAGCAATATTCAAGTCTAACCGATCAACATTTGCCTTACTTGCCAACCAAGAATCAAATCAAGATATGCTTAGGGCAAAGTAATAAAAAAGGAACCAGTAGTCTTTTTTTTTTTTTTATGAAAATTCTGACTTTACATTGACTTGAGAAGCAATAACCTTAGGGAATATTCTCTGTTCACTTTCAATTTTATAGTTTTTATTTATTTTTGTTCATTATTTTATCTGTTTGAGCCTCAATGGTATAGTCGGTAAAATAGGTTGAATAAACTTTATTCAGGCCTTGAACATTTATGGAAAAATTAATGAATGTTTTATGAGTTGCTCGGGGGTCTTTGAATAAAAGATTCAAGACAAGCGTTAGTTTTTATCATTGTTTTTATTGACAATTTATAAAGCCAAAACCATTGGGAATCATGTAAGAATATATGATTTCTTCTGCCTGATGAGATCTTTGAGTTTTGTAAAAGTTTATAATGGATGAAATAGTACTTAACAGCTTCATAAACCAAACTGTTACACATGTTTAAATGGTCTTCACTCCTATCTTAACTAATGAATTTTGCCAGGCATCTTTGTTATAGCTGTATGATTTATAAAGATTATATTTACTTTTCCTCCTTATAAGAACCTAATGAGACCAAATTGGTTGCATGTAATCAGACACTGGCCTTTTTCATCTCTTCGGGTTTTATTTACGAAAGCTTATTAGAGCAAACGTACTGAGTAATATGCAGCGATGGCTAGGTTTTGCCTAATGATCCCAAACAGCCAACACAGAATGCAGATAGTGAAATGACAGGCTGATTACGAATGCAAGGAGAAAAGTAAATGCACTCAGGGCCCATTTCAAAAATCTTTACCTAGGCAGAACACCCATTAACATGTTTTCAACCGAGGAAACATTTACTTGCACAGAGCTGGAATGAGACTAACGGATCCCAGAAAATGAGGGTGAAATTTTTGTTTTCCAGTATAATGTAGAATTGTGTCCAAGTCCTACGTTCAATGGTTGTGCAGGATGATGACTGCTGGCGCCCCAAGGATCTGGTGAGCCCCAGTTCATGAAGAGAAACTATAGGAGTTGGTACACAGGGCTTAAGTTCAACAACTAAAATAAATAATAATTTGGACTAACACGGGTATCTTTCTTTCGGAATCTCTTCATTAGAGCCAACACCTAATATGGCCTGGATCAATATTGCTCAAGTTAGAATTTAGCACATGTCAGTCCTGTCTTAGAGACATAAGCCAAGGACGTGATGACATTGCTGGACCAAGTGTCTAGTATTAGTGCTGTTTCAAGACTCTACAGTGTTTTTGGTTGTCCTCAATCCAGAGTATTTTCTTCCCTTCCTTGTTGTGATGTTTTTTTTCATTTGTAGTACTTCCAGCAGTAGAACATTGAACTGATTTTTTCCTTCTATGACTTAGAAGGGCCTTAGGGATCAGAGACAGCTTTATTGTATTCCAGATGTCAACCTTAAATGTTGCCAGTCCTTTGTAACGTTCTAGTCTGTAATGACGCGGTCATTTATAAAACCATGTTTGAAGCCATTTATACATTTATGTCCTCCCTTTACCACCTGCTGATGTAATGCATTTGGTAAGTTTATTACCCTTTGGGTGAACAACTTCCTCTATAAATTTTCAAAGGGTGTCCCCCCTATACTAGTATTTTGAGATTTGGCAAATAAATCTGTTTGCACGTTGCTCATGCTATTGAATACTTTATAGTTTAAGACAATGTTCTCTCTCCATTCTTCACATTTCCAGGCAACTGATAACCTAAGATCTTGGACCTCCAGTTGGTTTGTGAACCATTCTCTTCAGGCTATCCCATTAGTAGAGCAATATTTGGGTTATTTATTTATTCATTCAGGATTTTGCTCTATAATTTTGTTTCCTTTACCTAGAGTAGACTCAGCTAGTCTAGCATAAACTAAAGTAAAAGGTGAAAGCCATTTTGGAATCAGAGAATGTTAGAAGCCACTCTTATTGTAGAATGGAGAAATTCAGGCTTAAAGAAGTAAGATGACTTGCCCAAAGTCACGTTATTAGTTAATTAAGAGAGAGCTGGTTTAGAATTGGACTATCAGACTGATATTCCTTTCAAGGTCTTGCTTAAGGTCAAATGGATAACTCTTGTAGGTTTGTGTTGTTGTTGTTATCCACATGTGGTCAAAAGTTCATGGTCAAAAAGTAACAGGGATAAAATTGTGAAGTAGTCTATTCTTGTCTTCAATGCTTTATTCCCTACCATGTCTCTCATTCTGATGAGGGTGTTTTTGGTCGTGTTTGCTAACCACCCATTGTCTTGGTGCTACTTTCTATCTGTCTCAGACCACCACATCTGACAATGTGACCCTATACACTGTACTGTTTGCAGCCCCATTTGACCTTTCCTGTTGTTTGCTCCTTTCTTTCCTCAGTTCTATCAATCTACTATGTGGCTCCTGCGTCAAAATTTCCAAGTCTGGTACCATTCTGTGACCTTGGGACTTGAGAATCATACTCTAATCAGATACACCATTTCTAGCTGAGACACTCAGGACCCCAAATTTATGTTTCTTTAATCTCTCTCATTCTGTTATTGCAATTACACAAAGAGTGAATATTGTGGAGCTTTGGAAATCATGACTGCTCGACGGAGAAGATGATTTTGGGCAAAGGGGTCTTTCCCACTGTCTATTGCTTTGAGGTGCTGGCCTAGACTACAGCTGATTCTTCATATATGAATCTGAGCCCACCTTTGCATAGGGGCTATAGCTTTCTCCTTTTTAGCCTCTACCCCCCTCAGAGGAATTCTTTCCAGAGGAATGCATGGAGGTTGAAAATGACTATTGATGTGGCTAGACACAGAACTCAACCAAGAACAGCATGAAGACACCAGGGAGAGCCCATTTATTTTTTATTTTTTAAATATATTTTTATTAATTTCAGAGAGGGAGAGGGAGAGAGAGATAGAAACACCAATGATGAGAGAGAATCAGCCGCCTTTTGCGCACTCCACACTGGGGATTGAGCCTGCAACCCAGGCATGTGCCCTGACCAGAAATCGAACCGTGACCTCCTGGTTCATAGTTCGACACTCAACCACTGAGCCACACCGGCTGGGTGGGAGAGGACATGTAAAGACATGAGCACTCAAGGGAAGGGTTTGTGGAGAATAGAGAGGAGAAAGGACCATAGAAGGCAGGTTTCCCTGTTACTACAGTGTAGTCTACTGTCCATTTATATTACATGTCTCCTCTCACAGTTTCTGGTTCAATTCTTTCTCATTTTGTTTTGTTTTATAGTTTTTAATCTGTGTGCTTCTTCTTTTCTACTTCCTGCAATGCCTCTCAGGCACTTTTCTACTTGAACTGAGCAGTTTTTCTGTTACATTGTCCCAGAGAAGGTTCCTCTGGTGAACTCTCCCCAATTCTCCCCCTATGATAGCTGGCTTTAGATGTTCTTCACATTTGTCTGTGCTGTTTGGGATCCTGAACTTGAAGGATACGGTTACTCCTTCTTCATTCAGAGTCTATATTCTGATGGTATTTCAGGGCTCGGTGTCTCTGCTTTTTCCATCAGAAGCATTTGAGCCTATAAGAATTTATTCCCCAAACTTTGTGTCTCCACATTTATGAGCATCTTGAAATACCAGTGGTAGATGTTATCATCTGTATATTACTTTGAAGATTGCAAAGTGTATCTACAGGGCTTGCCTTGTGGAGCTGTTTGACCTGCCTGACTGTGTAAAAGTTCCAAGTACCTGATGGTTTTACCCCTCTTATGACTGTAAACACATGGGTAGAAAAGTCATTAATTCCTCCTTTCCAAAAGTTGCCCCTTGTAGAAGAAAGCACTGTACACAATGGACACTCAATTCTCTGGATAGGCTTATAAATCTCAGCCCTTAACTCAAATGTCCCTATTACAGATTTACTATGATTTAAGAAACCCAATACACACAACTAGAATCAACAGAAACATATATCATTTGTATTACAAAAGGATTTACCATAGGACTTCCTCTAGTAGCAAACTCCTTTAGTGTATTCAAGTTGTTTTGATCTCATAAGGCAATTTAATTTACACAGAAAAAATAGATGTATTTGGCTAAGGGTCATATTGATTGCACAGGTAAGAATACTTGATTCTTAGTCAGTGACTAATGGCCTGGTGGTATCTCTTTTGATCATATAGTTATGTCATATATAAAGGTGACTCTATCTGTCATTATTATGAACCACTAGCTCTCAATTTATGGAAATGGAAAGCATGTAAGGGTAGGTAGCATAGAGGGAAGGAGCATTGTTCTCCCAGGTTTCAGCTTGGAGCCTAAAATCTATCTCTCCTGTGGTAGATAACTTGAAAGGGAATTGGAGGCATGCACACACATGCGTACATACAGAATCCCCACCTTTTCAGGTATGAAAAGGGCATAGCATTGTCTTGCAGCCCCAGATTAACCCTGGCTTTGCTTGTGAACTGTCCTCACCCCTCCTCTGACTTCTCCTGAGCCCTGTTGGACTTTGTCTTTGCCCCAGTGGGTGCTATTCCCTGGGCCAAGTCATCCCCATTCTCCAGGGCAGGCCAAGGAAGTGGACACAAATGTTTCTGAGCTGGCCCAGCTCCTGGCCGAGCTCAGCCATTGTGGAAACACTGGGATGGAAACAGCCGCCGACCTCTCAGCCCTTTCTTTCTCTCCTGCTCTTGAAAGCCAATTTCCTGCTTCAATCTTATTCTTCTGAATAGAAACACGTTGCTTGCATGGAGAATGAGAAACTACTGTATCATAGGAAGCAATCACACAGAACACAAAAAGCCATTCAAAGTAATTAAACTACTCCCATCCCCTTTTCTATATTTCTTTTCAGCTCCGCGCTGATGGGCTGTTTATCTTTGCCACCACAACAGCCGCAGAGGCAGCCCAGGAAACAGCGAGCCATTTTCTGCGAGGGCTCATGCCGAGAGGGCAGAATTAAGACAAACACTTTCATTTTTGGCTGCCAAAGCATTAGAGCTTCTGAGAATCAAGGGAAGCAATGCCATCACCCCTGTCAGGAAATAAATACATAGATGCCCCGGTGGTGAGAGAAGCTTCTGGGTGATTTTGCACTTGTGAGAGGAAAGGGGGTGCGGTCGGTGAGGATGGGGGTGGGAGGGATGGGCAGCTCATTATCTTCCAGCCCCTAGAAGCTTTTGTTCTCTTCAGCTGTGGTAAGGAGGCTGCAGCTCTGCTCCCAGCTGTGCAGAACCTTGCAAGACTCTAAGAAGGGTGTCTGAGACCACAGCAACGTGACTCCAGCAGGCATTGCACCAGGGAGATGGCAGCTGGGCAGGAAAGTGGAACCCCCTGGCTCTGGCCGAACAGAACTGAGTGAACAGGGCTCCCATGAAAATACCTGTGTAGATGCTCTTTTCCAGGCAGCTGCAGAGAGAGCTGAGGACTTAAAAAATATTTTCCCTCTTGGCCTGGCCCCAGCCTGTCTATGGCAGCTGCTTGAGAGACTGGGCACCATGGACAGTGCCACGGGGGCTTAAAGTTGGAGAAAAAAGGGATGAACCCAGCTTGACTCGATAGCATCTACTCTGTCATTAGCCCAACATTACAAATGCATCTGGAATGTATTTGTTCTTTTGTGAATATCAATGCTTCTTCAGAATAGTGTTGGGAAGTGGAGAAGAGAACTTCAGGAAATTTGCCTAAGGGCTTCTGAGCTGTCAGAAGTCTCTCAGGCCTGCACTTCCTGGATGGGAACTGAGAGGGGTCACAAAGGACAGGAGGCAGGCTCCCTGATGCAGGCTGGGCTGCTTGAACATAAAGCCCTTGGGTGGACTCTCACCGGCCCCAACCCCTGAGTACCAGCTCGAACTCTCCCCATTTTGGGTTTCAAGTAACTTTGCATCTAGTAGGCAACCTGGCCTCAATTGAAGATTTTGCAGAAGATGGTCCATAAAATGCCAAATCAAGCTACATGGACTACCTCAAGCCTATTTTAGGACGAAGTGGCTTACACTTCATTCCTGGGAGCTGCCTCGCTCTCCACTATAGCCATGGGATTTGCAGTGCAGTTTAATTTCCTGGTTTTGGAAAATGCCAATTTCAGAGCAGCTCCAGAGGCCCTGGATCCACTCCCTCCCCAGTCCCGCTGTCCCCACATGGAGTTGTCTGCTTGGCTTGATCTGGGGAGCTGGCCCCTTCACATGCTCCACAGACAGACCTGCAGAATTCAGCATGTGTTTTGCACCTGTCATATCTTTTGTAGGCAAGGAAGCTTCATGTGCAATCAATGTAAATGGCCAATGTATGTTCTGTATTTTATTAATTCTCATTTGAGCCTGTTGTTGCCAGCAACTGCTCTGCCTTATCAGGATTCATCAGCAAGACTTTCAGTACTTGGTTTTCTTTGCCTGCTCCATCTCATTTCCGAAATCTGCTTTATCCAATGTCTCTCTCTGCCTCTCAGTGCCTTCCTCTGGCTCTCAGGGTGATGGGTACACCCACATTTCAGATGGCCAAGTCTTTCTGGGATGGTTTACTTCAACCATTACCCAGATCTGGAGGGAGGGGGGTGGAGAGAAAGGCCTCTTGTGCATGTATCATCTATCTTGTGTATGAATATTTCAGCAGGTAGGGAACTTCAAAAATATTTCCTGAAAATCAAATGTTGCTGCTGAGACAGGAACATTAAATCCTTCCCCACCCCCATTTCAACATTTTTAAAACGACCTTGTCTTGCAATAATTTTACTCACTTTGCAAAAGTGTTCAATATGCTAAATTAAAATGATAATTCAATTTATTCTCTCAGTAGGAATCCTTGTAAGGTACAAGAGAGGTGGGGAAATGCCTACTGAAAACCAAATTGAGTCTTTGGGGCAACTGCAAAAACCTGGGATTCTTATCCTCAGAGCAAGTGCATTGACATTTGAAGGTCACTGGGGTTAATATGTGTTTTTAAATACTCACCCAACAACTTAGGCTGGCTTCAAGTAATGTGGACAGATTTTAATTCTGACTTTTGGGTGAGCACTGAGAGCAGTGAATCAAGGGAAAAGTCATTCCTATAATGTTTTCTCAGAGACTTAGCCAGTGAACATTCCTGGTTTGAGGATGAGAGAGGGTATCAACAGTCGCATGTCAGACACCAGGGAGGAAGCCTAGTGCTAAGGGAGCACATTGGTCAAAATCACAGGACTCTTGGGTGGCTTTCACAGCTCCAAAGCCATGGGTAGACTCTAGGTGGCGCTCAGAAAATTCATAGCCACATAGTGCAAAGGTCTCCCTTCCCAGCCCTGGCTATGTCTTAATTAAGGGACTTTTCAGGTACTTCTGGACAGCTTCCTAGATGTGCTATTGCATAAGTGATTCTAACATTTTCTGAGTGGTAAGGAAGAAAGGTTGGTTAGAGTTATCAAGAGACTTTAGAAGCATATTGTTCCAAATTTCCACAAATGCTGAATCAAAACACTCCATACTTCTCCTGCAGCGTTTCCCCAAATCACAATGTAAATGAGTACCTACAGAGTAATGGAGCTTTTGCTTCTAAGATGGCTTTAAAAAACAACAACTCAGGTTTATTGAGATGTAATTCACATACGATACAATTCACCTACGTAAAGTGTACAATTCAGTGGTTTTGAATATATTCCCAGAGTTGGGCAACCATTACCACATCCATTTTAGAATATTTTATCACCCCAAAAGGAAACCCCATATCCATTAGCAGTTACTCCTCATGTCCAACCAACTGCTAATTTACATTCTGCCTCTAAATTTGTCTATTCTGAACATTTCTTTTTTTTTTATTAAATCTTTATTGTTCAGATTATTACATTGGTTCCTCTTTTTTCCCCCCATAACTCCCCTCCACCCAGTTCCCACCCCACCCTCCTCCCTCACTCCCCACCCACTGTCCTCATCCATAGGTGCATGATTTTTGTCCAGTCTCTTCCCGCATCCCCCTCACCCCTTTCCCCCCCAAGAATAGTCAGTCCACTCCCTTTCTATGCCCCTGATTCTATTATAATCACCAATTCATTCTGTTCATCAGATTATTCACTTGATTTTCAGATTCACTTGTTGATAGATGTGTATTTGTTGTTCATAATTTGTATCTTTACCTTTTTCTTCTTCTTCCTCTTCTTAAAGGATACCTTTCAGCATTTCATATAATACTGGTTTGGTGGTGATGAACTCCTTTAGCTTTTTCTTTTCTGTGAAGCTCTTTATCTGACCTTCAATTCTGAATGATAGCTTTGCTGGATAAAGTAATCTTGGTTGTAGGTTCTTGGCATTCATCACTTTGAATATTTCTTGCCACTCCCTTCTGGCCTGCAAAGTTTCTGTTGGGAAATCAGCTAACATTCGTATGGGTACTCCCTTGTAGGTAACTGATTTTCTTTCTCTTGCTGCTTTTAAGATTCTCTCTTTGTCTTTTGCTCTTGGCATTTTAATGATGATGTGTCTTGGTGTGGTCCTCTTTGGATTCCTTTTGTTTGGGGTTCTCTGCGCTTCCTATACTTGTAAGTCTATTTCTTTCACCAGGTAGGGGAAGTTTTCTGTCATTATTTCTTCAAATAGGTTTTCAATATCTTGCTCTCTCTCTTCTTCTGGCACCCCTATAATTCGGATGTTGGTACGCTTGAAGCTGTCCCAGAGGCTCCTTACACTATCTTCATATTTTTGGATTTTTTTTTCATTTTGCTTTTCCGGTTGGGTGTTTTTTGCTTCTTCGTATTTCAAATCGTTGACTTGATTCTTGCAATCCTCTAGTCTGCTGTTAGGAGTCTGTATAATATTCTTTATTTCAGTCAGTGTATGCTTAATTTCTAGTTGGTCCTTTATCACAACATCGAGGGTCTCATTAGATTTCTTGTAGATCTCATTAAGTTTATTGGCAGTTTCTAGAAACTTATTGAAAGACCTTAAAAGTGTGGTTTGAACTCTATATCCAGTAGTTTGCTTTCCTCCATTTCTGTCATTTGTGTCCTTTTTCTTTGTCTCCGCATTTGTTATGCTCCCCTGTGTTGGTACAGTGGTTTTCTGTGCTAAGTGTCCTCTAGGGCCCAGTGGTTCAGCCTCCCCAATTATCTGAGGAGGACACTCTTGGTGCAACCCCTTGTGGTCTTTGTGCACAGTCTTGTTGTAGTTAAGCCTTGATTGTTGTAGGTATCACTGGGAGGAATTGGCCTCCAGGCCAATTGGCTGTGAGAATCAGCTGTGTCTGCAGTGGGAGAACTATTCTGAACATTTTATGTAAATGAAATTATATAATATGCAGTCTTTTGTGACTGACTTCTGTCACTTAGCATAATGTCTTCAAGGTTTCTCCACATTGTAGTTGTTTTCCAAAGTGGCTGCACCACTTACATTCTCACCAGCAATGTGTGAGCATTCCAGTTTCTTCATATCCTCACCAATGCTTGTTATTGTCTGTCGTTTGTGTTGTAGTCATTATAGTAGTCATGAAGTGCCATTTTAATGTGGTTTTGATGTGCATTTCTCTAGTGATTACAGATGTTGACCATCTTTTCATGTACTTATTTGCCATTTGTATGTCTTCATTTGAGATATTTTTATTTTGTGTCTTTCCCCATTTTAAAATTGGGTTACTTATCTTCTTTTTTTATTGTTTAAAGTATTACATGTCTCCTTTTTTTCTGATTGACACCCCCCCACTCCCACCCCCGAGGGCAAGCCCCCACCACCCCAGTGTCTGTGTCCATTGGTTATGCTAATATGTATGCATACAAGTCCTTTGGTTGCTCTCTAACACCCCCTTTCCCTGCCTTCTCTCTGAGGTTGGACGGTCTGTTCAGTGCTACCTTGTCTCTGGATCTATTTTTGATCATCGTTTATGTTGATCATTATGTCCACATATGAGTGAGATCATGTGATATTTATCTTTCTCCGACTGGCTTATTTTGCTTAGTACAATGCTCTCCAGTTCCAACCATGCTCTTGAAAATGGTAAAAGTTCCTTCTTCTTTAGCAGCATAGAATTCCATTGTGTAGATGTACCACAGCTTTTTAATCCACTCATCTACTGATGGGTCCTTAGGCTGTTTTCAAATCTTAGCTATTGTAAATTGTGCTGCTACTAGTATGAGTTCCATATAAATTTTGGAGATTAAACCTTTATCTGAAATAGCATTGGCAAATATGTTCTCTCATGCAGTGGGCTTTCTTGTTGTCTTGTTGATGTTTTGTTTTGCTGTGCAGAACCTTTTTATTTTGAAGTAGTCCCATTTGTTTATTTTCTCCTTAGTCTCCATTGCCCTAGGAACTGTGTCTGTAAAGATATTGCTACAACATATGTCTGATATTTTGCTGCCTATGGAGTCTTCTAAGATTTTTATGGTTTCCCATCTTACATCTAAGTCCTTTAACCATTTTGAGTTTGTTTTTTGTGTATGGTGTAAGTTGGTGATCTAGTTTCATTTTTTTTGCATGTATCTGACCAGATTTCCCAGCACCATTTATTGAAGAGTCTGTCTTGACTCCATTGTATGATCTTGCCTCCTTTGTCAAATATTAATTGAGCATAATGGCTTGCGTTTATTTCTGGGTTCTCTGTTCTGTCCCATTGGTCTATATGTCTGTTCTTGTGCCAGTTCCAGGCAGTTTTGAGAACCATAGCTTGGTAATATAGCTTGATATCTGATATTGTGATCCCTCCAACTTTGTACTTCTTTCTCAGGATTGCTGTGGCTATTCGGGGTCATTTTTTATTTTAGATGAATTTTTGGAGAGTTTGTTCTAGGTCTGTGAAATATGCCTTTGGTATTTTAATGGGGATTGCATTAAATCTATAAATTGCTTTGGGTAGTATGGACATTTTAATGATGTTGATTCTACCAATCCATGAACATGGTATGTTCTTCCATCTGTTTATGTCTTCCTCTATCTCTTTTTTCAACAGGTTTTTTACCTCCTTAGTTAAGTTTATTTTTAGGTATCTTAATATCTTTGGTGCAATGGTAAATGGGATTTTTTTGTGTGTGTTTCTCTTTCTGTGAGTTCATTGTTGATGTATAAAAAAGCCATAGATTTCTGGGTGTTAATTTTGTATCTGCTACATTGCCGAACTCATTTATTAAGTCTAGTAAATGAGTCTTTGGGGTTTTCTATGTACAGTATCATGTCATCTGTGAATAATATCAGTTTTACTTCTTCTTTTCCAATTTGGATGCCTTTTATTTCTTCTTCTTGTCTGATTGGGTTACTTATCTTTTTAATCTTGAGTTTTAAGCATTCTTTATATATTCTGGATATAAACCCCTTATATGTAACATGTGCAAATATTTTCTCCCATTATGAAGTTTGATTCTTTTAATGGTATCATTTGCAGTGTAAGAATTTTTAATGTTGCCGAGCTGGTGTGGTTCAATGGTTGAGTATCAACCTATGAACCAAGAGATCACAGTACGCTTTCTGGTCAGGGCACATGCCTGGGTTGCAGGCATGATCCCCAGTGGGGGACATGCAGGAGGCAGCCAATCAGTGATCTCTCTCATTAATTTTTTCTCTCTCTCTCCCTCTCCCCGCCTCTCTGAAATCAATAAAAATATATTAATTTTTTTAATGTTGATGATGTACAATTTATCTATACTTTTTGTTTGTTGCTTGTGTTTTTGTTCATGTATTCTAGAGATGACATTTAAGTATAATGAATAAAGAGCTCCCAGGTACAGCAGGAATTCACTGGGAATCATATGAGGCAAGAAGGGCAAGGCCACACAGAGAATGAATGAAGCTTATTCACTTTCTAAGGTTGGCCAGTTTAGAAAGCTTTTATTTCCTTATTTTTAGAATTTTTTTTTATTTTTAAAGTTAGTTGACAGTCAATATTATTAGTTTCAGGTGTATAGTATAGTGGTTAGACATCTTACAAAGTGATCCCCCTGATAAGTCTAGTATCCCCTGACACCATGCATAGTTATTATGGTACTAGAGGCCTGGTGCATGAAATTTGTGCATGGGCAGGGTCCCTAAGCCTGGCTGGCGATCAGGACCAATCAGGGCCTACCGGCTTCCAGCTGGGGCCTTCCTTCCCCAGCTGCTGGCTGCTGGCCAGGACCTTCCTTTGCTCCATGCTGCCCCCTGGTGGTCAGCACATGTCATAGCGAGCGATCGAACTCCTGGTCTCCCAGTCAAACTCCCAAGGGGACACTTTGCATATTAGCCTTTTATATATAGAGAGAAGATTATTGACGATATTCCCTATGCTGTAGAAATATTTTATTTTTAGAAGGCTTCTATAGTCAAACATTTTAAATTCATGCAAGTATTTTTTTTTTTTTGCACATATACCTTCATTTGAGGAGAAAGGAAAGTGTTAGCAATACTATTTCATATATTTAAAGTCATACTCTATCAAGTCAACTTTGAATTAAACAGGAATTCTCTGTATAGAATTTAAAGTTCCCCCTTTTTTAGTTTCATAATAATCTTATCTGTCAGGATGTTGATTTACCACTGTTCAAACTATCCTTGGTGTAAGCTCAGTGAGAAGGCTTAGACCCCGTTTCTTGGCAACTGTAAGTTTCAGTTGCTTCATGATTTGTAGAAGTGTGTCAAACCAGGCAAGGTCAAGGCTTGTGAAATTAAATAGGAAAATTAGAATGAAAAAGAATCAAACAAACATTTAAAGGATTTTATTTAATAAATTTGAAGGTTACATATTTTGTTTGTGTCAATGATGCTATGAAGCAGGGCAGTTGAATGAATTTGGTTTAGTTCAATGTGTTATTTAGTAACAGCTTTCAAATCAAAAATATTTCTTCTTAATTTAAAAAGAAATCAGTGATTGCCTAAAAGTATGATAGTTATGATCCCTAGTTGCTGAAGGGACATGTGGAAATCTAAGCTATTGAAGACGAAGCATTGAGAAATTGTATGACTATGGGCTGTATTAGTCTGGGCTCTCCAGGGAAATAGAACTGATAGGAGAGAGAGATAGAGAGATTATAAGGAAATGGCCCATGCAATTATGGAGGCTGAGAAGCCTTAAAATTGGTAGTCAGCAAGCCAGGGACCCAGAAGAACTGACAATATAGTTTCAGTGTATATCTGAGGGACTGAGAACCAGGAGAGTGAAATAGTAAGTTCCATTATGAGCCTGGGTCCAAAGACAGGAGAAGACCACTGTCCCAGATTGAAGACAGATAAGGTGAGAGAATTCTATTGTTCTATTCAGGCCTTCAACAGATTGGACGAGACTCACCAATGTTAGGGAGGGGAATCTATTTCTCATCCAGAAATGGCCTCACAGACACCCAGAATAATGTTTAGCCAAATGTCTGGAAACTCTGTGACTCAGTCAAGTTGACACACAAAATCAACCATCATAAGGGCATAGCTCCCTGTGCCTACTCTACAGTCCGTATTAAAATCCCGAGAAAATAATTTCTTAAAGCTGTACTTGGCGTACCAGGGTGGTGATGTGATCCCATAAACTGAGATCTTAAAAATATCCTAAAGAAAAAAAAATTTTCAAAAAGGCAGGATAAATTTTCATCTGCTCTGGCTTTCCCTACTTTGCCAACATCTCTGGCTATTCCTTATCATAGATTCACATAATTTGGGGAAGGTTGAAACAGTGCCCAGGATTTAGGATAGTATATGAATCTACTAATCCTTTCAATGGGCAATTGGACTCTCCCTTTGTACACATTTGGGAGACAAGCTTCTCATGACAGCAGTTGCTACTGGTCCTGAATTTAATTATTACAAACTCTTGCATTCGTAAGTGCAAATGCAGCTCTACTGGGCCTAGAATACTGCCTTCAATCTGCATCCAGGATTAAAAATCAGCAGCACTTTCAGAAGAGAAGGACTCTTCATATCACTAGAGTTGCCATTTTGGAAATGTCAGTGATTGCTGAGTGTGTCCCATGGAAGGCTTTGACTCTGGGATATGAATGAGAAAAATGACATTAGCTTTTAGGCACCCTTGTATTGCATGCACACTCTTTCTGCCATCATGTCTATATCCCAGAAATATTTTAAGCTCCTCTGGCAATTGAGCACACTTTCTACTTACTATAAGATATTAACAGGTTATGTAAACAGAGAACTGGTGAAACTAATTAAAAACAGACAATATTTAGTCAAACAATTGTTTAGAGTCCAAGCGAGGGGTGTGGGGAGGCAGTGGACAGCAGGGAAGAGGCAACACAGTATCAGGTAATCATTTTTTAATTTATTCCCCCCAGTGAACTTATTGAATGTGTGAGCAGGTTTCTATGAAACCAAAGCAGCCAGCTGACATGGTCAATTCCGTCAATTAGCACTGGCTTCTTTTCAGGCTGGTTCTCAGAGGTGCGTATAAATTATGCAGGATTGGCCACAGGCTTTTGGACAGGTAAAACCTTTGCAAAAAATAGTCTCTTTGCCCTCTTAAAATGTGCTATATTTGCTACTCCTTAGGATATGGAGTTTTCTATATGGTAGGTTTGGGATGGAGATGAAATTCTTTCTCATTTGAAAACCCCAATTAAAACAATTTGGAGCAAAAGACAATGGGCCCAGTGATTATGAATCCAGATGTTGGTTGGCCTCTTTTGACAAGACAGAAATTGGAATATGAGTCAAAGGGCTGAAACATATGCATACTTTTTTGCATGTTTTTAAGTGAAGAATTAATGACTTGTGACTGTTCTCCAGCCCTATCAATCAGAGAGATGCCAATTCACCCTCCTTTGAAAGCTTGAAATTTTATGCTTATTATTATTATTAGTTCTACTTCTTTAATCAGACACTATAGTTATTTGAGTACTTGTCTTATTTCATTTTACTTCATATATCCTTTTTATATGCAGGAATGTTCATATTTATCTTCTTATATTTTCCAGCACAATGAATTATTAATACATTTGCAAAGGAATGAATGAATGAATACCCAACTCAATTTGAACTATACTAGTTTGCATGCATAACAAGAGAAGTGACTCAAATTCATAAAGCTATATAGTATATTATAAAATGGTGGTAGTTAAATTTAAATGTCAGATATAATTAAAAAAATAAAAAACAGAGTAAGGCTTTTCCCCATGGTACACAGAGGGGCATAGCTATTCTCAAAAGTGTTGGACTTACAATTCATTACCTGTAGGCTGATATAATATAAAGAAAAAACATCAAAATGTTAATACTTTTGTCCTAAATCAATTGGTTTGGCAAACACCTCCTTTATTGCATGTCTTAAATTTTGTCTTGTGAAACATGCCATGTATACAAAAAGGCCTATAAAATGTATATGTCTGGTTTAAAGAGTTGTAATAGGATAGCATCCATATACACATCATCCAGGTACAAAATAAACTATTTTTTTTTTTTTTTTAATATATTTTATTGATTTTTTACAGAGAGGAAGGGAGAGAGATAGAGAGTTAGAAACATCGATGAGAGAGAAACATCGACCAGCTGCCTCCTGCACATCTCCCACTGGGGATGTGCCCGCAACCCAGGTACATGCCCTTGACCGGAATCGAACCCGGGACCCTTCAGTCCGCAGGCCGACGCTCTATCCACTGAGCCAAACCGGTTTCGGCAAAAATAAACTATTACCTTAGAGATCTTCTAGTGCTTTCCCTGTGGAGACATCCACATCCCTCCTTCCCCCTAACAGGTAACATTGGCTGTTGATTGAATCATTCCCTGGCTCTTCTTTATACCAGTGGTTGCCAACCAGTGGTCCACGGACCACTGGTGGTCTGTGAGGTCTGAAAGGTTGGTGACTGCTGCTTTATACTTTCAATTTCGTTTCTTTATACTTTTAATTAGTACATATCTATCACTAGGTGGTAAACAAGGTATTACTTAGTGTTTTCTAAATTGTACACAGTAATGTTCTTGTATGGAAAGATCTATATATATAAAAGCCTAAGTGACCGAATGACGTGCACTGACAACCAGGGGGCAGATGCTCAATGCAGGAGCTGCCCCCTGGTGGTCAGTGAGCTCCCACAGGGGGAATGCCGCTCAGCCAGAAGCCGGGCTCACGGCTGGTGAGCACAGCTGTGGCAGGTGAGCCTCTCCTGATTGAGACTGAGTGGGTGGGAGCCCACAGCAGGCACAGCAGGGCCAGGATAAGCAGGAGCTGCAGGCCACGCCGAGGGACCCCACCAGTGCACAAATCTGTGCACCGGGCCTCTAGTTTAATATAAAGATGTTAATTATTCCCAGGTTGAATTAAATTTGATTTTCTGATTGAACTAAATTTACATCGATTCAGTAAATGTTAATAAAGGTCTCAGTAAGTATTTCTATGAAATTTGAAAATATGATATTCAAATTTATACAAAATAGTAAAGGGTCAAAAATAGCCAAGACACTCCTGAAAAAGGATGTGTGGGGGGCATGGGAGCTGTTCTCTAACAGATATCAAACTTTATTATAAAGCTAAAGCAATTAGAAAGTGTGGCACTGGTGCAGAGATTGATAAGTAGACCCATGGCCAGGGTAGGCCAGAAACAGACACATGGTTGTATGGGAACTGAATATATAACAGAAACTGCATTGCAGACCATAAGAAAGAAAATTGAACTATGTAGCAAACCATTATCCATATGGACAAAAATAAAATTGGATCTCTGCTTCAAACCATGCACAACAATACATGCCTATTGAATTAAAGATAAATTTGATAGTTAAGAAAGTCAAAACTATAAAACATATGAGAAGAAACAATAAAAGGATATATTAGCTCTGGCTGTGAATAGCTTCTTTCTCAAAATTAATAAAAAGCCCAAACATAAAGAAAAAAGTTGATAAATTCAACTACATTAAAAAGAAGAACTTCTGTTCATCAAAAGACACCATAGACAAACCATAAATGGAGAAAAGATATTTGCAACAAATGTAACTGACAAAGATTTATATCCTGAACATATAAAGACTTTCTATGAACCATTATGCAAAAACAAAACAAACAAAAAACCCCCCTAAATTTAAAAATGGGCAAAGAACATGAATATAAATTTCAGAGAAAAGGGAACCTATAACCCATAAACACATGAAAAGATGCTCAGCCTGTTTAGTATTCAGTGAAATGCAAATTGAAATCACAATGAAACTTTATTTCGTATCTACCAGATTGGCAAAAGTTAAAAAAAAATCTCTCGTTACCATTTGTGAGAATGCGGAGAAACAGGGCAGGATCTCTCACCCACTTCTGCTGGAGTGCAAATTGGTTCAAAACAGTGACACAACTATCTAATAAATTAAAAAAACTATATTGTTTTACTTTATTAATAGAAATAAAGAGATGAAAGGGAAGGTGTCAGTTCCTTGGAATTATCATTAGATGTGTTTAGAAGTCAAACAGTACTGAGAAGGAAGAGGAAGATTGGGGTTCATTCTTTGTTGGGAGAACTCTCAACGGCCTTTTTGAATCTTGGTATTTTTGCATGGGTCAATTTGTTTCTCAGGAAAACAGGAGAAATTTCACCAATCTTAGAAAGTTTTGGTGCTAAGAACTGGTTTATATAATTAAAGGAATGTAAAGTAGATCTGCCATCCACAACACTGTGGAGACATAATTAGCAGAATTCAGATTATTGGGAGCTGTAAAAGACAAATGATCTGGTTTCCTTAACAAATAAATTGCAAGAGAAAAAAGAAAGAAACATAGGGAACTTACAAATTAAGAGACTGAAGAGCCAAGAGGCATGTTAACCAATTGGAAAGGGTGGGCCTCATTTAGATCCTGATTCAAACAAGCAGACTGTAAAAGCCAAACAAAGCACTAGCTTTACTATTCCTAATTAGAAGTTTATTCCAAAAATAAATTTACTTATTCTCTCTAAGCCTTAATTTTCTCATCTATGTAATAGGGATACTAACCATGCCTCCTTTCTAGAGGTTTAGTTGGAATAAAATGAGATGATGTTTGTAAAGCATTTAACACAATGCCCACTGCATTGTAAAAAACTCAATAAATGTTTGTTGCTATTATTATTTTTGTTATTATTACCATGAAAGATGGTATTAGAAACTTGGTGAGTAGTCTAATATCAGACTATCATATTCAAAATCTCTCTCTATATAAAAGCCTAAGTGACCATTACGACTGAACGACTAGAATGACTGGTCGACCAGTCGCTATGATGTGCACTGACCACCAGGTGGCAGACACTCAATTCAGGAGTTGCCCCCTAGTGGTCAGTGCGCTCCCACAGCCACTCTCCTGGGGTCCCTACTTCTGGCCAACTGGCTCTCGAGGGCCCCACCCGTGCATGAATTTGTGCACCAGGCCTCTAGTTATACAATAAAAAAAATAAGAAAGCCAAGATGAAAGTCAACCAGATTGGTGCTGGGTGTAGCGGGTATATGAGGAAGATAGACGTGAGCTGTAAGAAGAGGGGGACTGAGGAACACTTTCATCCAGAGTTCTGGAATTTACTTCAGCCTGTACCAAGTTCTCAGAAATCAGAGAAAAGGACTACCAAGGAGAACACAGCCTGCAACATATTATGAGTGAAAGCTGAAATTTTTTCCAGGCCTCACTCTCATTTCAAGACTGCAGTGGAGCTAGGACTCAAGTCCAGGTTTCTTAACTGTGGAGTTCATTACTAAAATAAAAATGACAAAGAAAGTGGAGACTTAAGTACAAAGGGCAAATTCTGGTCTTTGTAATACTGCCAGAAAGACTCCTGAAATAGGAAAACTGACAGATGTGAAAAGAGCAAAATAGTCTTATAGTTTTTTCTCTCCTACCTTCATATCTTGTAATATTTCCTGAATATAAGATCAGTTGAGAGTTGTCAGATGAAATGTTACAAATCTAATTGATACCATAAGAAGGAAAGAGTACATACTCTTTAATCCTCAAAGTAGCCTTGTGAATTAATATTGTTATTAATGATAATGTCCTCATTATTCCTTAATTTAAGACCCCATCATTACCAGTAGTTTCCTCAGGCCCATATGTTGTGCTCGCACACTCCCCATTGGTGTTCCCATTCAGTTCCTTGATGGTCATTATGCATTAGGAGAAGGAGAAAAGTCTCACTGAACTCACTACCAGTATTAAAATCACTTTTCCTCTTATTCTTGTAATTTACTGTTTTTATTTTTATGGAAATCATATCTTCTAAAAACTGTAGAAAATTCTTTCTTAAAAACTGTAGAAAATTCTTTCTTAAAAATTCTTTCTTAAAGAATAAGAAAATTCTTTCTTATTGCCCAGCCAGAATAGCTCAGTTTGTTGAGCATTGTCCTGTGCACTAAAAGTCTGCCAGTTCAATTCCTGGTCAGAGCACAGAACACATACCTAGGTTGTAGGTTTGATCCCAACAGTTGAGGTACATATGGGAGGCAATCAATCAATGTTTCCCTCTCCCTCTCCCTCTCCCTCTCCCTCTCCCTCTCCCTCTCCCTCTCCCTCTCAGCATGCCCTCAGGTGAGGATTAAAAAAAAAGAAAAGAAAAAAACAAGTTTGTATTTAGAGATGTCAATTTGTATTTGGAACTTGATGGTGAGCTACATTTGAGTTAGGAAGTGAGAAGAGATGAACGTAAGACTGACCAGTGTTCTGAAACACAGAAGTAATCATTTTGTGACTACGAAGTCTTGATCTCCAGACAAATAATTATACTCTACCTATGGTATGAGAGCTTTACAGAGAATAACTGCAGGAAGACTGTAGGTATTACATTTCTTTTCATCTTCTTTCTTAGAAGGCTGCCTCAAAACCTTAAGACATGTTTAGGCTTTCCTTTGGGCTGTTCATATTACTGAATTCCTAACGTGTGAGAGAAAGAAAGTTTTAGAATCATAGAACGAAAATTGGAGAATATTGTTTAACTGAAAGAAAAGCTCTTCAATGTGTTTTTTGGTAGCTTATGCATCACTTTTTAAAATGCGCTTTTGTGTCTGTTTTGTGTGTCTTAGTGCTATCCAAGAAGTCATGATAAGCCATGCTTATACTAAACATTTCTAGGAACTGACCTAAAGTGGATCCTCAACTTATGCCACCTGTGCATAATTAAGATTTCAAAATATTTAACTACTAGAAGCCTGGTGCATGGATTCATGCACCAGTGGGGTCCCTTGACATGGCCTGCAGGGATTGGGCCACCTGCCACTCTTGCCTGCCGCTCCCGCTCATCCTGGCCCCTCTGCACCTGCCATGGGCTCGTGCCCACTTAGTCCCAATTGGAAGAGGCTTGCACCGCCGCAGCAGTGCTCACCAGCCATGAGCCCTGTGTCTGGTGCCCATCGATCAGCTGAGCATCACTCCCACTATAGGAGCACACTGACCATCAAGGGGCATCTCCTGTGTTGAACGTCTACCCCCTGATGGTCATGAGTCAACCAGTCATTTGGTCATTTGGTCGCTTAGGCTTTTATATATATAAACTAGGGGCCCAGTGCACAAATTCCTGCACCTTGAATGGAACTGTAGGCCGCGAGGCTGCAGTGGGCACAGGGGTGGGTCTCGGCCCATCCTCCGCGCCCCCTCCCGGCCCCTCCTGCCACGGCCCCCCGTCTCCTGTCTGCCGGCAGCCCTGCTCCCGTTGCCGCCACTCCCACATGCTGATGGCCGGCCCCATTCACACCTGCTGACAGCTGGCACCATCAGTGGGTGCAAGCAGCGGCTGCTGCCCCGATTGCCCCTCAGGAGCAGGGGGAGGTGGAGAAACCCTCCGAGGTGATTGGGGCCAGCAGCCACCACTCACATCCACTGACTGCGCTGAGCGATTGGGGTTGGCACTGGGCACTTGCAGTGGGTGTGAGCAGCAGCTCCAGTGCCGGCAGCGGGTGTGAGCGGGGTTGGTGCTGGCAGCAGGTGGGAGTGCCGGGCGGGACTGCAGTGCGCGGAAGCAAAGAATTTTCAGTAATACCAGGGGCTCGCCCTGATGACAGCAACTGGCACCCATGCTCACCTGCTCCACCATCCCGATGTCCGCCATGTTCCACACACACCCCCTGGTCATCAGTGTGCATCATAGTGACTGGTTGTTCAGTTGTTCTGCCGTTTGGTCTATTTGCATATTAGCCTTTTATTATATAGGATATTATATTGTGATCAAGTTTGTAAAAGGGACCCGCTGATGTGAATGAAATGGACTTTAAATCTATCATTATGATGAAATATCTTTAACTCCCAAACAGATATTAATATCATTTCAACTCAAAATTCATTGCAGAACTTTTCTCAAATTAATATCAATTACAGTATTTCAGTTTGCCATAGGTACTGCAAGTATTGAATCCTCTGGCCAAAAGGACTCAGTCCTAGCACTGTAGCCCAGATCAGCCAGAAACTTTCTCTTGTTCAGGACTCCAGTAAAAAGCTCTACCCTTGGTAAATGAGTCAGAGCAAGATGCACAAGATGCCATATGCTGATTTCAAAAGGCCCATCCAAGTACGAGGCCTCCTTTGTAGTGGTGGGGGATGTATAGTCCAGAAACTTGTTTTTTACTTTGGAGTATGTCCAGTCTAGACCACTGGATGTCCAGAAAGTTTACTTAGTTGAATCATCTTAGGGTATATTGCCCATTCATTGTCACAACTAGGTCTTACCAAGGCATTTAGTGTTCCAGTTACTTATTCACCAGGTTCTATTATATTCATACTAGTGGCCTGGTGCATGAAAATTGTGCACTGGTGTGGTGCCTAGGTCTGGCTGGCGATCAGGGCCGATCAGGTTCCCTGCCTTCCCACCTCCTCCCCTCCTTCCCTCACTGCCCACATCCACTGCCACCCGACCCCAGGTCCCTGTCCCAGCTTGGGGCCTGGCCAGGAAGAGGGACTGGGAGATTGACCAGCAGGCCCCAACTGGGCCAATCGGGGCCTGCTGGCCCGGGGGGAGGGATGGGGGAAGGGACCCATGAGGTTGGCCGCTGACCCCAAGGAGGGAGCTGGCCCTCAGCCCCTATGGGAAAGGGGCCATGTCTGCTGCCACCCATCCCTGGTTCACCGTCCCAGCCTGGGGGGCCTGGCCCCAATCAGGCGATCGGGGCCTGCGGGCTGGGGGCAGCCCCTGCGTTGAGTGTCTGCCCCCTGGTGGTCAGTGTGCATCATAACAACTGGTCATTCTGTTGCAAGGGTCACATAAGCTTTTATATATATAGACTAGAGGCCCAGTGCATGGATTTGTGTACCAGTGGGGTCCCTTGGCCTGGCCTGTGGGGATCGGGCCGAAACTGGATCTCTGACATCCCCTGAGGGGTCCCAGATTGCGAGAGGGCACAGGCCAGCCTGAGGGACCCCACTGGTGCACCAATCCATGCACCGGGTCTCTATTATACATATAAGATCTTTGGTTAATGTCTTCCCTCCCTCCTCTCTCCCCCTTTCCCTCTGAGATTTGTCAGTCTGTTCCATGTTTCCATGCCTGTAGTTTCTGCTCCTGCATTGAGCATCTGCCCCTTGGTGGTCAGTGCACATCATAGCTACCAGCCAGTCGGCCAGTCGGCTGGTTGGTTAGGCTTTTATATGTATGGATAATATCATCAATACACTGGACAAGCACGATAGTCTATGAAATAGTGAGACAATAAAAGTCCCTGTGAACAAAATTATGGCAAAAGTTTTGATAGTTGATATGGTCCTGAAGCAAGAGAGTGAAACTATACTCCTGACCAAAAAGTGAAAGTAAGCTACTTTGGTGATTTTTGCTTCACGCTTTAGAAAATAAAGCATTTCCAGATCTATGCTGCATACCAGGTGCTTCAGTATATGTTGATTTGTTCCAGTAAAGAGACCACATCTGGAACAGCAGATTAATTTTATAATTAAGTTTATGATAATTTACTGCCCTTCTTCAAGTCCCATCTGCCTTTTGCAAAAGTCACACAGAGAGTTAAATGGGAATGCTGAGCATCATCACCCCTGAAGCTTTTAAGTTCCTGATAGTGGCACAAATACCTGAAGCTTCCCAGGGATATGGTATTGGTTCTGGTTTACTATTTTGAAAGGGAGATGGGGCTCTACGGGCCTCCTTTAAGTGCTCCCTAAATACTAGTCACATCATAGGCCAGGGAACCAATGTAGGTGCTTTGCCAGTTGCTGAGCATACCTATTTCAACTACATAGTTTTTCCAGAGGAAATAGCCATAGGATGAATTATCAGATGAACTGAACTTACTATGAAATGAACTGGGGCCAACATTTATTATCAAACCCACATAAGCTCTGGTAGATCTCAGGATATTTTAAGATGATAAAAAGGAGCTCAGAGCCAGACTCCAACAATTCCTGAAAGGTCCGCATGTTTCCTTTACTCTTGGGCAAGTCATTCCAGTGGTGGCAGGTCTCTTTGAGGAAGACCAGGCAGATTATTTACAGAACATAAATGCCACAATATGGCGTGAGCCTTCCTCAATGGTACAGAGTCCTTCCTTTATTCATGGGCCTCTTTGAAGTGATCGGCTCTGGAATTAGATGAGACCCCAATTCAGGCCTCTAGTTGCCTGCTCTAGAGATTTTCTCCAGTTATAGAAATCAATCAGGTTTCTCTAAGGAGTGTGGGCTACTAATTTTGGCTCTAGAGACCTCATTAGCAGTTATCCACTGTCAAAAATATTTGTGTCAAACCCTTGGGGATACTTTATCCCCAAACCTAGGTCTATATATATGTAGAATTATTATGAGAAATTGTCTCATGTGATTATGAAGGTCAAGAAGTCCCATGACCTGCTATCTGCAAGCTAAATTTCTAACAGGCAGGCAGAAAGGAACAAATCCTCCATTCCACTGCTTTTTATTCTATTCAGACCCTCAGTGGATTGGACAATGGAGACCCACATTGGGCAGGACAATCTACTTTACTGAGTCCATTGATTCAAATGGTAATCTCATCTGGAAACACCCTCAAAGACACACACAGAAATCACGTTTAATGTGGGTACCTCAAGACCCAGTTAAATTGACACACAAAATTAACCATCACATCACCTGTGATAAGTCCATTCTATCTCCTTCCTCTATCATATCCAGGAATTTATAGCATGTAGTCCACACTGAATCTATATTTCAATAAACTGAAACATGTGTGTAATAGGAGTAGAGAATAAGAAAGATTGTCACCTATTTTTTAGGTAACTCCCACAGGCAATGTTCTGTTAAGGTATTTGAGCACGGCATGACCAACCTCATCTGAGAGCCAGAGATCACTGCTTCTACTAGTAACAGGACTCTTCAACCTTTGCAAGTTAGAAAAAATGAAGTCATTACTAGTAAATCCTGCCAAATATCTTTATTCAAATTCTCAGTGTTCTAGTTTTTCCAAGTCTTTCATATAAAAGATATATTGATCCTGGAATTTAAACCATGAAATATTTGGCATATCCATGTTGAATCAGAGTGTGAGTTTGATTTTAGCTGATGCCAGGAGACATGATACACATTTAGGGTATAGAAACTAGTTTTTTTTTTATAAACTGTGTTTTGAACTGAGAATTAAATATTTTGATTGCATCATTTCCTCCCTTCTTCCCTTACTCCTTCCCTCCCTCCTTTCTGTTCTTCATTTTCCCTGCTCAGTCCCTGTACTTCCCATGCTATTCATTATGGTCTATAGGAGCTACTTCTCAGTCCTTTAAAGTCTTGGCTTCACTAGGCTCTTAATTCAGGAGAATGCAGGTAATAGTTTAAGTAATTGCTTTTGTCATTGCGTGCCATGGAATGCCAATATCTCATCCTCTGAGACTAAACAAATATTTACTAGTTTTAGGACCCTACCAGTTTAGGTAACTGATTCTAGATTTTCATTTCCTTGAGGCCTTGTTGCCTGCAACCTTTTCTGTTATAAATTACTTTATAAATCAGGCTTCTTAGTGTAGAAAACAGAATCCATCCTAGCTAGTTTAAGCACAATGTGATTTAATCAATATATTAGCTTGCAGAATCTCCTGGATCGGCAGAAAATGAGGCTTAAATATTGCACAATTAGGAGATATTTGGGGTAATTAAATGAGTCTGGGTGGCCCAACTTTCAACTTCCACACCAATATTACTAATTCTCTATAGCTGCTTTATTCTTCTTGTTCTTTATCACATTAAACATATTACATATGGCCCAGCCAGTATGGCTCAGTGGTTGAGCATCAACCTATGAACCAGAAGGTCATGGTTTGATTCCTGATCAGGGCATATGCCTGGGTTGCTGGCTCAATCCCTACTGTGGGGTGTGCAGGAGGCAGTCGGTCAATGATTCTCTCTCATTATTGATGTTTGTATCTCTCTGGCCATCTCCCTTCCTCTCTGAAATAAGTAAAAATATATTTAAAATATTATATATGTATATATGATATACATATTAAATTATTTTGTTTATTGCCCAATTCCACCTACTAAAGTGAGAATGGAAAAATTTATGTTTTCTTTGTTGCTGCATACTCAGTGCCTAGGAAAATGCTTTGCTCACAGTAGGTATTCAATAAATATTTGTTGAAATAATGAATAAATAATCCTTGTCTTTTTATCAAGTGGAAGAGAGACATTAAACATACGCAATCTTCCAAATAGAATGTAAATTTCAGTCTGTTGTAAGTTGTACTGAACTGTTCTATTGTTAACTTGGTTAAGCTAGAAATTACTTTGCCTAGAATCCCTTTCTCTGTGGGTTGTGGGCCCACAGAGGTAGAAGCTACAGGGGAGCAACAGCCATAGACCTCCCCACAAGCTCCTCCTGCAGTCTCACTTTGGCAGGTTAACTTACTCAATTTTTTGGGTTACCTGGGAAGCTCTGATTTTCTCCCTTATGTTTGCACTTTTGGGGAACTTGTTAAGGACTCTATTCTGATCCTCCAATTCCCCACTTACAGGTCTTCACTTCCCCTGCTCCTCCTACAATTTTTGTAAAATCAAATTCTTATTCTAAATTCTATTATTCAATAACACTCACAGTGACTGTGTCTCTATGAGTAATTCCTGACTAACACTTACATGCTGTAAAGGCATTGTATGGAAGCTGATTATGAGGAGACATGTCCAAGTTAGGAATACATGGAGGGGATTATGATGGGCTGTAAATTGAAGAAAGAGTAAGATGGTAAATAAGCAAATGGACAATAGAAGCATCCAAGCAGAGACAACAGGATATCAATAGTAGAAGGAAAAAATGGTCAATGAGAGGGAGGGACTTAAAGAAACTTAATGTAATGGGAGCAAAGAGTTGGAATGGAATCATGGGGTGGAAAGCAGCTAGAAAGCCCAATAGGGATCAAAGTATGCAAGGTTTTGAAGACCATGACAATACATATGTGCGTGGCACATGATCATATTTGTATTTTAAAATTATTACCCCATCTTCAGTGCAGATAATTGTAGGTGGCAAGAATGAGTGCAGGTAGAGCAGTTAGGTAGCTAGTGTACTGTTCCAGGGAATACATGATGATAACTTGGAATGGTAGAGATGAAGAGAAGTACAAATGGGCAGATCATGAGTTTGATTTTGGATGCATTAAGTTTGGGGTATCTTGAGACATCCAATAGGATGTCTCTTTAAGAAGTAGGGGTCTAGAGCATAGCTTGGAAATCTGAGCTAGAGATATAACTTTAGGAGGCATGTCCATATGTACAGTCCAGTTGAAATTATCACAACTTTGCTTGTGTAAATAAATCCATTAAGTCAGAAGCTAAAGAAACAAAAATAAAACAGGAGTGCAGTGGTTCTAATAGTGTGGAATTTTCTTGCTGCCATTCCATTCAATAACTACATGCCCTGTATTGAGTGAGATTTGGGAGCTATGTATCAAAGCCCAGTGTGAGTTTTTCACTGAGTTGAATGTGATTCTAATATTTAAAAATACTACACATAGTTTACACACAATATAACACCTAAATATAAGACAACTCCTAGAGATCAACTAAAAAAATCATCAATCTTTCAAATCCTGGATGAAAAAAATTACTGAATTTATTAAGAGATGGCATCTCAAATATGGAAATTTGAAGAGATTTTCTTGGGTAATTTTGACTATTTGTCTTTTTTTTTTTTGGTCTGACAGGCTGATATTATATACTAATCTTCATGTAAGAGGGAAGTCCACTGTAACTGTGTGGAAGAGACAATTTAGGAAAAGAGAATATTAAGACAAAAAAAAGAGCCTCTATGACAAATCCTGGAGAGACTCCAAAATGTATTGTTCAGACATGGGAGAATAAATCTAAAAAGTAGGCAGAGTAAAAATGACCAGGAGTAGAAACTTAAGCTTCTGTAAGTTTGACATATTAGATATTCTGGGGAGGAAATCTCTTCAAATTAGTAAAAAAGGGAGCTTTAATTTAAAAAGATTTTATTGCATAGTTGGGCTCTCATGAAGTAGAAAGATCTCCAAGGGGCAAGGGAAAAAAAGGAGGATATAATATCAGCAGAATCTAAAATGGTGCGCAATGAGCACATTTGAAGAGATTCTATGAAGGGCTTTTTGCAAAACCTGTAGAACTGTCCTCTGTGGACCTGTTTCTCTGTGGACAGGTAAGTCAACCTGTACTACTGTAAAAAAGTGCTTTGGGCAGGTGACAAAACCAGGGAGTTGAACTCAAGACTCCCAGATTTAACCTGTGAGATTGGAAATGAACCGGAGCCATCCCAGATGGGTAGCACCTCTGGCTTCAAAGAGAAGCAAAACCAAATAATCTCTGGAGGAATATATTCTCGATGTAGACTTCCAGGTTTTCCAGTTTCAAATCAACCAATATGAGCTCACAAATCATCCCCAGGGAGAGAAACAATGGATTTAGTTTCTCAACGGTTTCAGATTTCAGATGATGAAACTATTAACTATGGATATAAGGTAATTGTGTGTATTAGTTTTCCATTGCTGCTGTAACATATAACCACAAACTTTGTTAAAAACACACAAATTTATTTTCCAATAGTTCCTAACTTCAAAATCTAAAATCAAAAGTGTTGGCCGGAATGTGTTCCTTTTGGAGGCTTCAGACGATGGTGTGTTACTTTGCCTTTTCCAGCTTCTACAGGCTGCCTATGTTCCTTGGCTCTTAGCCTCTTCCTTTATCTTTAAAGTGCATCACTGCAATTTATGGTTCCTTTATCTGACCTTTCCTCTGGATTTTCTCTTAAAAAGATCATTGTGATTTTATGGACCCACCCAAGTAATCCAGGATAATTCTCCATCTCAAGATCCTTAATCACATCTAGAAAGTCCTTTTTGCCATGTAAGATAGTGTAGTCACAGTCTTGGGGGGATTAGAATGAGGACTCATGGCGGAAGGGTGCATTATTCCGTTTATCACACTATGCATAAATGTTTAAATAACTTTAGAATAATGGAGTCACAAAAAGATATGACAATATCTGAGAGTAACTGTGTAGATTTGAAAAGAAAATTATTGAAAAGAAAGAAAAAAACAGATTACAACCCTCTCCCCCACAAAGCGAGATAGTAGTCAAGTAGTTAATGGAGAAGTCAAATAGGATGAAAACCAAATCGGTGAATTTTGTGATGTAACCACTGTTACATTTAGGGAGGGGAAATGCTGAGGGGAAAAGACAAGGTTGGGTTTACAAGGGAGTAGAAAGTAAGAATGGAGATGTATGGCATGGGCTAGTGCCAACTGTTCCTGGGCTCAGATGATATTGCAACAATAGATTTCAGATCTTTCCCACAAATATTGTGGCATGGCTAAGTCAGGCATGCACTGACAGCATGGACCCTAAGATCTAAATATCATGAGGCTTACATGTAGATTAGATTTTAATTCAGGGCTTTCTCTGGAGTTGGCTCCATAAACTATGCATTGGTTTTGCAGGGGTAAAATATTTGGCTTGATTCACTGTAGCTCCTTTAATGTCAAACCTCACAGTCCAACAAAATTATCCTTGGTGATCCAGACCACCTACGTATTTTCCATCCAATTCTGGTTTTCTATTAATACAGAGATTTAGTCTTATACCACAGCAGATGTTTATGCCACTAAGGGACTCTAACTTTATTTAACACTTAAGTAATAGTGAGTAATATCTGATTATAGAATTAGATGGTCCAGTCCATTAAAATAGGATTTGAGCCCAATTTCCTGGCTCTGGCTGCTTGTGTTTGGGATCTGAGATTTGGCAAGAAGGAGAGTTTCTTTTCTGCAGGCTGTTTCCAGGAAATGACTTTCATATGAAATACATTCATAACAGTTCTTGGTGTCACATCTTGTGTTGTGTTGAAAGATCTTGGTTGTACAGAACAGCCACAGAGCTACAGCACTGTATCAGATGAGATTGCAAGGAAGGTCATGGCAGGGTTAATGAGGTAACCTCACAAATTTAGCCATGGAAAACCTCTCCTCCTGGGGTTAATATTAAAATTTTTACAAGTAATCTGTTTCAGTATGAAGGTGTTTGGTTCAGTTTATGAAGTCTAATTCTTTGGATGAAATTCAAGTAACTTAATAGGCAATATAACTTCTCTTGGTCCTTAGGGAACAACCAAGAAGGGAGAGAGGCACAAAGCAATTCATGAGCATCTTTTGAGGAAAAACTCAGGCAGAGAGCCATCCAATAAGAAGCCTACCTGCTCCTCCTGAAGCTCTCTCCCTGCCCCCACCTACCCCCCATCGATTGCTTGATTTTCTCAGGATTTCCTAGTTTCCTTCTTTCCTAGAAAGCAGGAGCCTCATTAGCCTGTTTTCCTTATCCCCAGAGGTTCTTTTTCTCAGCAATAACTCGTTCCACACTCTAGGATAAGGACACTGGACAGAGAGAAGATTGGAGCAGGACACCTGCAAATCTCACACCAATCTAAGCAGAGTCACAGTAGTTGGTTCAGGGTCACAGGGGGAACATGCAAACAGGAAATGTTGGCTGGTAAGGAACATGAATCTACCCTGAAGTATCTTCTTCACATTTCCCTTGTTGATTCTTTTTCTCATTTTTGTTCATGGCAGGAAGTATGTGTACCTTGTGTTAAGGAAGCTATCAATTGCTTTTAATAACCCAGGATTGTAGTTCATTTGTTAAGCTTGTCTTCAAGGTAAAGTATGCCCTACAGAACACATAATAGAAAGGTTTCTGGCCCTAGCTGGTTTCACTCAGAGCCTAGAGCATTGGCTGGTGGACCGAAGGGTCCTGGGTTCCATTCTGGTCAAGGCTCCTTCCCAGCCCAGGCCCCCATTGGGGCTCGTGCGGGAGGCAACCAATAGATGTGTTTCTCTCACATTGATGTTTCTCTCTGTCTTTCCTTCTCTCTTTCACTCTCTCTGAAAATCAATAGAAAAATATCCTCAGGTGAGGGTTTAAAAGAAAAGTTTCTGATTGCTGGTATTCAGACATCTTAGTCATTATATGAAGGGACAATATCTAGTATCTTTGGGCCACATCATATAGCTGCCCAAAGATAGAGTAATGATTTCCAATGAATCACACTTTCCAGTATTCCAGGAATACTATGTATTCCTCCCCCACATGATTCTGAACTGGGGCACTGGCTTGTTTTTGGCCAATAGGACATCACCACTATGGCCCAAGAAAGGCCTTGTCCAGCACTTGCATATGGGAACTTGCCTTTTGAAATGTTGCCTGAGCTGTTGCCATCTCAAAGCCCAGAATGAAAGGCCATGGAGAGAGACTGAACTGTCCCAGCTGAATCAGCTGAGCCCAGTCACTGGCTGTCCTGCTGGCTACCTGAGTAGCCCCTGGAGAAAGCATTAGAAGATCCACCAGGATCTTGAAAAATAATGTCACTTTTTTTTTAAAAAAGTAGTAAACTTTGGGGTGCTTTGTTGCACAACAATAAATAACTAACACAGGCCAGGATCTTATAGTTTTCATATTACATTTATTTTCTTGCATATGTTTGAGGGTAATTGTGTTTATGATATTTTACAACAAATTTCTATGTCTGAACCTTTAAATATCCCTGTACACATACATTAAAATATGACTCTATAGGGAAGAGGAGACAATGGTTGCTGGTGGCTGGGGTTCGGGGAAATAAGGAAATGTTGGTCGAAGAGTACATGCTTTCAGTTGTAAGTTCTGGGAATCTTATGTACAGCATGGTGTTGTAGTTAACAGTACTTGTATTATGTAGTTGAAAGTTGCTGAAAGAGTAGATATTTAAAAAATATTTTTTATTGATTTCAGAGAGGAAGGAAGAGGGAGAGGGAAATAGAAACATCAATGATGAGAGAGAATCATTGATTGGCTACTTCTTGCATACCCACTACTGGGGACTGAGCCCACACCCTGGGCATGTTCCCTGACCGAGGATCGAACCGTGACCTCCTGGTTCATAGGGCAACTCTCAACCACTGAGCCACACCAGCTGGGCAAGAGTAGATCTTAAATGTATTTGCCACACACACACAAGGGAAATTATGTGAGGTGATGAAGGTATTAAGTAACCTCATTGTGTAATATATATATATATATATATCCTATATATATATATATAGTCATCACATTGTACCTTAAACTTACACAATGTTATGTCAATTATATCTTTTTAAAAAAATATATTTTATTGATTTTTTACAGAGAGGAAGGGAGAGAGATAGAGAGTTAGAAACATCGATGAGAGAGAAACATCGATCAGCTGCCTCCTGCACATCTCCTACTGGGGATGTGCCCGCAACCCAGGTACATGCCCTTGACCGGAATCAAACCTGGGACCTTTCAGTCCGCAGGCCGGCCCTCTATCCACTGAGCCAAACCGGTTTTGGCAATGTCAATTATATCTTAATAAATCTGGAAAAAATATAAAAAGTGACAATATAGAAATGGGGCTGCTTTCCATAAGGCATACCCAAAATCTGTCTTATCACTCAGCACTGCATATGCATATCCTATATAATACAAGCCCAATATGCTAAGTGTCTGACAGTCCGTTCGACCGTTTGGTGGTCATGATGTGCATTGACCACCAGGGGGCAGACGCTCCGACCGGTAGGTTAGCTCAGGACTGGGCAAGACAGGCCAGACATGACCTGGAGCCCTCCTGCAGTCTCTCCCCAGCCCAATTGTGCACCAATGGGGTCCCTTGGCCTGGCCTGCGGGGATCTGGCAGAAACCTGCTCTCCGACGTTCCCTGAGGGGTCCCGGATTGCGAGAGGGTGCAGACCAGTCCGAGGGACTGCCCCAGTGCACAAATCTATACACTGGGCCTGTAGTATTGTATAATTAAAGGTGGCACAAGATCATAAAGTTTGGGTGGAAGAATGTGTGTAATTAATTGGGAAAGTAGAAAAGACATATCAGCGTGTGTAAATAAGCATGAATGCATGTGTGTCTGCATACACATTCAGAGAGGAGGAGGGGTACAGATATCAGGGAAATAATTAGAGGAAGCTAGTTAAATAGAAATGGTTCTTGGGGGGTGGTGATGTACTGAATAGCACAGGTGGTAGAAACATGTTAACATCTGAGTTCAAGACCTAATGAGTAAAACAGTCTACATGTGGCATCTAAGCACTGGCTCATAATTAAAAGTTAGATTAATGAAAACATTGGTATTCCTGGGGATTCATCCCTAGGATTTTTTATTTAGTCTTTATATTGTTTGAAATTGTTTGCAAATTAAATATTTAATGCTGGAGCCGCAAAGAAAAAAGGGATGTTGTAAATGCAAATAATCTTATTTTGTCACTAAATTGCCTACATATACACTGTCCTATGATACCCTGTTGTTGTTTTTTAACTACATAGAATAGATAAACAAGAGATTTTTTAATGACTAGGAAAAGAAAATATATTAAAGAATATTCACAATTAGAATTATGTTTATAAAGCAATGCTCAGCTTTATTCAAAACATTCTAATATGTGTATGTGTGTGTGTGTGCACGTATATGTAATGTGTGTTTTTCAAAACACGTTTTTAGTAGCTAAAAAGGTCTCCAAGTCATGGGGACTTTGTAGTAGTTTGTCTATGGGTTAGCCATCTCCTTTTCTGAAAAGTTTCCTTCCGTGTATGCATGTAATACCCACTTGCAATGAAACAAAATCTCTGGCAATAACCACTTCCCACAGATCTGCAATGTAGTGAAGACACTATACATAAATATACTGAGGACACTATGCATAAATATACACCCAATTATTTCTGATTTGTAATAGCAATTTAAATACACACACACACACAGATACATCATGCATATTAAGACACCACCTAGTTGGGATCTAAACTTCTGGACTGTTCTGGCATAGAAACTCACATCTCTTGTTTGATGGCAACAATTGGAAGCAGCATCAGTCAAATCCTTCTCACTGCTTCCCTAATTGTCTTGCTGTTATAACAGTGGTGATTTCTTAGGAAAAGTCACTTGATGTGGAGCAAAATGCTATTTGCTGCACGCCCCATCCAGAGTCACCAGGTTAGACAGCTTTCACCCCAGAAAGTGATGAAAACAAATGGAAAGGAAGCAGGTGTGGCTGCTGGGCATGCTGTGCCCAATGTTCCTTGGGGTGTAATGATACCTGGCATTGCAGCAAAGGGGTATGAGGAGAACGTTCAATGGCCTGATTTCTAAACAATTAGCTTAAGGACTCTTCTTTGTGCTCATAAATAATTTTTATATTGCAATCTTACCTCTTCCCCCTTCTTGTCACTTTACACCCTCCACCTCCACCACGCACAACATATTCTCTGCAAAAATTAAGAAATCAGTATGCCATTGTCAATGGTGAGATTGTTCACAGCAAGTTTTCAATGAGGCTGGTTAAACGACTGTACTGTAGTTTGATTTTAAAGGGGTATTTCTTAAAGTGTGGTCTGGAGACCAGTGCTTCCGCAGAGGGTAAATGACACTCCAGGGCAATGTAAAGTGTTTGCACTTGCTTTCCCAAGGCAGTGCTAGAATTTTCCTAGGAAATAAATAAACAGATAGCAAAAAAGTTCGTAAATTCAGAATACAAGTCTGAAGATCAATGAATCTAAATCTTCTACTGGTGTCTTCGTAGTACCCGAGGACACATGCTACCCACCATTTTTCATGCCTCTCCACTGGAGACCAGTTGCCTCGTTAAAGTTACATAGATTCCTGGTACCCTCTGGGAAAATTCTGGTTTAGTAGGTCTGGGGTGGAAGCAAGGAATGTGTTTGTTGTACAAGCTCCTAGAAGACTTTTATGCACATAATTTTTGAGAACTCCTGTCAAAGATAATGAATAAAACCTCAATGTCTATCAATACCTTGATGCACAGGATTGTTCATGTATAAAGATTTCTAATTCACTGAAGATAAGTAGTATTTTATACTTTGAAGTAATTTGAATGATCAAAGTGCTATTTATGTATATTTATATATAAGACAGTTGGTCTTCAAAATCAGCAGGGAAAGGAAGTTAACATATATCAAGTCAACATTTTTACTTCTCTTTTCCTTTTATTAGGAATTTACTAGAGAATATGTTCTACTAAATGAGGGCCCAGAATGAGAAAGAGTAGGAAATAAGGTCTAGGAAACAAGAGACCAATGGGAGAGAGGTGTGAGGCATTGCCTGATGTGGGTGAAAGGAAGTCCCAGGCACATAACTGCAGAATTGTGATAAGCAACTCCTCTATATTGGAGCAATGCTAGGCAGGGGTAAACAAGGCTTGATGGTTTACTGTTCATTTGGCTGCATCATTTGAGGATTAAGAACTCAGCCCTAAGAAGCCAGAATACCTGGGTTTCAACTCAGTATCATCACTTACTAACCACGCAGCAGATTATTTAACTGTCTTCTATTTTGCAGAATGAAAATAGTCGTACTACCACATAGATGAGGATTACATTAATACACGTAGAGTACTTAAAATAGTTTCTGGTACATAATACTCAGCCATAATAATCTTTTTATTATTAAAAATGTTTGAGTTTTGTTGGATATTTTGGAGGAATTACTGATAGGCACATGGAATATTGAACAAATATGCCTCTCCATGAGAAAATTGCAAATAGTATTGTAGTATAACTTTCAGTTGTCAAGGATATTTACCATCATAAATAAATATATAAGCATTAACTATTGAATTAACCAACACTGTGGTTTAAGTGTTTTTGGAAGGTTGTAGAGAGTATGTTGTGTGTGTGTGTGTGGTTGTGTGTGTGTGTGTGTGTGTGTGTGGGGTGTGTGTGTGTGTGTGTGTGTGTGTGTGTGTGTGATTGCAGTGGGTATGTGGTGGGTGAAAAGGACATCAAATGATAAGGTATCAAATTGTAAAATCAAGATATAGCAGTATAAGCATATTATTTAGGTACAGCTAAAGGAGTTAATATTGTCTCTAGGGATTATGATATTGAAGTGTGGCTAAGTAAGACAAGGAACTATTGATTTCCTTTATAAGCCCCATGGCACTATCCAGCTTTTTCAAGTATGTACATGTATGCTTTGCTAACATTTTGAGTGAATAATTAAATTAACATATGTTATAGAATACATTAGGCACGGTAGAAAAGCCATATAAGCTTTATTACCAATAGGGTTATTATTAAAATTCTTTGACTATTTTCCAAATATGCAAGCTATAGAACAAAAATTAGCTCAAAGCTCTGGAAATTGAAACTATTCAGTAACCTTTAGGTCTTATCTCCAGTGATATTTTAAAGCCAATGGTGCTCAACCTGGGCTGCAAATAAAAATCATCTGGATTATACACTGCAGTCACCTAGGGAGCTCTAAAAACTCCTAATGTCCCTGCTCTATCCAGACCAATTAAATCAGACTTTCTGTGGGTGAGTCCAAATATCAGTATTTTAAAGCTCCCCTGGTGATTGCAATGCATGGTCAAGGTTGAAGACAACGGTATGAAAATATTTTGAGTGGTGATTGATAAGATTTTATACTCACTGGCTTTGTAGTAAGCAAAATTTCACATTCACCAGCCTGGTAGGAACAGATGTGGAACTGGTGGTAGTTTACAGAAATAAATATATCTAAACTATAAATATATATATGTGTGGGTGGGTGTGGATGTGTATTTTTTAAACATTGTAATTTGGATGAGGATCATGTTGGAACACTTCTTTCGTTAATTTTGTCAAACTATATATAGCTGTATACTAGTTTTTTTTTGAGTTATTTAATGCATAAGTCAGATTCTCAAATCTTAGAGGTTTACATACTGATTGCTATTGTTAAAACACACTGGTCTATGTGAATGCAAGATTTACTAACAAACTAATGAATAATAACTAAATTACACCAGGAAGACCTAGTATTAATTCATTACCATGTAACCCATATTACAGTTTATAAATCAGATACAAAATCCAATAATTATAGGATAACTCCTATGTAATTACCTCGTCTCCACATAGTAATTACAGGGTAATTTTGTCAATAGTTTACATCACACACCCATAAAGAGAACTGCTATTACTTTGCCCCCTGCACTTGAAAATAACTGGCTAGATTATGCTAGCATTAATTTAGGAAGGAAACAATATATAGTCTTCACTATATAGTTTGGGATACAGAAGTCAGATAACCTGCTCAGTATTTAGCATTGTATTAATTGATACTAGACATATTTAACATGTAATGCAATTGGTACAGGAAGGATTCAAGTATGCTCTTTGTTATTTTGTAATATCCAACATTTAAATTAAATCAACTAAGCAGGTGAAAGTAGATATCTACAGGGAGGAATGGACTTTGACTAAGAACATTTGGAACATTGTAGAAAATGCTGCTCTTCTTTTGAAGATGTAGCCTAAATAGTTTTATTATAGCTGAACTGAGCTGACCAAAGGCTTCTTTAGCAATGGATGTACTGCAACTTGCTTTGCTCTCCACAGGGAGGTGTTTTCTCCCCCACCCCCAGATGTTTCAGTTCCATTGGCAGCACAATATGCTGGGAAGCTAAGGAAGACTGATTTAGGAGGAAGAGCACTGGATAGAATTGCCACAAAATGAGGAAAAACCTAATACCCTAAACTGCTCAGCAAAGGGGATTACAGTCTAGGAACCCATTCTAAAGAAGGACAAAGAAGTTTCTGCCCATGTTCAAGTAGAGTTGACACAAATGGGAGGTTGCATCTGTAAGAATGGTACGTGGGTGAATTTCCTATGATTCAGTATGGCGATAATGCCAATAACTGAGGTGAGTCTTTTGCGGAATTGCTTTAGAGTGGCAAAGAAATGGTGACAAGTCACAGATGTATTTGCCATTCCTCTACCACCTTGGAGAACAGATAAATCCCAAGCAGGAGAGGTTCTAGGAAAGTATTCAGAAAAACCTGCCTCTGCTTTAGGGTCACAGAAGTCCTCAGGCATTGAGCTGAGAAGACGGTTCTTTCTGAGACTCTGGGATGAGGTTCCAGATATCCTGGATTTGGAGCATTTTCTTGTAATTGTTTAAAGTGATGAAAGTGACAACCACAGAATATTTGGAAGGTTATAGAAAGGAAGCTCAATTAAATGATGAAACCCAATCTATTAACTCCCAAATCTTGGCCACGTAAGGATGATCAAACCTACCTTTTAACTAAGGTCCTGGATATTTATAATATAAAACAGAAGTGTTTGGATCAGCTTCCAACTACACCAAAATAGAATGCAGACTCCTTGATTCCTGTCTCCCCAAACATAATGAGGTAATTGTTAGCGAATCGATAAAGCAATGAAACTACAAACAGGATGCAAAATCCACTGGGGCAAAGCTTTGTAAATGGAACAAATGTGTCCTGAGGCCTGAAATGCCTACTTAATTAAGAAAAGAAAAAAAACCCACTCCAAAGTTTGACCTTTAATGCCCTCCACAAAGTGTCTTCATATTAACTGGTGTCTTTTTCCCCCACTGTGCACATTTGTGCATCATACAACTCAGTCATCAAGAAAACTCATCTTTTGTTAAGTAAACCCTGCAATTTCCTGTTACCAGGCTTTTTCTTTTATCTGAAATTACCCATCTATCAGATTCTTGCTCAAATCTTACCCTTTAAGGCCCAGCATAAATGCTACCTCTGCCAAGGGAGCGTTTTCTTATCACCTCAGTAAAGAGACCCCTCATTCTTTTTGGAGATCCTAGACTTATTTGTTTTATATTTTTATACACATCTCTATTGACTTATGTTTGTGGGAACAGGTATCATGATATATACTGTTTGAGTTATTCAATACAAAAATATGTATTAAATTTTCACAATATAATTAAAACTAGAATGAATGTATCTCTATGTGTTTCTTTTTGAAAGTTTAAGCATTTTTAGGTTATGTAAATGACTGGTCCCCAGGAGTGCTGGTCCATGGAGTAAACATTTTTAGTGTGAAATTTTGACCCATTTTTTTTCTAAAAGTATTTTTTATTGTTATATTGATGACCATCAACAACTTCTTTTTGACTGAAATTGAAGATTCAGTGTAAACATTTGAAGATGACTTCTTTTGGTAATGTTAACAGGAGATCGAAGATTATATAATTAGACATAGGAAACACTTTTTGAAGGGATAGTTAGTTCCTTAAGGCTGTACAAGTAACCAGATTTGGAAGTAGGAACAGTGGAAAAAAAGGTCATGTGTACTGTTGGAAGAGCCTACATGGGGGTTCAGGAGATGAGGGCTCCCCATTTCCCTCTATCACTAGCCATGTCAGTCAGGCAGGCCAGGGAACACCTCTGAAAAATGTGGGATTTAGTTTATGTGAGTTCCAGGACACCTTTTAGCGTTAAGACTTTGTGAGTCTAAAGACAAATATGCTGTGAATAAATATCTTAGAAAGAAATACTGTAAGGAAAAGAAAACAGAAGGCTGTGATGAAACATGAAACTATTGGAAAAGCCAATAATGAAGCAATGATATTTTTCCTCCACATACTTTGTCCTAGGAAAATTATGGCTAGGCACCCTCTCTCATTTTCCCCACATCCCAGCCATTTATCCTTATTTCAATCCCAAGGTAACTGCTTTCAGATTTCTCAACTGATCCCAATGAAGATAGAGCTGAAGGCAGTTTAAGGTATTGTTTTTCCTGCAGAACTCTTATAGGGAAAACAGCAGGCCTGGCAGGTTACCAAGGCCCCCAAAAGCAGGTTCCAATGTTGGAATTTTTAGGTACTTTTATAGGTGATTAGCTCCTCAAATGTCATCCATCCCACAGTCATCGCAGGAGCGAGTTGAACCGTTAGGATAGATCACTCTAATTATTTGAGTGATGTCTACTATTATAACTCCAGTCATATGGGCACCATCACTTTGAAAACAACTGAAATGTTTTAGCTCAAGTCAGTTTCTCAGAGCACAGGGTCAAGTGGCCAGCCAGGGAAGACAGGTATTCAGGCCGTTCAGTCTAGTCACTGTTTTATTACAGCAAGCACAAGGTTCCCTCTGTCACAAGGACTACACCTCCCCCTTCCATGACAGTGGAGGTTTATTGCAGGAGCAGGTGTGTTTTCCCACCACCTAACAACAATGCCTGGAACATATTTGGGTGTTAATATCCATGAATTGGAAAACGATTCTGATTGTGTTATATAATTAATGAAAGTATTATACAAAGATTCTTATCAGGTTATTATTTCCATCTCAGTGTGGTAATTAACAAATAAATCTTCTTAATTGTATTAGTGTAAGATGAATTAGAATCTAATTATTTAGAAAGTTTAGATTCTAAGGCAAGTAATTCAAGGTGTTTGAAGGAATATGTTAGAAAATTGCAGGCTAGCAGTTTTCCTGTCTGAGCTAAGTATACATTCACATTGACTTACTATTTCTGACTTTCAGGGTTGTTGAAAATTCAACGAACTTTCTCTTCTCTCCACCAATAGTTCCCTGAAAGAAGTCCAGAGGTGACTTGCAAAACCATGTCTGGATTTAATAAGGGACTGGAGTATGGGAATGAATATGTGCTTTACAAAATACAGATCTTTTGTGCAGAATGAAATTCAGATTTTAGTTTATTTGTTTACAGTTTCAGGGAAATTGTAGTGAGTGGTGTTTTTCCACTGGCCTCCAAAATTTTTTTATTTTAATAGACCAAAGAAATACAGACAATATTCATTTTTTTCTGCCTTAAGAGAAAGTAGTTGGTCATTGATTTAGAGCCCCGCCCCAAAGTGAAAGACCACTGTGATGAGTAACTCAAGACCATTTCTTAATATGCTAACCAGTGAAGCAAAATTGGAAAGTGCCATGATTGATTGTCCTAGAGACATTCATAAAAGAACACCACCATTTTTCTAAAGAGTGTCCTTATACATGAAATGAAGTCACTTTCCCCTAAACTACTCAGTAAAGGCAGCCGGCAGGAGTGTGAATGATACCCTCAAATAATCCAAAGTAATTTTTGATTCTTAGATGATTTACCTTCTTAGTTATATTTTACCTCACTTGGTACCCAATAAAAATTTAGCACATTTTCATAGTGTTTAAGGTTGACTTAAGAATCTTTTAATTAAAAAATAAATATTTATAATCTATGAAGTGATTAAAAAAAAGATCTGTCAGATCTTGAAGAATAAGGACCATTGAAACAGCCTCAACTCTTACTCACAGCTGCTATGAGTAAATTATATAGTCTTCTGAAGAGCAATTTGGCAATATGAATGAAAAATCATATAATGCATATTTTTTAAATACAGTAATTCTGGGAATTTACAATGAAGAGATAATGTTGTGTGCATAAAGATGCATTGAATAAACCAAGGATATTCCACACAGTGTGGCTGACACTACCATAAATTGGAGTCAAATTAAATGTTCAACAACAGACTTGGGTAGTATAAATTAACAATCATTAAAAGTGATGAGGCAGATTTATATTTTTGCAACATATATTGCTAAGTGAAGAAATAATTTCAAAACAAAATGAATGGTATTAAGCTATTTTCTAACTTAAACTATTTTCTATGAAAACAATTTTTTAAAATCTTTAACAAAATGTCTGGCAGGCCATGAGTTAGTTTTCAATTGTGATTAAGTTTAGATGGTAGAATTATGGGTGATTGTTTTTTCATTTACTTTTGTGCATCTTCTATGTTTTTTCCTTGTAAGAACATAAATTACTAATGTAATGATCTACTGCAGTTATTCCCTGTAAGAACTAAGAAAATAAGAATTCTATCAATATATTTTAGATAATAGAGTTGTATTATTATATGGAATATGTCAAAGAAAGAAAGTTTAATTTTTAAACAAACATTTCTATAGCACTTAATTGTATGCCAGAAACAATTTTCTCTCTATCTCCCTATTTGTCTTCCTGTATTTTACATTTTTTTTATTAAAGTAAAATTTACTATTTTTGGTGCATGGGTCTATGCATTTTGTTAAACACATATAGCAGTGTAAACGCCACCATCAAGATACAGAACAGGTCCATCACCCATTCCTCTCATAAATTTCCTTATACTCCTCTGTAGTAAATCCCTACACACCCAACCTCTAGTCTCTGGAAGCCACTGATCTGTGTCTTTCCCATATAGCTTTGCCTTTTCCATAATGTCATATAACTGCGAGCAGGCAGTATGTATCCTTGAGTTTAGCTTTTTTTTCCTTAGGCTGTTGTGTGGACCAGTAGGTTGTTTTTCTATTGCTGACTAGTATTCAGTTACATGGATATACTACAGTGAATTTACCCACTCATCAACTGAAAACATTTCAGTTGCTTCCAGTTTTTAGCAAATTTGAATAAAGCAGCTGCAAATATAGGGTGTCCCCAAAATGTATACACACTTTGAATGATCATAAAGTCAGTGTTTAATAACATACAGTTCATTTTCAAAATTTAAAAGAATTTAAAGAAATGAATAATTTTTTTGTCAATGCCTATTTTCAAACTAATGACCATTCTGGTCCAGGCACTGCTGATAATGCGAAGCAAAGGAATTGCAAACATCAAGAATCATTTCATTTGGTATTTGTGTGCCCTTAATTTGTTGACTGTTGCTGGTTTTGTATTGTAAACTTTATCTTTTATGTATCCTTATAAATAAAAGTCTAGTGGCACTTAGGATAAATGTTCCTTCTTCAAAGCTTAGTCAAGCTTCACCCATTATTTCAAATCAGTTAAACCTGAAAAGGAGTGAACATTAAGTGAGTTATCAGCTGTTAAAATGTGTACACATTTTTTGGGACACCCTATATTTGCATACAGATTTTTATATAAACATGTATTCATTTCTCTTTCATAAATACCTAGGAATGAGATTGCTGAGTCATCTGGTTAATTTTAACTTTATAAGAAGTTGCCAAAGTGTTTTCCAAAGTTGCTTACTATTTTGTATTCCCACCAGTAATGTATGAGGCCTCCTTGTTACCACTTAGTATTGTCAGTTGTAAAAAATTTTAGCAGCTGCTATTTGAAATATTTACAAATAGTAACTCATTTGACTCTGTGAGATAAATACTATTATTTATCTCATGAAAATAATAGTAATAGATATTTAATAACAATCTATATATATAAAAGGCTAATATGCAAAGTGTCCCCTTGGAAGTTCAACCAAGTGTTCGATTGCTCGCTATGACGTGTGTTGACCACCAGGGGGTAACGTGGAACATGGCGGGTGAACAGTGGTGGCGGCAGGGAACTGAGGGAGGAAAGGGGGAGGCGGGGGGAACCGTGTGCTGGCAGCATGTGGGTAGCAAGGGAAGGAGGCAAGGGAGTGGGGAACCTGATCAGCCCTGATCGCCGACCAGGCCTAGGGACCCTACCCGTGCATGAATTTCGTGTACCAGGCCTCTTGTAATTTAATAACTATAATAATTTAAGTTATTAAATAATAAATAAATATCTCACCAGTTTTACTATAACTGAAAGTCACATCAAGCTACTGTCTCAAGGTCACACAGCCAGCAAGTAGCAGAGCTTAATTGGAACCCAAGAGCTCAATTGGAACTCCAAAACACATGCTTTTTGTATTATGCTGTGCAATGATTGTCTTTCGATCAATACAGGAAAGAAAGGCTTTTAATACTTTCACTGCCAGTTTGAAAGTTCATTTACTTCTTATTTTGGAAAGTTAGCTAAAATATATTCAATTTCAATTTAATTTACCAAAAATGTACAATGTGGTTCAGCAAAGGACCTGCCTGTCAGCTATTCAAAGGATGTCAATCGGCTGGCTCCTGAGAGCTCTCTCAAAATGCTGTGCACTTGCTGGATTCCCCATGGCCCAGCCTCTGGCTCTCAGCCCTGCAAACCTCGATAATTGATCTTTTTGGTGTCCCAGAAATGACTGAACTCAGCTGTGCAGGAAGACTCAGGACACAAAGTTCATAAGACACTGATATGTTACACATAGTGGCAAATTATTTACTTCCGATGAGAAATATAATGATCAAAGGAAACAAATATTCATTTCCATTTGACAGCATATCTTCTCCCTGTCAAAAAACTGCATGGGACCAAATTATAATCAGAAGGTTTCCAAATGTGACTAGAAACATAAGTAGGAGACTTCCCTGCTTTTAATGTTCTGAAGTCTTTAAACTCTCAGTCATAAATTCAAGTCTTGGTGGTTTGGGCCAGAAATATCCCCACTTGTTCATTTGCACAGTATGCGCCAATCTGCCCAGGGGCCACAGAGAAAGATTGAATGCTCTGGATGGGGACATTCAACATCTACCTTTACATTGCTCCTCCTCTCATCAATACCTTCTTTCCTTGATCATGGATCTTCAATCTAATTAAAATCAATTGTTATCTTCAACAACCTAATATATTTAAAAAATGTTTATTGTTGAAAGTTTTAGATATGTCCCCTATTTTCTCCCATTGACCCCTTCTAGCCTTCCCCTGCCCCCCACCCCAGGACTTCACCACACTATTGTCTGTGTCCATGGGTTTTGCATATATGCATATAAGTTCTTTGGTTGATCTCTTCCCACTACCCTCGCCCTCCCCCTTCCCTCTGAAATTTGACAGTCTGTTTCATGCTTCTATGTCTCTGGATCTTTTTGTTCAACAGTTTATTTTATTCATTAGACTCCACATATGAGTGGGATCATGTGATACTTATCTTTCTCTGACTGTCTTATTTCACTTAGCATAATACTCTCCAGATCCCTCCATGCTGTCTCAAAGGGAAAGAGATCCTTCTTTTTTACTGCTTCAGAGTATTCCATGGTGTAAATATACCACAGCTTTTTTATCCACTCATTTACTAACAGGCACTTGGGCTCTTTCCAGATCTTAGCTATTGTAAATTGCACTGTTATGAAAATAGGGGTGCATACATTCTTTCTGATTGGTGTTTCAGGTTTCTTGGGATATATTCCTGGAAGTGGATCACTGGGTCAAAGACATATGGAAAAAGATGCTCAAAGTCACTGATTTATGGAATATAATGAACAACATAAACTGATGAACAAAAATAGATCCAGAGACAGAGAAGCATCAATTAGACCGTCAAACCTCAGAGGGAAGGTAGGGGAGGGTGGGGGTAAGGGGGAGAGATCAACCAAAGGACTTATATGCAAGCATATAGGCCTAACCAATGGACACAGACAACAGGAAGGTGAGGGCATGGGGGGTAATGTGGGGATAAGGACACATATGTAATAACTTAATCAATAAAAAAAGAAAAAAGAAAATAAAAGTCACTGATGATCAGAAATATGCAAATTAATATTTTTAAAAAATTATTTATTATGTACCAAGATTATTCCAGAAGTAGGGAATATAGCTCATTTTAAGAATCATTCTATCCTCTTAAGATTTTGAAATATATCTTCTTGGATCTATTCTGTGTCAATATATGATATAACCTTCTAAGGACAAACTCATTAATCAGATCTTTGGGTCACCTTACTGTGGTTCCCATGTACTGATTGAGAACAGGTATTCTTTAAATCTCTGTTTACTCATTTTTTTTAATTTTGTCTCTCCACAACTTCTGGTTCCAGCCATAACCAATGTATGAATGCTTTTGAATTCTAAATCTTTTGTACAACAGTTTCTCTCCTAAGCTAAATTCATGAATTTCAATTGGCAGATGTCACCATCTGAACATTGTGCTAGTTTCTCAGATTCAGTATGGTTCAAACCAAATTTGTCATTTTCCTTTTAAAAACTAGCTCTTATTTTTGATCTGCTTATTGTTTTAAATCAATGTCATCATATCTTCTTAGTCATTCAAGACTGTAGTCTTCCACTCCCCATTTTTCCAACACCAAAGAGTGGACAAGTTGCATGAAGAGCTCTGTTTTCATTATCATTGTGTTGGCTGGCTTAAGCTTTCATGTCTTCTTTACTGGATACTCAGGGAGTTGGGGAATTGAGCTCACAAAATTTACTCTCCTTTTCTATTTTTTCTCTTCTTTTTTCAATCTTCCCAACCTAATGATTTCAAAGTCATCAGACAATTTAACTGGAGTCTGTTATAACCTGGTGGAGACAACAGGCTCTTAATCACTGGGTCTTTCTTCTTTTCTCTTTCTGCTATCTCAGAGTACTTCTCTTGGCCCTTCCTTATTTTATCCTGCCCGGTTGCCATTATTTTATCCTGCCCGGTTGCCATGGTAGAACACTAGTTTCATATGCCATTTCTGCCTTTGGCTATTTTCTTCTAACTCAAATGCTTTGCAGCATCCCTTGATTGTTGAGACGGTTATTTCCTGAGATTTCATTCATCTATGCTTTTATGCATCTATCTTCCTATTACCTCAAGTTAGCTCTACGTCATTATCATCTTTCCCACCCCTCTTTCTTCTCCTATTTTTTCCTCCTTTTTCATCATGAATCCAAAAGAACTCAATCTCCCTTTTCCCGTATCCCCTTCTCCTTTACCATTTCCTTCTGTCTTTCTCCTCTGCTTGTCTTGGCTGGAAATTTAGATGACACTGTCACGCTTTCAATCAAAACCTTCAGTATCTCCCAATAAAGGCAAATATTTCCCATTTAGATATATGAGGCACTTCACCACCTTGGCCAAACCTCTATTTTCAGACTTACCTTTTATGATTTTTCTATAAAGAGCCTTGTTCCAGTTAGAGTAGGGTTCCCCTTCTCTCCTGGTATTTCATGGCATGTGCTATTTTTGGTTTATCCTGATTACTAAATCTAGAAAATTCCTTTAGTTCCCCGATATATATAGAAATTCTACTTCTTAAGCAAATTCACTCTTTCCTTTAAGTCTTTTCTATTACCCCAAGCAGAAAAATACCCTCTGTTGCCTTTAAATTAGAAAAGGACTTTGTTTTCAGATCATATTTTACGGTGCTTAAAAGTTACTTGTATATATGTTTCCTACTCTACCAGATTATAAATTTACTGGAGATAGAACCCAAGGCACATTAGCTTTTAGTTTCTCACCCCCTTCCTAGCAGGTACTTTGACACTTGAAGGAGCTTAATAATATAAATCAATTGAATGAAGGAATGACAAGATGAAAGTCACTATAGCCTTAAACACTATTCTATTGGTTCTCCATTCATCCCATCACCCTGTTGTATAATTTTTTCCTTTATGCCATACACGTAGATGGGCCAACATTTTCAGGCAAAGCCCATATTTTGTTTTCTTCTACTACCTCACAGGCTTTATCAATAGACGACAGTGCCCCCCAAAGCCTTCCTTTCTTCAGATTTCTCTTATTTTGAATCTAGTTACAGGTGTGCAGGCTGCAGACCACCCTCCCTGCACGGGCTTTGTGGGAAATTCCTGACATAATGGTCTGACCTGAAATGTCATCTAGGCAGGTTTGTGCTGGCTCCCAGCCCAATGCACACAGCAGGGAGAAACGACAGTGCTCCGCTCAACACTTCACTAGTGAAGCTGTCATTAAAAGGAAAACACTTGCTACCCAGAGAGTCTTTATATTTCACTTTGCCACAGGGGTCTACTCTGGACTTGTCAACTAATTGCTTTGGGGCTAAGTTTCGAAAAAAGTACATTGTCTTCTCATGTCACTATCAAGTAAAGAAGGAAGTTTCCTCTGTATGATTGGACCCAACCACAAAACAGGCTCATGGAGGGTATAGAAGCCCAGGCTATATTTTAGAAAAGGAGAAATACACTATGTCCAGCTGTTTTAGGGAAGAATAGAACAGGGGCAGACAATATCATTGTGCACTCAGCAGACTGCAGTCAGTGGGAATCTCTGTTCCACAGCAGCCTTCTGTTATGCCAAAGTTACTTGTTGCAGATTAAAAAATAACAGCAGAAAACCCTAGAACTGTGATCTTCTGAATTAGGAGTTTGGGAGGTAGGAGGCATAAGGGTTCAAGTCCCACCTGTACAACCTATTGTTTGTTTGACTTTGGGTAAAAGATTTGACTTCTTTGAGATGACTTCTTCATCAGTACCATGTGGGGGTTAGAGTGGGTGACCAGAGTTTGCTTATTGAGTTCTAATAGTCTAAAACTCTGGGACTAGTTAACACTGCTCAACCTCTGTACTCACACTACCTAAAGCACCGGTCAGGAGCCCTTTATAAGGCAGAGAATATTCACAAGTTTTATAGTGAAATCTGTCTGGTTTGCACTCACAGAGGGGGCAGTGAATAGTTGAATTATGGGATGCTTTGTCAGAAATGCCATTTTTATTACTTTCAAATGGGCACAGTAAATATGCTCGGCTAACAAAATGTTGCCAGGATGTTTTGCCAAATATAGATCTTTGTGTGAATGTATCGGAATGATATGTAATTAACTTTTATTGTTTATACATCAGCGTGAGCTCCTAAAGTGTTTAAAGCAGTTTGTTCCCTTGAGCAGTGTCAGAAATACCTTTGTCACCAGCCTCTTATTTACATGATACCCTATTTTTATGTAATTTTGTTGGTGCAGAGGCAAAACTGAACTCATATTTTCCTCTACTTTCAGCGCTTAAAGGCAAGTGATATTAATGATGTTTTGAATGACGATGACTTGGTATTTACAAGATTTTCCTGGATGCATATTTCTTCTGTGTAAGCATCATTACTCAGCCCTGGAATCCTGGACTCTGCAGGATTTGTCTTCGTGTTCACGTCATTGATTCAGAAGTTTTGCTTCCCTCTGAATCAATGACCTGGTTCAGCTTGAAATCCAAGCTTATGTTGAAAACTCCAAGATTTTCTTTGGAGTTGAATGTCTTTTACTCTTTGAGTCACTGGCCACCCCTCTTGCTCCTGTGCTCTTAGCCTCCTACCTATCTTAGTATCTACTAGAACCTTAAGACTCTTCTTATCTTGTCTAATAGGACTTTTCAACTCCAGAACTCCTCAATACAATTCAGAAAACATCAATTTCTGTAGGGCAAAGCATTACAGCTTAGGAGATAACTGATGGTCATGGACAACCAGGCTTTTGAACTTTATATATATATATCAAAGAGGAAGGGAGAGGGAGAGAGAGATAGAAACATCAATGATGAGAGAGAATCATTGATTGGCTGCCTCCTGCATGCCCCCTACTAGGGATCAAGCCCACAACCTGGGCACATGCCCTTGACTGGAATCGAACCTGGAACCCTTCAGTCTGCAGGCTGACGCTCAGAATTCAGGCTTTGGAATTCTTCATGAAGTCATTAACTAGTTACTGAATACCTATAATGAGTAAACTATAGAGGACTGAAAAAAGATGAATAAGACACAGCCATACTCTTAGGAGCTTGCTTGCAACCTAGTTGAGGAGACTAATTCCTTCCTAACTGTATTTCTATTGTCTAGGGGAACTGATCTTTCCTTTGTCCCCAGGCTGTACTATGTACCACACACTGCAGAAGCTATCACCTTCTCAGCACTGGTGACAGCGAAAGCCACAAACTTTTCATTAGGTTTGAACTGTGCCAAAGAGAAATGACCTCAAGACAATACTACTTGGCTTAATTGCAGCTTTCACAAAAGAAACAATTTACACAATTATGAGAAAGCACAAAATAGCCTAATGATATATTGAAAGTCTTACAAGAGACTAGGGCCGTGGTCGGCAAACTGCGGCTCGCGAGCCACATGCGGCTCTTTGGCCCCTTGAGTTGGCTCTTCCTAAGCCTTAGGAGTACCCTAATTAAGTTAATAACAATGTACCTACCTATATAGTTTAAGTTTAAAAAATTTGGCTCTCAAAAGAAATTTCAATCGTTGTACTGTTGATATTTGGCTCTGTTGACTAATGAGTTTGCCGACCACTGGACCAGGGAGAAGGAATAATGGCATTAAAAAAACAAAAATTAAACTGAATTGTTGGGAGTGGGTTGGGGAGGAGGAGGATCTGGATTAGGGCAGCATCAACAGGAAGGAAAAACCCCACTGAACTAAGGCGCTTTAACCACCTCCCATGAAGGCGGAGTCTGTGCTGACTTCTCCATGTAACTGCATTGCTTCTAATGCTGTTAGAAAGAGGTTTTACCTGTTGGCAGGGATGCAAAGCCAGACCTGCTGCCTGTGTGGTGTGGCCCAAGGCACCTCTAGGCCAAGATGCCTTCCAGCTATTCTTCCCCTGGCTTGCAGCAACCAAAATCTCCACCATTAGAGTTTGTAGATAAGTGCTTTCTGGAGACATTTACTCTGTAGATGGATTTAGATGTTATTACCTAGAAGGTTGATGTTTTGGGTAGTTTTATATAGCAGGGCTTTGCTTGTCTGGAGAGCCCATTAAGATTCAGTTTCAACCTAGCTGGTTTGGTTCAGTGGATAGAGCATTGGCCTGAGGACTGATGGGTCCCAGGTTCAATTCCAGTCAAGGGCACATGCCCGGGTTGTGGTCTCAATCCCCAGTAGGGGGTGTGCAGGAGGCAGCCAATCAATGATTCTCTCTCATCATTGATGTTTCTATCTCTCTCTCCCTCTTTATTCCTCTCTGAAATCAATAAAAAATATTTTAAAAAAAGATTCAGTTTCACTTAAGTAAAGAAGTGATCTGGAAGAAAGGAATGGGAAATTGATAAAGTTTAATGAAGTATGAATGGGAGAGACAGAAGAGAAAGATGAACTAGGGCTGACCTATTGTCTCAGTGGCCTTAGAAAAATGTGTTGAACGCTTTGGTCATTGGGGGACTGGAGGAGACATGGTTTCTGTCTTCTCTCTTCTTTCTGTCATGATAGAGCTCACTGAGCATCAATGGGAACATGCATATGCATGCTTGCTTATAGGGTGGGGGTTGATAGTTTGCTATGAACCAAACAAGGCACCAGAGACTCCTCTCTTCACTGGTGTTATTTAAAGCCCGCCCAGCACTTCCCCTTCTCCCCCTTCTCTTGTAACAGTCTGCTGCCCTCTGTACTTGGAAGGTAAACATTCTGTTTGTCTGGAGCTGGCTCCGCCCATCATATTTGCATTCCCTTCCATGGATCCTATCCTAATTGCCTCTCTTATCTCTAAATTTTTTTAGTGGAACAGGAAGAGTGTTTCCATGGGGTGGAGAGAGCATTCTACTGGACACCAGGTTAGCTAGGTCTTCAGCCTGACTCTGCCAGGAATTACTGCGTGGCCTTAGGCAAATCCATTCCTCTCTCAGGAGACCCAGTTTCTTTAACTATCCATGTCAGGGCTGGTGAAAAAGAGGGGCCATATAGAAGCAGCTGCCTTGCTCCTTGTTGGAACTTGTGCCTGCATTTTATAAAAGCAGAGAAGGCTGTAGTATTTGAGAACTGGATCTTACTAATCATTATTTAAGAATTAAATAAACTTCTGGGGGGTAGGGGAGGCCGGGGGAAGGTCAAGAGGGGGGGGGGGTGGGAAGGAGACATATGTAATACTCTTTGTAATACTTTAAGCAATAAAACAAAACAAAAAAAACAGAACACTTATATTTTACAGCTAGATGTGGTCCTGAACTCTCACATATAACCCAGGGAGAATCTGATGCAATTGCAAAGGTTGAATACCAGACTGCCTCCCTGCCACCCTTTGCAAGCCTCTCACCTGCTGAGTCATCTTCCAGAGTCTGGATACATGGCTCCTGAGATATGCTCAACCACGCCCCGAGCTAGGCAGCAGACATCTCCTAAGGGCAGATGCTTGGATTTTAATATAACAACTGGAGCCAATTTACAGAAGTAATATGATTTTCTAAATCATTGGAATTAGCTAGTCAAGCCTGAGAGTTACAATTACTCAAAGGCTCACAAGCCCTAATAACATCTGGCAAACTCCAACTGGGGCAGAAGAAACAAAACACACACACACACACACACACACACACACACTAACCCCCCCCCCCCACATCATATGCAATAGCAAGCAAATGAACAAAAACAAACCCAAGGCACTATTATCCATTTTTATTATGACATCCTTAAGGTCACTGTGTCAAGGGATGGAAGGAAATTAAAAGGAAGCTTCTTAGAGGACACAGCTTACAAGAATTCTTGTACTTAGAGCTTGTTAATTTTCACAGTACCGTTGCCCTGGGTTGTGAATTAAAGAAACAGATGAAAAAAATATTGTGCCTTTAACTGTACTGAAGGCCCCTTGCATACTCCTGTGCCTTTTGATGAGAAACATTAAACATTTTTAATTTAGCACATCAATTTGAAAATCTAATTTTTTTAATGCTTTGTAGTAGCAGACACGTTCACAGTGCTGTCACGACCATAGAAGAATTATGAGAAACTTGAACCGCAAAAAGTAAATTAGAAAAATCTCATTTCAGTTACTCTAAAAAGAGGGGAAATTAGATTTTGATTAAAATCACTCACACATACAATTTTAGATAAACTAATTTAGCAAGACTGACTATATAATTTTTTTTTCCTGCCAGTATGTCCTTTTAATACTGGCTGTGAGGTATTTGTACCCAGAACCTTTCTTACAACCAACAGAAGAAACTCCACTAAAGTAGCCTCTTGACCACTGTGTACGAGATCTGGTAGGGAGAGATTAAAGAAGTGGATGTGTCAATAAAATAGGCAGGAGCCGGGAATGAATTCAGACTCCTTGTATAGTCCTTGTTCATGGGCCCTTCAGCTCAGCCTTTTCAACTTTTTCCCCCCTAAGGTTTCAACTTGGAAATTTTTACTTTAAGGAATGATGTGTCAGCTGATGTAGGAATTAATTGCATCATTAGTGCTGCATAATGTACAGTCTATGGCCAGAGGCCCTAGCCTGGGTTACACTGAGGCTGCCACCTCCTAGGTGAGATGGGAGAACAGCGACCCAGGGCTCTCATTAATTACAGGAAGACCGGGTCCTCTCCGAAGGTGTTCCCAGACGAAGCGAAACGGAGCATGGGGATGGATGTGTTTCGTAAACTGTAAGGTGCTTCTCAAGACTGTACTGTCAGTATTATTCTGCTGTCTGAGCTCGAATTACTGCCCTGCGGCGTCTGAACTTGGCTTTCTGAAATCTCGGTATAGAATCTGCGTTCTAAGCGGGAGAAGATTGATAAGGCCTTTTAGTTATTAAACATCTCATAGCAAATCTCATTTTGAAAATTGCATTGTTAATGAATTAGAAACTTTTAAATTAAGACTGAAGGGTGAATTATTAACTCCCGGTAAGAACAGGAATGACTAGTCTACAGAGGCTAGTGTCCAAAACCGATGCCCTTCCCTATAGAGCATAAGACATGAGAAACAGGCTTCCTTGCACTGGCCAGTGAGGTGTTATGAGACCTGTATGATATGGATGTGAGAGCCAATGAAAAAGTTACATAATCTCTAGGCAGGATACTATTTATAAAGAAATAACAAACTACAAGTATTACATTCAATAGAAATATGTGTAGTTAGCAGAAGAACAAAGAGGTTACACAGAGAGAGAGACTTCATACACTAATTCCTTTACCACTACTGTCTCCCAATCTTGATGTTTAACAGGAAGCTATGATTAAAGAAACAGAATGAATCAGGAAATGGAAGAACAGGGGAAAGAAGAGAATTAGAAGCACTAATGTACACTATGTGCTTTTTGAGATAAGGATGTGTCAATGTAGGTCCATCAATTGCAACAAAGGGACTCCTCTGGTGCAAGACGCAGATAGCAGGGAAGGCTGTGCATCTGTGGGGCCAGGAGGTAATGGGAAATCTCTGTACCTGCCACTCAATTTTTCTGTGAACCTAAAACTGCTCTAAAAATAGTCTATTAAAAACACCCTAAATATGTGAATAAGTACCAATTAATAAAAAATACTGAGTTCACTAAAGGGGGTTATACTGGATATGAAATCTGAATAAATTTATCTTTTTGTTTGCTTCTCCTTAGGTATGCTTAGAGTGATGTAGGGAGCATAAACTTGATATCAGGCACACTTATTTTAATCTAAGCTCTGTTATTTACAAACTGTGACTTTGGGCAAATTGCTTAAACTCTCTAAATCTCATTAATCCCATCTATAGAATGTACACTATATATACCCTGATACTGATTTCATTGTATTATCAATAAGATTAAATGGCCTAACCTCTGTGATAAATATAGTAGCATATTATAAGTTCTCAGCAAATGGTGGCTAGCAGTTGCTGTAGTTTAATAGTAACTTTTATGTGGTTATGAACAAAGGTACTGCTATGTGGTATGATGTGCCATTTTTTGGGTAATAGATTATGCTTGTAAAGTAATTTATGTGTTAAGAAGTGTTTTTTGTCATTGATGTTTTTGATATTCACAACAAATCTGTGACTTAGGTAGAGAAATGGGGAGATATTTCTGTTTTTTATTTTTTAGAAAGATGAGAAAACTGTTTTCTTATACATGGGATTGTTTAAGATTATACAGCTACTATTTATTCTGGAGATAAAATAAAAATAAAAGAATACTCTGAATTTTGAAAACACCAACTAACTGAGACAAAAAGATATAAGAATTCAAAGGTAACATAAAATAGCATAAGAAGTGGATGGCAGCATTCAGGAAAGGAGCTTAAAATAACCATAAACATTTTACTGGGATAAAGGGCCAAGTTAGAAGCTGTAAGTAGAGTAGATGGAGTCAGGGATATAGAGAAGATGCTTCAGAAAATCACATAAAACCAAATGGAGAAGAACCAAGAGATAAGTGAGGAAAATAGATAATGTAAAACGAAGTGGAATTTATTATGTCCATAATCTTTTTTATAATAAGAGAAAATTATACAAATTTAATAAAACTTTCAAGAATCCATTGTCCTAAAAAGCACACAGTTTCAAGAGAAGAAAAATTATATAGAATAATATATATTGAGATGTAGCCTAATTAATTTGGTAATTGGGAAGGAGAAATACTATACATCCAGGTAGAAAAAGCAAGGGGGAAGCTGTGAGTTCAGCTCACTCCACTCTAACATTTAATTTTAAAGTAGGATGGATAAATGTCTATGGATCTCTATAGGGGTAAAAGGGAGAATTTTATTCCATACCAATTTGTTTTCCAAGTGAAAAGAAAGTCATTCTTAAACATGTAAGTAATTGAGGAATGTAATGCTCATGAACCCCTTGAAATAATTACTTTATGATAGAATCCAACAGCCAACAAATAAAATTAAACAAAGGATTCAGGGATGGGGAAGCAGCAATGAAAGATCAGAGGCAGGCAATGCATCCATTTAAACACATAAAAAAGTTTTCTTTTTTTTAAAAAAAAGCTATGGGTTTTTTGTAACAGAACTGGATGTAACTGATATAAATCTTGACAATATAAAATGATAATAACATAACTAGAAATTCAAGAGGGTACAAATTTCCTCATCCCTCATAGTTGGAAGTCAAAAGACACCGTACAAAGTTAATAAGTCAACAAATAGAGGGCTAAAGCATGTAATTTAAAGTTAAAAAGAACTTGAAAAAGAGACTGACAACAAATCTTTTAAATAATAAAAAATTAAATAACCAAAAAATTAACACTAAATATATAGACTACAAGAAGAAGATAATAAAAGTACAAAATAAAAGTATAAAAACATAAAATAAGATGAAAAATGGACTCAACATGTTTATTATAAAAATGAGTATAAATGGAATAAACTCACTTAAAATAAAATGTCTCAGATTATGCAATAGGGGCAGTTTTAAAATAAAATAATTCCAATTGGTCAAATATAAATCAATAGGCAAAGCTATATCAGGCAGATGAATACATGTATGTAAAAGACAGATAACAAACCCCCAAGCCAAAAATAAGCAACAATGACAAGAACCAGTGGTCACCACTATTAATACTAGGAAAGAGTAAATTTAAAAAAAAAGCATTGCATGGCACCAAAATAAATAATTTATATTAGTAAAAGGTGTATGTCACATTGGTAATAACATTTATTAATCTTTTTGCATCAACTAACAGTATCAAAATATTTAAGGCTAAAATTTCAGGTCATAGATGAGAAATTGATAGGTACTGCATCCTAACAGTAGGAATCTCTCATGCACCGCTCTGATCCCATGATCAGTGACACAAATAAACATCAGCTAAAATTACATTGAGTTTTTATAATGTAAAGAAGATTGTTTAAATACACACATGAGCACAAATCTATTCAATTCTAGAAAGTATTTTTAAAATACATGATCATATGCCTTCACTTACACTTATTTTATAAAATATCAGCAATTCCTAGCGGCTGTTACCCTATAATTTGGGCAAATTTCTCTGAAACCATGGAATTGCATGAACTGAAAATTGAAAACCTCTGGATGAAAAAACCAGAGCTGTATTATTAGACTGGCTGCACGGATGGGGTTCCTTTCAATATCAAACTACTTTTCCCATTGTCATTTCAGAGAAAACATTGTTCTGATTATAATCGTCTGGACTGGTTAGTTATAACCAACTCTACCATTTCCCAGCAAATAAGTGAAGAGAAACCTGGTTTTAATCATAAATCATCTCTCAAAGATGATTTCAGTAAGCATTGCAATACTTCAGGTTGCAATGCACTTGAACTCATGAGGGACCAGCTGGTGCACTCATCAAGGTCCTCTGATCTCCCCCATAACTCACACTCAGACCTCACAAAGATTCCCTTTAATAAATGAGGAAATATTCCTGTTGCTTAGTAACAGAACTAGGAATTGAACCTATAGCTCCCAAAGTCCAGTCCTTCATTTCTTTAAGCCATATTGCTTTTCCGCAGCACATGTAAAGATTGTGGCTATAGAGTAGCGTTTCTTTTTTTAAAAAATATATATTTTATTGATTTTTTACAGAGAGGAAGGGAGAGGGATAGAGAGTTAGAAACATTGGTGAGAGAGAAACATCGATCAGCTGCCTCCTGCACACTCCCCACTGGGGATGTGCCCGCAACCAAGGTACATGCCCTTGACCGGAATCGAACCTGGACCCTTGAGTCCGCAGACCGACGCTCTATCCACTGAGCCAAACCGGTTAGGGCAAGAGTAGCTTTTCTTTTGACTGAGATGTTATATAGGGTGTCCCAAAATTCACGCAAGATTTGAATTTTGCGTGAGCATTAACAAAAACAACAAAATATAAAAGCCTAATTTTACTTGGTTTATTGAATCAGATTCTAATATCTGTTGCCCTTTGATTTCAATCCCTTCAATTTGATAAGTATTACCAAGTACCAATTATGGCCCAGGAGCAGGGACAATGAAGACCAATGAAGGCCACGGCTTTGCGTATGTGCCAGCAAAGCTGTGGAGGCCATTTACCTGATGTTCTATTCTGTACATAACCCTATATTGCATTCTTTATGAATCAATAAAAAATTTACAATTTTTAATTATAAACCTGTGTTTTCTATCAAAATTACTTCTTGTGTGAATTTTGGGACACCCTATATTTAACTGCTTTTCTGACCAGCTCTCCTGTGGCTTCAGCAATTTTCCATAATCTTCATACTTGGCCTTGTGAGTGTTCATCACATTAAATGTGTTCAATTGGTCTATTTCGTATTGTATAACTATCTTGCTCACACCAGATTGTTGTTGCAAAGAGAATTGCGAATGCCTCTGCTCAGCGTTTTGCCCATATAAACTCACCTTTCCGATCTCTGTGCTGATGTCTCCTGGGCACTATTCTAGGAGCTCTGACCCCAGGACCGCACAGGTATTGCACTACATACACGTGTTTTATTTTTACACCCTGAATGTGGTTCCATGCAGTTTGGGGACTGTCTCTTTGCCAGGCCTGTCTGCATACTCCTATTAGTTGTGTGCTTGACTGAGGGTTTAATAGGCTCTAAGTGTTCACCTTTACGGACACATTTCATTTGTAATAATAAACTAAAGATTTCTTACTTAACAATTATTTAAAAAGGTCCTATACTTTAAAAATAAAATATTGTTTTATTTACTGTTTTTTCAGATAATCTACTCTGAGCTGGTCCTATTAAAGAAAAGGAGTGGATATTAATAACTGTTTCTAGAAGAACCATATAACTTTAACATGAGGAGTATGTTCACTTTTACCATCAAGACTATCTCTAAGCTGAGATATTACACTTGGGCCCTCTTGGGTAAATATGGGAAACTTAATATTTATACTGGTAATGCTGAGGCTCTGGCTGTTTTATTTATTTATTTATTTATTTATTTTTTTAAAAAAATCTTTATTGTTGAGATTATTACAAATCTCTCTCTCCCCCGCCATTGCCTCCCTCCACCCAGTTTCTGCCCTGCCCCAGGCCTTTGTCACCCTATTGTCTGTGTTCATAGGTAATGCACATATGTATTTGTTCAATCTCTTCCCGCCCTCCCCCTACTCTCTGAGAATCGTCTGTCTGTTCCATTTCCATGCCTCTGATTCTATTTTATTCACTAGTTTATTCTATTCATTAGATTTCTTATTTATTTTTAGATTCAATTGTTGATAGTATGTATTTGTTGCCATTTTGTTGTTCATATTTTTGATCTTTTTCTTTTTCTTCTTCTTCCTCTTCTTAAAGAATACCCTTCAACATTTCATATAATACTGGCTTGGTGGTGATGAATACCTTTAGCTTTTTCTTGTCTTTGAAGCTCTTTATCTGACCTTCAATTCTAAATGATAGCTTGGTTGGGTAGAGTAATCTTGGTTGGAGGTCCTCGGTATTCATCACTTCAAATATTTCTTGCCACTCCCTTCTGGCCTTCACAGTTTCTGTTGAGAAGTCAGCTGACAGTCATATGGGCATTCCCATATATTTAACTAACTGCTTTTCTCGTGGTCCTTTTAAGATTCTCTTTTTGTCTTTAGCCCTTGGCATTTTAATTATGATGTGTCTTGGCGTGGTCCTCTTTGGGTTCCTCTTGTTTGGGGTTCTCTGTGCTTCCTGGACTTGTAAGTCTATTCTTTACCAGATAGGGAAAGTTTTCTGTCATTATTTCTTCAGATCGGTTTTTTTAAAAAAATATTTTTATTGATTTCAGAGAGGAAGGGAGAGGGAGAGAGAGATAAAAACATCAATGATGAGAGAGAATCATTGCTTGGCTGTCTCCTGCACGCCCCCTACTGGGGATCGAGCCCACAGCCTGGGCATGTGCCCTTGACTAGAATCAAACCTGGGACCCTTCAGTTCACAGGCCGACGCTCCATCCACTGAGCCAAACCAGCTAGGGCCAAATAGGTTTTTAATATCTGTTTTCCCTCTTCTTCTGACATCCCCATAATGCGAATGTTAGTATGCTTGAAGTTGTTCCAGAGGCTTCTTACATTCTTTTCATATTTTTGGATTCTTATTTCTTTTTGCTCTTCTGGTTGGGTGTTTTTTGCTTCCTCATATTTCAAATCGTTGATTTGATTCTCAGAATCCTCTACTCTACTGTTGAATCCCTGTAAATTATTCTTTATTTCAGTCAGTGTATGCTTGATTTCTGACTGGCCCTTTTCCATGTGTTTGGCATTCTCACTAAGATCCTTGAAAGTCTCACTAAGTCCCTTAGAGGTTTCTAGAAGATTCTTGAGTAACCTTATACCTTTTTAAACTCTATACCCAGCAGTTTGCTTTCTTCTATTTCTTCCATATGTGACAAGTTTCTTTGCCTCTGCATTTTGGCTGCTTCCCTGTGTTTGTTTCTATGTATTGGGTAGAGCTGCTATGTCTCCTTGAGTTGGTAGAGTGGCCTTGTATAGTAGGTGTTCTATAGGGCCCAGTGGCTCACCCTCCCCAGTCACCTGAGTTGGGAGCTCTAGGTGCACCCTTTTGTGAGCTGTGAGCACAATCTTGTTGTAGTTGAGACTTGATTGCTGTTGGTGTCACTGGGAGGAATTGACCACCAGGCCAATTGTTGTGAGGACCAGTTGTGACTACAGTGGGAGAGCTACTATGTAGGAGTCACCCCTATGGAGCAGGACTTGCTTTAGTGGGGCTTGGTGCTCACTGAGTCTTCCCCTTGAGTGTGTCACTTATGGATGTGAAGAGTTATAGTCTGGTCTGACTGACCACTGGGTACACTGGCTCTTGGGTCTCCAGAGAGGTGCAAAGTCAGTCACTGTCTGCAGCCACCCAGCAGGAGCTACAGAGAGATCTGCCAATTCCTCCTCTTTGTAGTGGGTTTGGAAGTGCCCAGAGGAGGCCCAGCTATGAAGCAAGGCCAGCTGGTGTTGGTGCCTGGTCTTGGGCCTTTTATTGATAGGTTTGGGGCTCCCTAACCCAGCTGTAGCTTATTTGAGATTTTCAAGGACAGGCCATTCATATGCAAAAGTCACTGCATGCAACTTGAGTGGATTTGTAAATTGGATGAAGTGGGTATCTCAGGGAATCACCAAGGTGGAGCAAACAGAAATGTCTGCCACTCAGCCCTGCTACCAGGGAGGTTCCAGCACAGGAACCATGATCCCTTGCTAGTACCTCCCTCTGGGAGAAAGCCGCCCCCAAGTTTCTGCCCTGATGTCAGACAAATATGTCCCCCAGAGCCTTGCCCTGGCACTGAAGCTCAGAAGAAGCAGGACCTTATAAGTTCAGTTTGTGGTGCCGGTCTTTTCAGAGGAACAGTTAGGTCTCCATGTCACTGAGCTGCAATCATCACTATTTTTTACAGCCCATAGTTTAGGGTGACTTCTTTTTTTAAAATTTTATTTTATTGTTTAAAGTATTACAAATAGTAGTACATTAGGGTGACTTCTTTTCCCATTCTGGGGCCCTGGGCTGGGGGGTCTGGTTTGGAGCTGGGACCCCTTGCTCCTCTGGGTGGCCTCTGCATAGGTGATCTTCCTCCTGATTAAAAAAGGCCATTTCATGCCTATGCACCTCCTACCAGTCTCAGTGTGCTTTCTTCTTTACTTCTCTAGTTGTAGGACTTCATTCAGCCAGCTTACAGGCATTTCTGGATGATTGTTGTTCTGTATTTTAGTTGTAGTTTTTTTGTTTTGTTTGTTTTTTGTATATATATATATATATTTATTGATTGATTTTTTACAGAGAGGAAGGGAGAGGGATAGAGAGTTAGAAACATCAACGAGAGAGAAACATCGACCAGCTGCCTCCTGCACACCTCCCACTGGGGATGTGCCTGCAACCAAGGTACATGCCCTTGACTGGAATCGAACCTGCGACCCTTGAGTCCGCAGGCAGATGCTCTATCCACCAAGCCAAACCGGTTTTGGCTTTAGTTGTAGTTTTGATGTGGTTGTGGGAGGCAGCAAGTACAGGCATTTACTCTTGAAGATCTGGCTGTTTTAAAACCAGATGAGGAAAATTTCCTAGAATGGTGAATTTGTTCATGCAATATGCATATGCTATCAATCATTTCTCATCTTGCCCTTGGTGTCCCTTTATAATTTATAAAAACAAAAAATTAAACTGGACTAATGAAGCTCTGTGTTTTAGGGGAAATCTATGTTGACATTATAATTCACCTCTGGATCCATGAGCCAACTTTTTAAAAGTTCAAGAGAGTTGTTCTTACTATCTGAGCTACTCAATCAAATCTGCAGGAAATGATCATGTAATACGTTTTCATTCATTCAATTATTCTATAAATATTCACTGAACAGCATCTGCTCTGATATATTGCACAAAATGCTGTAAGGCACATGGGTAAAAAGGGTAGTGGTCTCCTCAGCTAGACTGCCAGGTCATTGAGGACCAGATATGACGTGTTTATAAGTAATTATAATGTGAGATAGGAACTACTAAGTGTAATAAGAGATAGAGATGAAGGACTTTGAGAGACCATTGATAGGAATAATTATTTCTGGCTGGGGAATCTGGGAAGAGACGCTTTTTGAGTTTAACATGGAGAAATAGCTAGGGTTTTGACATGCAGAAATAGATAGCAATGCACTTAAGTGGAGACAAAATTGTGATCAAAATTGTGTCAACTGCTAATTGAATTATTTTTCTTAGGATCTTGCTAGAGAACTAAGCCCATTTCCGAATAGACACTTAATTTCTGGCCAGTAATACCTCTGATCTCCTCATTGGGAGTCTGTGTGGTTCTATAATTGCAAACCTCAGGCCAGATGACAGCTCCAACCTCTTCAAGGCCTGTGGACCACTGAGCATGTGACCGAGTGACTCCGGGCATTGCGACCCATCGGTCCTTCATAGCCCCTGGCTGGAACATTCTCCTTCATGTTGTTTTACATGAAAACAGATGTATCTTATTTTCTGGACAAGTAGTATAAATTTAACTATGGAATATTTTCAGCCAATTAATAATTATTTTTTTCTATCAATTGTCTTTATAAAAGCAAAACATATTCATGGAGGGAAAATCTCAAGGCATAAAATCACAAGTAAGAGCCAATGAACTTTCAGAATCTCACATCTCAGATCATTTTTTTGGATAATCCACTAGTATCAATATTTAAGATAAGCCACCCACATAAATAATGTACCTGAAACCAAGATCCCTTGAATTAATTAATAAGATAGGCCTTATGGGATGCATGCCATTTAAAATAATGCATTTCCTCTCTAACAAATGTCAGGCTCTCTAGCCATACATAAATTCCCCAAGCATTTATTAAAATTATTTGGTGCTTTTGTACATGGCTGGTGGGCCTGTAAACTCGGGCAAGATTCTTGGAAGGGAATTTGGCAATATGTGCCAAAGGCCTTAAACACATTCCTACCCTTTAACCCAGTAATTCCAAGCCTGGGAATTCATCTTAAGGCAATAATTATAGGTAGGTCCAAAGATTTATGTATGATGATAGTTATCACAGCATTTTTTTAATAATAGCAAGTAGAAACAACCTAAATGTCAAACAATAGGGGGTTGGTTAAATAAATTATAGTACATCTATATCCAGCATACTGTGTGATCATTAAAAATAATGATCTCAAAGAATTTTTAATGCCATGGGAAAATGCTTATAATATTTTATTAAGAAAAAAAGAAAAAAGTAGAGCAGATCCCTATGTGTTTTAAAAAAAGCATATATATATTTAAAAATATAGAAAGATTATGGAGATTTATAGCAAGAAGTTAATAGTGATTATGGTTGAAACAAAAGATTTTTTCTTTATACTTTTTCTTAAATTTATCCAGACTACTACTGTCTTCACAAAAGGTTATTTATATATACTGTACATGACATGTCTTAGTCTGTTTGATAGCAAAATATCACAGACTGGATAGCTTATAAACAACAGTTCTGAAGGCTGGGAAGTCCAAGATCAAGGTGTCAGGAGGGTCATGTGGTGAGAACTCTCTTCCTGGTTCAGAGGTGGCTCTGTATTGCTGTGTCCTCATATGGTGGAAAGGACAGGGAGCTCTCAGGAACCTCTGTTGTAAGACACTAATCCAGTGGTTCTCAACCTTCTGGCCCTTTAAATACAGTTCCTCATGTTGTGACCCAACCATAAAATTATTTTTGTTGCTACTTCATAACTGTAATGTTGCTACTGTTATGAATCGTAATGTAAATATCTGATATGCAGGATGGTCTTAGGCGACCCCTGTGAAAGGGTCGTTTGACTGCCAAAGTGGTCGCGACCCACAAGTTGAGAACCACTGCTAATCCCATTTATGAGGGCTCCACCCTCATGACCTCAGCACCTCACAAAGCCCACTTCCTAACATTATCATTTTGGGGGATTAGGATTTTAACCTATAAATTTTGAGGGACACAAACATTCAGACCATATCATTATATATATGTCATATAATATATAACTTATATTCAACTTCTACATAATCAAACTTATAAGTACCGCGCGCTAACCGATTGCGCCACTGGAGCTCCAACATAATCAAACTTAAAAAGAAAACTGCTTTAAATTAAAATAAAAATAAGTAATTTGGAAAATGGATTCAGCTTTTCAGTGATCAGAATCCTACAGGTTTATGGAAAATATGAGTTGGAAGGGCCAGCTCTTAACAAACTCCAGAATGGTTGGAGTAATTTTCCAAGGTCACATGACCAAAGTGGCAAAATGACATTAGAACTCAGGTTCTGAACCTTCAGACTTTCTTCTCTTTTCAGATTAAAAAACACACACAACCATAACAAACCACATTTTTATTAATTTATTGGGAGAGGGAGAGAGCGATAGAAACATCAATGATGATAGAGGATCATTGATTGGCTGCCTACTGCATCCCCCCATGGGGATCTAGCCCCAAACCTGGGTATGTGCCCTCACCGGGAATTGAACTGTGACCTCCTGGTTCATAGGTTGATGCTCAACCACTGAGCCATACCAGCTGGGCTCTTTTCAGCTATTTTTGACTGAGCTCTCAGGTTTGCTCTCTCTCCCTTCTTTCTATCAAGATGCTGGGCAATTTAAGTTAACACCCTACACTACAAAAAAAAAAAAGACTTTATGTTTTAAAGAGCAGTTTTAGATTCATAGGAAAATTTAGAGGAAGGTACAGAGATGTCCCATGTACTCCCTGCCCTTATGATGCATAGCCTCTCCCATTATCAACAATCCTCACCAGAGTGGCATATTGGTTATAGTAGATGAACTTGCATTGACTCATCATTATCACCCAAAGTCCATACTTTATATTATGGCTCACACTTGGTATTGTGCATTCCATGGGTTTGGACAAGTGTATAATGACATGTCTATCATTATAATATTATAAAGTGTATTCTCACTGCCCTAAAAATCCTCTGTGCTCCATCTATTCATTTCTGCCCCAACCCCTGGCAACCATTGATCTTTTTATTGTTTCATAGTTGTTTTTTTTGCCTTTCCCAAAATGTCATATACAGTGGGGCCTTGACTTACGAGTTTAATTCGTTCCGTGATGGAGCTCATAACTCAAATTACTCGTATGTCAAATCTTAAAGTGAACGAGTGAGACACGTGATGCTGGGCTGATGTTGTGGCGTTCACTGTGACGTTAGTTGCGCCAACTAGCGGTGGGGTATCTGAAGCTGGCTCGTAACCCGAATTTTAGCTCCCAACTCAAAGCAAAAAATCGGCCAAGAGATGGCTCATATCTCGAAAAACTCGTTAGTTGGGACACTCGTAAGTCAAGGCCCCACTGTACTTAGAATCACACAATATTTAACATTTCCAGATTGGCGTCTTTCATGTAGTAAAATGCATTTAAGTTTTTAAAAAAATGTCCTTTCATGGCTTGATAGCTTATTTCTTTTTAGCACTGAATAATACTCCATTATTTGGATGTACCACCATTTTTTAAATCCATTCACCTACGGGGACATCTTGTTTCCAAACGTTGTCAATGATACATAAAGCTATTTTGATAACTACATTCTGAGCAAAAACAGTTGGAAATCTTCTGGGGATGTTACAGATGGACTGTTATGGGCTCTTGGGTGTTTTAACTCTTATTGAATGAAATGCCTGTTGAGTGGACTGAAATATTATACAAGCCAAATAATAGATCCTGTTCAGTCCATGGAGAGAACTGGAAAAATGCTGCTGAATTTTACTTTCTTTCCTTTATTCAAGATTTTTAAGATGAAGGGACTTCTGCCATTCTTCTGGTTGCAGTTTTCTAAGAGGATGGCTGTTCATCTACATTTATATAGTTACTTCTGATGACACATAGAAAAACACAACTGTTTTCTATTGTTTTCCAGATACTGGGAGAGAATAACTTTTGCACCTTGTCCCTCAGTTGAGGAGTAGCTCTTCTTTTGGGGGGAAACAGTTGTCCTTTATTTATAGTCTATGTTATCTCCTAAACCATTATATTTTAAATATAATAATTTAATTAGTATTAGCATCTTCAGGGTTTGCTCAAATGCATCGAATAGGTCAGTATATCTGTTTTATACTGACTGAAATCCTACATCTAATATTTTTCTACTAGAGGACTTTCTTTTCAAATTTTATTAGGCCATGATAAGCAATTCAGTCTTCTAATTTCTTTCTTTTTTTCTTCCTTTCTTCCTTCTTTCTTATTTTTGCATTATGTGTCTTCTTTAGTGTTTTTCTGTATTTGGATTCTATCATTAATGCAACTGATTTTTAGATAACTGTGGGAAAACTGGCAAGAGGATGATATGAATGTTGTAAAATAAGCAAGTGAAGTAGATATCTATGTCCTTTCTTTTTCACTATACAATCATTTCACTTCTAGGTATAGGATACAGAGGGTGGTGTTAGTCTCAGGGAAAGTGGGGATAGGAATTCAGCATTGATCATATCAATGCAATTGCAATTACATTTTCCTATTAGGTCCCAAACACCCCCTGAAGATAGTTTGGAAAGTGTGTCAGCAGAAAATTAAACCCTGTAAATGCTGTCTGGCAAATGGAAAGATATAATTGATTACATTAGCTTATTTAAGTGTTTCTAATTGCCAGAGATAGGGTTTGTTTGGTATAGCTTTTCAACTTGCCAAGCAAAGTTTACACTGTCAACAAGCAAGTAACAGAAGTTGCCAAATGGCTCTTTTAAACATTTGGACTCTCAGTTGCTCAATTTTATGTGATACTTTGCTTCTGGTGCCAGACCCCTTCTGTAGTGTACGGTAAGTGGAAAAGTAATAAAATTGTCATGTTGGACTTGGAAGGGGTCCCCAATGCCCACCTTTGCTTCCACACTGGGCCAGCAGTTCTAAACCTATCTCCAGCCAAGGAGAGTTCATTTATTTTGAGTTACTGATGGTGACAGTTACATCTCATACTGAGAAATGCCTGGATCTCGGTTTTGGGTAAGCATTTAAGGATGCCATTCTTTCTCTTCTCAGCCATGAGGGTGATTTCTCTGAGGTACAGAGGAATCACTATCAGTGAGTCAGGGCCTCAGTGTTCCAGGCCTGTAGGGCTCTAGTGCCCTGTTGGCTAGGAATCCCTTGCACATGATTCTCTAGTACAATTGGACTGGCATTGGAAAACCACCCCAATTATTCCTGCTTACTCCCATAAAGCTCTTAATCACACATCCAAATTACTTGGAGCTCTTAGGAATTGGGTAAACAAAGGATTCACAGATCTCCCCACCTTGACAGAACTGCATATGTTTTCTGAAGACGGAGTCCCTCTATTAATGAACCATTGCATATTTATTGGATACTTTTTTGCATACAACATTATTCTAGATGCCCTAGGGAAAGTGAAGAGAGTATAAGTCAAAGATTTCGTTCTCAAGGAGTTTACAGTATGTTAGGGAGACAGTTCATGTTTACCTTAAAATAGCAACAACATAAGTCAGTTATTTGTAAGTGTCAACTGACGCACCTAAGGGACCTGTTCCACATTCTGCTAAGTTGTAAGTACCGAGAAGGTAAGTAGTCAGAATTTCTGAAGGCCAACTTGGGTTTTCTCTCTTGTGTTTACTCAGCATCTGTGCCAAGAGACATTCAGCACATAAGGTTATTTTACTTAGTTGTCGAACATTTTCAAAGTTTAGTGAATGATGTCCTCACTCTTGTCCTTTTCCACTTGGGCAGAGGGAACAGGAAATGGTCAGGGACATGGTCTTTGCTGGCCTGCCAGCTCCGTTTGGAAATATCACTTACTGGAGGAACAGAACAGAAACGGAGACAAGACAATTTTGATATCTTATATATGCCCTCAGACTTATGCTAAGCTTGATACCAGATTTCCCCAACTCAGATGAAACTGTGATTGTTAAAGAGTTTTTAAAAGCATGAATAATATTAATAGCTAGCATTTATGAGCACTGTGTACCAACCACTTGGCTAAGCATTTTGTATACATGATTTATTTTAATCCATATGACAACTTTATGAAGTCACCTACTATTTTTAGTACCACTATTTTACAGATGGAAAACAAGGCCTTAAAGGTTAAGTTGCTTGTCCAGTATCACATAACTAATGACTATAGGCAGAACAAGAATCCTAGCCTAGGTCTGAGTGTCACTGGAACTCAAGTTCTCTACCACTGCTTTAAACTACTCCTTATAAATCTTCTTATTATCCCAAGGGATGGTGATGTTTTTATAGATTATGGTGGTGGAAGCCCATTATCCACAAGTAGAAAGAGGCTCTGTGGCATCACCTGTTGGGATTTTCCATAATCCCGTTTTGTCCTAGCTGTCATCACTTCCCTGTTTCAGCCATAGAATCTAGGTCTGTCTTCATGTGGACACAGGTCCTGCCTTGAGACAAACAATGCTTTGTCAGATTAGATCAAAACCTTTGACTTTGGTTAATCAATAGCTCACCATTTATGATTCCCTGACACAGTTGTCTAAGGACAAGGTAAGTTTTCCCTTGATGCTCTGGATACCTGAAGTCAGCTGTGTCTGCTCATAGTTATTCACTGGTTGAGGGTCTCGGACTTCCAGAGTCTTTATCTCTCCTCAATAGCACATCACTGCATGTTTCTCTGTGGGCTCTGGTGCCAGCCTCCAAGTCAGACCCACTTTAACTTTGCCACTGACTGGTAGTGTGACAAGTTATTTGAAATTTCTAAGCTTTAGCTTCTTCATGTCTAAAATAGCTTGGTGGTACTTATTGGGCTAGGCATTGGAAAAGCACCCCAATTATTCCTCCTTTCTTCCATAAAGTTCTTAATTACACATTTAAATTACTTGGAGCTCTTAGGAATGGATAAAAAAAAAGGTTCACAGATTCCCTACCCCTTGGCAAAATTGCATGTTTTCTCAATATACTGGTTGTGAGTATTAAATAATATTTGTAAAATGCTTAGCACACTACCAGGCACAGAGAACAGTCAGTGAATGGTTAAGTAGTATTAATTAATGTCTATCATTTTATGTAGTTTTATATTTCTCTAAATAACTGAACTCTTGCCTTGGGCCAATTGTCTCGCTTAGCCCTTAGACAATGTCCTAGAGGTGAGAAGTGGGTGGCTGAGATCTTGGGTGTCCAGATCATTTGGATCTGCTCTAGGTGCCTCTAAGGTTCCCTAGAAGGTGGTTATGCCTGAGTGGGGCCGGTAGTTTGGAACCATAGGAGCCTTAGCTGGCTGCTCTGGGGAGTTGTTGTGACTGGGCCATCCCAGCAAGCTCAGGGGCGTGGCAGCGTTGTATGTCCACTTCTTTTCTATGGCCTTACTGACACCACTTCACTCAATCTCAATTAAAATCTCAAAATAAAATCTCAACAACTTTATTTTCTGCCTTGCTGCTTGGCTTCTGACCACCTGCTGATCGACCTGCCACATTTTGCTTTAATGTTAGGGTTTAACATTGTGGCCAGAACTGCCGATCTCCAGGCTATGTCCCTCTTCCTGCTACTCTGACCCAGACTCAGCACTTGTTTTAGCTCCTGGTGCCTGCTCTGCCTTTAACCATTCGTTCTCAAACGGCCTCCCTTATTCCTTATTCCCTTCAATTTCTGTCTCCTGCGTTTTTCTTCTAACTGGGTCCTTATGTGACAATAAGGCAGCCACTTCAGGTAACTGAAAAATGGTAACTGAAAAGTCATGGGAGGAAAGCAATTCCTTGTTCAGTGACCAGAGCAAGACCATCTTCCTGAGCCACATGTGGAGAATTGTTCTCATTATGACTATTTTCACATAATAAATCTTAGTGCCTCACTAGTGATATAGAGTAAAGCCTCATTAATTAAAGCCCCACTGATTCAGAATTTAAGATAATTTGTTCACAGGCCAAGCTGAAATTTACATTTGTACTATCTATGAAAAAAAAAGGCTCATTAAGTAAATCAATAAAGTAAGGAAGATTGCAGGAAGCCTGTTTAATCTAATTAAGAAAACAAACTATTTTCAAGCACTTCGTAATACCATTGGCATATAAACAATGTGCTCATTACAAACGACTCTTATGTGTTCGTTAAAGTACATCGAGAAAGATTCCTGTTTGACAAGTTTTTTTTTAAAGTGATTAGTTCAAGTAAATGTATGAAATTGAAGACAATGAAACTGTTTTTTAAAATAGTCTGTAACTTTAGCCTTTCCTAACAGACATATCCATAAGGTGTCGGTTGAGGGTACTGCAGACCTGGGAGTCAGACAGACTTGTGTTCTCATCTTGGCTCTGCCTGTGAACTTGGGCAAGGTCTTTCCTTTCTATAAGCTTTAATTTTCTTTTCTCAAAGGGGTTTCAAGAGAATGAAATGAAATAATATAAGTAAGGTGCTTTTCATTGGCCCAGGGCCAGTGATGGCGAACCTATGACACGCGAACTCATTTTTTTGGTTTATTTTTCTTTGTTAAATGGCATTTAAATATATAAAATAAATATCAAAAATATAAATCTTTGTTTTACTATGGTTGCAAATATCAAAAAAATTCTATATGTGACACGGCACCAGAGTTAAGTTAGGATTTTTCAAAATGCTGATACGCCGAGCTCAAAGGTTCGCCATCACTGGCCTAGGCATATAGTAATAAGCAACAAAAATAGCTCTTTTGTATCATTTAACATATACAACAAAACCTGAGAAAATTATTATTATTATTATTTTTCTGCAAAAAGCTTTGTTTCATTTGGTCCAATGAATGCAGAGGGCTTCAGGGTGGTTAAAAGAATGGCTAGTAGTTTCGGGGAGAGGCTCAGGTAAAAGCCAGACACCAGGGGGATGCAGAGGGGTCCCTCAAAGGCCTCTGGCTCCAAAGGCTCCTAGTCATGCTTGAGGTGAGCCTTTTGAAGAGATACTCGCCCAGCCCAGCCTGGGGCCTGCAGCCTGCGGAAGTGAGTCAGGTGTCGCCCATCTTCTTGATGAGTTTCACCTGCGCACCCCGGAAGTGGTTCTGCAGGAAATCACCGGGAGGAGGGTCTGTGCGGGTAGACCCAGGGCCTGCAGCTCCCAAAGGGCCTGGGTCTGGGTTCCTCTCCAAGGCCAGGGCGGCCTCCGTGGCATCCTGAGTTTTGCCCACTCGTCCTGGGGGGCTTCAGCACGTCCTGGAAGGGAATGCAGTCACCGCGCTGGTTTTGCAACTTTAAGAGCTGCTCAGCGCCCTCATTCTTCTCCGCCAACTCGAGGAAGAAGTAAGAGCCACAACGTTGCGGTGGAAATAGAAGCCCAGAGAAGGTAGGTGCGGAGGCCGCAGAGGCAGGTTGGCCTGGCGGGTGACCGCAGCCTCCACCTGGGTGGAATAATTCTGACGAATTGGGGAGCTCATGGCGGTTCGCCACTGAGTTAGGTAGAATAAACCCGGTGTGTTGGCTGGTCCCGGAGGGGGTTCTGAAGGTGGTGACTGGATGAGACGCAGGAGAGAGGCCGGAGGCTGCAAGAAGGGGCATCCCTGGGTCTGTTCCGTCCAAACACTGTTGAAGCAAGAGATAGATCCGGGACCTCCGAGGGCACTTCTGAGAAAATTCTTATTATTCTCATTTTACATGCGAGGAAACGTGGGCTCAGGGATATTGAGTAGCTGCTGCCGGTGTAAGTGGGGGAGCTGAGATGCAAACTCAGGCTGCCTGCTTCCAGGCCTGTCCCTGGTGCCTGGGCTCCCCGTGTTCTGTGTGGTGGCTGCCAGGGGGCAGCCTGAGCCCCGGGCACCCTGTGAGGGCACGCGTGCTGGCTAAGGAGTGCAGTTGGCTCTCTTGTGCTAATAATCAGCCATGCTTTATAGCTGTTCGTCTCCACTTCAGGGCAGTAGAAAGAATGAAACACTTCCTCTGCCGCATTTATTTTACTTAAAAAAATTTTGGAGGAGGGTTGACAAGACAGTGAGAAGAAAAGCAATTTTAATGATATCTGAAACGGGGCTTTTGAGAGGTGCAGGAAAATTCTGGGCGCTCAGAGAAGGGAGGGGAGAGAAAACCAACCGTGCTGGGAGGCAGGCACCCCAACCTCGGCCACATGCGACCGCTCAGAGGAGATCAAGAGCCCTCGCTTTTTAGACCCAAAGCAGAGCTTCCAAAATGATGGAAATCTATCGTTGACAAGAGGGAAGAAATATGGATGAAGCCTATAACTATGTTTAGAGCATCAGGGGATGAATTAGCCTAATTGGAATATTAGTCTCCGTTACAGAGAGTAATCACTACAGGCTGCCTGTTTTCATTTAGAAATTTAATTAAGTTTATCAAAGTTTGGCTTCTCTAGCCTTCATTTTCCGGACTCTCCCCAAACAACCCTATTGTTTAAGAGGCATTTTCTTTCATTTTCTTTTGTTTCCCAGGAAGGGGGTTGGGCCGGGGCCAGGGCAAGCTCAGAGGTGGGCTGCAGGGCCGACCCTTCCCAGTCAGCCTGGCTGTGACCCCCTCCAAGATGGGCTGACGGACACCAGTGGTGAGGCTCTCGCAGGTCACACTGGGGGCTTCCCAGGGCTGAGGACATCAAAAAAGGGTGCACTAATCCAGGTAAGGGAGCTGAGCATTTTCTAAACCTGCCAGGGAAAGCACCCAAGCGTTCCTCTTTAGTTACCTCCAATAGGAGCACAGAGATGTTGCTGAATGATTCTGCAGTTTAGTTGTTGATAGGCCTGTCTCCTCCAAAAAATTAGTGCCTGTGGCCACTATTTACTGAAAGGCTTGTGGGCACATGCAAACGCTTCTGAGAAGAAGGAGAGCTTCTCCTTCTGCAGGGAGAAGCCTGCCTCCCTCTCTGTTTCTCTTCTTGTTCTGCTGCCCCTCCTCCTCCCTCTACCTCCTCTCCTTTATTTTACCCCCCCCTCCTCTACCTTATACTCTGGGTCCCCTCCTCCTCCTTTTGCAATGAGCTTAGGTCTCTAATGAATAAATTCCTTTTGCTGTTCTCTTTCTTCTCTGGACTTCAAATATTTTTTTTTAAACATTTTTCTTTCAAAAAAATCTTTATTGTTGAAAGTATTACAGATGTCCCCTTTTTACCCCTATGGACTCCTTCTAGCCCACCCCACCTCCTGCCCCAGGCCTTCTCCACACTATTGTCTGTGTCTATGGGTTATGCATATATGCATAACAGTTCTTTGGTTGATCTCTTCCCACCCACCCACCCATACCTGCCTTTTCAAATCTAGAGATTGTTACCGTCTTGCCATTTTTCTAAGTCCCTTTTGGTCTCCACATTTGTTTAGATATGTATATAAATGTATGTATATCTGTTTTTGCCAGATCATTTTAAAGTAAATTGAAAATATTATTATGCCATATTTAGCACATGAGAAGGCTTGTTTTGAAATTTGTTTTAAAACAAGAAATAAGTGACTCTGAACATGAAATGTAAGGACTTTCTCTGTGTAGGAAGAATATCTTCAATGGGGTCTTTTCAGGACTCAGGGAGGAAGAGGCAACATAGAGAATTGGTCAAGACAATTTGTACCAAATTGGTCTAACCATTCTCTCCATCCTTGTACCAAAACAACAACAAAACCCTTTTCTGTCACCCCCCAAAAAGAACCCAAGGCCTTTAAAGCATTTCTGTTTCTCTTTGTGAATAAATTCATTTTCCAATGTATTTGATTCATTTTATCCTTGTCCTCTTGTTCCATGCCTGGTTATAAAAACAATGTGCTTTATATTAAGGCTTTAAGCACCACTCTCAGTGAAGCTTAAAGGGGCAATGTGACATTTGTTAAGTCATTCAATCTCTGTTTTTTTAGCTTGCCTCACTGAAAAATGGGGGTGGAGGAGCAGTAAAGATCTTCTAGGAACTTAAAAAAAACCCCAAATTACTGAGTTATTTACATATAATAAGTTAAACTCATCTTAAGTGTACGCACAGTTCAATGAATTTTGATAAATGTATGCATTTATGTCGTAACCACCACTTAAATCAATATAGAATATTTTCATTCCCTCCAAAAGGTTCCCTAGGGCTCCTCTGCAGTTAATCCCCATGGTAGTCTCGACCCTAGACAACCCCTGATTTGCCTTCACTCACTGTAAATTAGTCTATTTTAGAATTTCAGCACAGTATATAGTCTTTTGTGTTGGCTTCTTCTGCTCAGCATAATGGTTTTGAACTTTTACATGTTGTGTGTAGCAATAGCTATTTTTATTTCTAGTATTCTACTATATGGAGTTTGCATGGAATTTCTATGGATATGGCTTTTGTGGCACAAAATATTGTTTTTCTTCTACATATATTAAATACTGTGCAACATAATATTATAATGTTTGCTTTAAAATTATGTTTTAAAGATATTTAAAATTTTTTTTAAGTAATTTACCATTTTTAATGTTATTTATTGCTTTGTCTTAGTTTCATTTTTCTTCAGCCTGAAGAACTTTCACATTTCTTACAGTGCAGGGCTATAGATGGAAACTCTTCTCAGCTTTTGGTTGTCTGAAAAATCCCCATTGGTTTTGGCAGTGTGTTTTCATTGGATGTACTCAGTTGACAGTTTATTTTGTCTGTTATTCTTTCAGCAATGATTTAAAGATGCTCCATTTTCTTCTTACTTGCATTTATTTTTATCAAGAACTCAGTGATAATTCTTTTTTTTCTTATATTTTATTGGTTTCAGAGAGGAAGGGAGAGGGAGAGAGAGATAGAAACATCAATGATGAGAGAGAATCACTGATTGGCTGCCTCCCACAAGCCCCCCACTGGGGATCAAGCCCACAACCTGGGTATGTGCCCTGATCAGGAATCGAACCCCGACCTCCTGGTTCATAGGTCAACACCCAACCACTGAGCCACATCAGCTGGGCAGTGATAATTATTATTTTCTGCCCTTATTTAATTTTTCTTCCTCTGATTTTAAGATTTTTTTCCCTTTATTATTGGTTTTAGTCACTGGATTTTGATGTGCCTTTGTATGGGTTTGTGTTAACTTTGCTTGAGGTTTGTTTAACATCTTGGAAAGTTTTCATCACAAATGGTTTTCCTTCCATTGGAAAATGTTTGGACCTTTAATTTATTTTCTGCCCCATTCACTCTCTCTCTCCTATCTTTCCAGGACAAAATTACATACATGTTACACACTTAATATTACTCTATAGTTCACTGAGATTTCTTTTTGGTGGTTGTTCACTGTGTGTTTTTCTCTTCTGTCAATTTGATAGTTTTTATTGTTATGTCTGTAGGTTTATCAATCATATTTTCTGCAGTGTCTAATCTGCTATAAATCTCATTCAAATAAATTTGTCATTTCTGACTTGGTATTTTTCAGCTGTAGAAGTTCCATTTAAAAAATAAAATGTAATATTATTTTTCTCCTTATGTTTATGTTTCTCTCTCTCTCTCTCCTTGATCATATTTCTAATAATGATTTTAAATCCATTACCATGTTCATTTCTAGGTCTACTTCTGGTAGTCAGTTTTTCTACTGTTATGGATCAAATTTTTCTGTTCTTTTCTGCAGATATAGTAATTTTTGATTGGATGTTGGATACTTTTATGTTGTTGAGTGTCTGGACTTTTTTGGGGGGGTCTTCCTCTAAATAACTTATGTTAGTAGGCAAGCAAGTTTATTTGAGGATCTAGTACTTTTAAAGTATTATTAAGTGTTTACTCTATGTATAACCTACTACTAAGACCTGACTCAGATCTCTCCTGAATGCCTTGGTGTTCAATGAAGCCTCTATATTCTGCCTGGTGAAAACTTTAATAGAGTTTCACCCTACACATGTACAACTTCTCAGAAACAGATTCACAGGGACCCCTATACAGTTTTCTTGATCTCTTTCTCTACATAGTTTCCTTCTTGTCAGTACTGTGTCCCACAAGTTTCAGCTTCCTCAGTGTCCCTGGACTCCCATCTCCATTTTCTCAATTTCATGAAACCGCTGTGCTCTGCCAGGGCTTCCCTTCCCTGAGTTACAGACTGGAAAGTGCCCCTTTGGGGAGAATTAGGGTGATTGTAGGACCTACTTTGTTTTTATTTTCTCAGGGATCACCATTCTGTGCTGCCTATTGTCCATTGTCTGAAAACTCTTGTTTCATATTTTTTGATCCAATTTTCTAGGTGTTCCCATCAAGAGAGAAAGTCTGTAAGAGTTACTCCATCATGATCAGAAGCAGAAACTTTTCTAATTCTCCTAACTATAAATCCCACCACTTCCAGACATAATCAGATCTTATCAAACTTCGTGTCCTGAAAATATCCTTTTTTATGTTTATATGTACAGAAATAAAAACAAAATGCAAACACACCTCTCAAGTGTAAAACCAAGTTTCTAGAATGAACAAACAAATTGTAACTTTTTTGCATTTCTCAGCATCTTTTTCCCTCCAGAGTTCTTTTTACTTGCTGACTTGTATATATATTTTTCCTCTAGTAACTCATTGAAATCTATGTTTATATTTCTGTACCCATATCTATATCTATTTTTATATATGTTTTTCTATATTTTAATTTTTTTCTATGTATATATCTGTTTGACTCCGTCTTTTTACTATTTCCCTTTCTACCCATATTAATGTAGGTATTGAAAGGCACTCTAGTCTATTATTGTGAGCACAAATTTGGAAGCCAAACTCCTTAGTATTGTCTGTTTATGGGCCAGTTATCTACTCTTTACATACCCGACTTTCTTCACCTGTAAAATGAGGCAACATCAATGTCTACCTCATAAGTTTGTGGTGAAGAATCAATGAGTTAATATATGTAAAGCATGTAGAACAGTGTCTGATACATTGTAAGTGCTATTTTAATTGTATGTTTTAGTAGCTATATCTGGTTTCAGAGAAAGGTCTAACTGAGTCCCTGGTACTAAGCATTATTGTCTTGGAACCACCAACACCTGGACTTTCAGAAATATTTGGAAGTGAATTTGCTGTTTCCTGGAGTGAATATAAATGATTTGAAAAAAAGAGAAAATTTCTGTTCATATCAATTCATCCTCTCAGGAAAAGTAGCTTTTCTAGCTAAGCAGTCTGGCCCCTGAGAAGAATCTTGCCCGAGGGTATTGTACAACACTTGGTGGTTATTCTGTAGGGATTCATGTTTCTGAAGCTCTTTTATTTACAACCCGAAGTGGTGGGATTCATGGTGAAACCCAACTATCAGTTATGTCTTCTCAAGTCTGCTTTCTCTTTCCACACCATTCAGCTGCTGAAGTTGCAGGGTTGCAGGGTGTGCTTTACACGATTTCCCCCAAGGCCTCGCCAGCTACTCCAGCTTGCATATGCAGAGCAATAGCAATTCCCTCTTCTAGGTCTCTGTTTGCAAGTCTTCCCTACCACATTCCTCACCAAAAAAAGGCTTCCTTAGTACAAGGAGCCACCCTCCTTAAGCTCACGAAGGAATGATTTATAAATAAAAGTGTCTTTTCTGTTTTATTACATTAGTATAAGTATTTCAGAAATGTTGAAGTCATTAGGAATAATAATTCCTTAAAGAATAGAGAGCACAATTAGGGTTACATAGATCATATGTTACATAATAGAGCTCCAATTTCAGCTTGTTTGCCCCTACCCCCATCTCAGTTGCATATATTTCCCACATCAAACAGGTCAGATTGTTGCATTAGGCCTGCAATGGTCTAGGGCAGCGGTTCTCAACCTGTGGGTCGTGACTCTTTGGGGGTCGAACGACCCTTTCACAGGGGTCGCCTAACACCATCGGAAAACACATATATAATTACATATTGTTTTTGTGATTAATCACTATGCTTCAATTATGTTCAATTTGTAACAATGAAAATACATCCTGCATATCAGATATTTATATTACGATTCATAGCAGTAGCAAAATTACAGTTATGAAGTAGCAACGAAAATAATTTTATGGTTGGAGGTCACCACAACATGAGGAACTGTATTAAAGGGTCATGGCATTAGGAAGGTTGAGAACCACTGGTCTAGGGGAATGCAAAAGCAGAAGCTGAAATCTGCTCTTAGCCTCCCCCCTTCTTTTGGGTGCATGTGATTGCTGCTTTTTAAAAACCACCTGACTTGTGTAGAAGTCACATTTTCTTCCTTTCTTCAAGTTATTATAAAGAGAGAAACCTACAGTTTATATTTCTCCCTGTCCTTGAGTCATCAGAATGAATGCTTAAGGCAATAGAAATTCCATTTCCCCTTATTAAGGCTGCTGGACCCCAAGTAAGTAGCTATTTTCTTCCAGTTTCTTAATTCTGGTGCTGGTACTCCCGAGACACTTTTCTCTTAGAAGAAAATAAAAGGGTGGGGGAAAAATGTTAATATGCTACCTGTAGGTTTATAAAGTGTTGGTTGTATTTTCCACGTGGCACTGAGGGCCCAAGACAGCCCGTTTGTCTCTATGTGATGTGAGTTGAGCATACTTGTGTATCCCAAGAGTATTGTGCTGAAATCATGCTATTTTTAAGGCAGAATAGAACTCCCTCTGTGTTCTCTCTAACTGAAGGTTACAGGGTTTTCTTTATGTAGTCACAATGGTGGGAAACAACTGGAAATGAGACTTGTTCCAAACTGTAGAAAGGTGATTGCTGGGTCCTGACAGGTTCACTGTTGCTTTCAAATCTCATAAATGACATTGCTTGTTGTATGGGGGATGTAAATGCAGACAATTAGATAATAGCTAGCATTCTTCTCTTTGAAAACCAGAGCCTGCAATTGATTGTCCTGTGTCTGACTTGGGCCCTCCTGAGGACCCGAGAGGAAATTAACATAGATTGCACATAGTGTTTTTCAGATGCAGTAAGCTAGTCTCAGTTGAAAAGGTAGTAAAAGAGTGTGTCTATTTTTTAGTAAATGCTTTACTGTAGCAGATATTAAAAGATGACACTGTTGATAGATCTTCCTGGTTCTCTACCAGTAGGACAACTGCATCCTTGGGATTCATCTTGTTAATGTAGAGGTCTGTGGGTGACAACTTACTTTATCATCACACCTTAAAAATGTAATACATATGCACAAATATGCAGCATTGCTTAGCATTTGTCATTAGAGCAAAGGGGTCTGGCTGTGGCTACATACCCCGGTGCACTGTCTAAATTAATCCATTGAGGGATATTGACCCACTTAATCACAGTGCAGACTTGCTGACTTCGTAGGCACGCTCTCCCTTCATTAGATTTAATATATTTCTCATTATACAAATCTGCCGCTGTGACAATAAGTCTTGTTCATAAATCAATTTGCCCTTTTGCTTTGCAGATGCGGAGAACTTTCATCAAATAAGACATAAATGGAGCCTGTTAGACAGGGGGTAGAGCAGTCACTACCCGATAGTAATATCGATTAATTAAGATGATTTTTAATAGCATATTGTAATGGACAGAGATAAAACAATTATCATTTTACCTTCCTGTTTACATTATAAAAAGAAAAAGGAAATGTAGTAACAAGGAATATTTGGCACTCCTCTAGATAAATTCCCAAACTTCTTTCCTTCATTCCCTCTGAAAGCAAATCAAATGTTTGGGTACTCAGAGTTGATGGTCTCTCAGGTTACCATGGTAGCATAAACGCTGATTTTAAAACCAATGCATAGCCAGGGCTGAGTGGCTTAGTTCCTTGGAGCATCATCCTGTTCACCAAATGGTTGCAGGTTTGATTCCTAGTCAGGGCACATAGTAGGTTGTGGGTCAGATCCCTGGTGCGAGTGTGTATGGGAGGCAACCTTTCTATGTTTCTCTCTCTCTCTCCCTTCCTCTCTTCCCTAAAGTCAATAAAAATATATGTTGAATGAGGATTTTTAAAAAGTCGTAAAGTGATATTATAAAAAAAGATATGGAAAGTGTGTGGGAAATACCGTTAAAATGACTATTCGGTCATAGAGCTGGAATTTCTATTTTTTGACTCCAGAAAAATACCTACTTTTTAGGACTTTCTCTACCATAGCGTTCAGTAGACAAGAAAGTTTGAACAGTATTTTTTAAAACAAATTCTGATTTATTGCATATTTAGTACATATCCTGGCATATTACTGACTTTCTTATTTTCTCCAAAAGATATTCTCTGCTATTGATTTTTTCAAAGAATAAGCTTTTCTCTTCCCCATTGATCATTTCTATGGTTTTCATTTTGTTAGTATTTTATTTCATTAATGTCTACTTTTATCTTTATTAATCTCTTTTATTCTATTTTCTTTGGACATTGTTCTTTTATTAACTTTCATAGATTGAAAGGTTTTTTTATGTTTGTTTTTCCTATATCTCAGATGCATAAAAGTGGATTAATCACTGTCTTTGGTTCATGACATACCATCAACTCACATTTGTTTGTTTGATTACGTATTTAATATAAAGAGCTCTTATAAAACTGCCATCCAAAATAAAAGCTAGGAGTGGGGGTGGGGTGGGGGCGTAATGTGGGGATAAGGACCACATATGTTATAACTTAATCAATAAAAAATAAAAAATAAACAAAAAAATTAAAAGCTAGGACCTTGACTCTCTTCATCTAACCATATGGTTTCTTTATCCCATCTCTCCTTCTCTCTGAGCTTAAAGTAACCATCACCCTGAATGCCATGTCTTCCCGGCCCTTTTAATATAGTTTTATTGCATCTATATGTATATCTAAAATTGTATATGGTTTAGTCATTGTGTACTTTAAGGGAAGAATATAATATAGTATGTAATCTTTTGGAACTTCCCCCATCAAATAGAAAACTGTATTCTACATGGTATGGATGCAGTGTTTTATATACATCAATCAGGTGATAGTATAATAACATTTAAACCTTTTATGTTTTGGGGGACTTTTTTTCCTCTTTATTGCTTACAGAGAAAGGTGTGTTAAAATCTCCCACTTATATTGCTGCTTTGTCTACTTCAGCCAGTTTTTTGCCTTACTTATTTTTAGGTTATATTATTATATGAATGCAGATTTAGAATGGTCATATTTTCCAAGGTAAAAATGGACCTACCACCATTAAGAAATATCCCCTTTTCATTTCTGGTAAATTTTTTTTGGCCATAAAATCTACATTGTCTGCTATTCATATAGCAATAGTAACTATGAGAAAAAACCCCAAAACATGATCGAAAAATAGGACAGAAGACATAACTGGACATTTTATAGATAAAGCAACGCAAGTTGCTTTTAAACATAAAAAAGATCTTAACCTTACTCATAAGAACAAGGCAAATAAAAATTCCATTGAGGTACCATTTCTCATCTGTTATACTTTAAAATATTCAAACATTTGCACTCCACTGTATGGTGAGACCATGGACAAACAGTACTTGTTCACAGCAGGTGGTAATCTAAAAGGTACAACTCCTATGGTGAGGGATTTGGCAATATCTGATAGAACTGCACATATTTTATTCTTTTATCTGAGTCTATGAACTTATCATAATGATAATTCTCAACATATATCAAGAAACTATGCAGAAATATATTCATTGCAGCATTATTTGTAATAGCTAAATATTGGAAACAACTCTAAGGTCTTTCAATAGACACCTGTTTGAATATACTATGATCTGTCACCAAAATGGAATGCTATGCAGCTGTTGAGACAGAATGAGGAGCATCTTTATAAACTGATATCTAGTGATTTTTACGATATCTTATTAAGGGGAAAAAGTAAGTCAAAAAGCAGAGTATATAGTATGCGACCTTTGTGTAAAGAAGTAGGGGAAATAAGGATATATAGATGAATTTACTCCTATTTTTGCCAAAAAATATAAGAAAGAGAACTAGAAACTAATGAAAATGGTTACCAATAGGAGGTAGGGAATAGGGTACAGGAGATGGAAATGGGCTCAGACTTCTCTGAGAATCATTTGATTTTTAAACCATGCATGTTTTACGTATACGAAAACTTAACTAAAATTGAACCTAATAGAAAAATACAAATCTATGTCAAACTGATAGGGAAAAAAAATTTTCAAGTAACTTCTGCACCCACGACTTTGCACACTCTTAGAATATATTTTAAGATTATAAAAATAGATGGCAAAGAAATCTATTAAACCTCACGCAACAGTTATTGCAAATAGTAACAATTGTAATTTTGAACTTTTTGTATGTTATAGGGTTGAGGAAATAGGTAAATATATTAAGTTTTTGCAAGAGAATAAAACAGAAAATTAAAAAGTTCTGTAATTTGAATTCAAATTAGAAATACCAATATGAACTTTCAATTAAAAAACACATTTCCAACCGCTCATTAAACAAACCTGGAAAAAATGACACTTGAGTAGCAATGAGCACCCCTAGCATCTAGATCATAATTATAAATGTCATTCTCGATAGAGGCAACCAGAACTCCCTAGAGACATGGATGACTCCAGGTCTGGGCTGGGAAAGAACAAGGTGGGCCCAGGACATCTCGTGCCACAAAATAAGGATATACTCAAAGATGAGTGAGATTATGCCTAGGGGCCTAAAATTCATCTGGAAGGGACTCTCACTGGGTAAATTTGGGGCAATTTGAACATCCAAAAGAATAATGACTATGATTGATTACAATTCATTAAATGAATAAAATGTCATGAGTTCATTATGATGGGACTGTGGGGTCGGGGAGAGTGGTGGGGGGGTGGGGGGTGGGGGGGAGGGAGGGAATGCTAGTTACTAAATGTAGAAGGAATGACCAAATTAGAAAATCACCACTTTCAATCCCCAATGAGATAAATGATTTTCTGATTCATGTAAGCATGAGGCATCAAAGCTAAAGCCATTAAATGAAATGTGAATATCCACAAATGGCTAAACTATCACCTCACAAATTAACTACTGACTGCCAAATGCTAAGGGAAAATGGTGCCTTTATAATAGAGGTATCTGGGTTGTTATTGTAATCAATGAACAAAGTCAACATCACTAATAGTGGGATGACCTGACTTTATGAACTTCTGGATGTGATACAATATATGGTGTACACAACACCTATCAGGTATACTTGCCAAGAATGTTTGATGTGTTAAAAATGTTTAATTGAATCCTTCAAGCATCCTGGCATAATTTTTAGTTACAGGCAAAATTCAATAACACTATGAGAAAACAATTAGACAAAATAAGACTATGAGAGGCATCGATCAGACCATCAAACCTCAGAGGGAAGGTAGGGGAGGGTGAGGGTAAGGGGGAGAGATCAACCAAAGGACTTGTATGCATGCATATAAGCCTAACCAATGGACACAGACACCAGGGGATGAGGCATGAGTCGGGGGTGGGGGGTGGGGGGGGGGGCAATGAGGGGATAAGGACACATATGTAGTAATACCTTAATCAATAAAGAAAAAAAAATAAAAAAGTGGAAAAGTATTCAAAAATGGAAGAGTAGGTTATTAAAACTCACATTATGTTAAGCTCAAATATTTTATTTATAGCCAAAAGAGTTTATTATAATTTAACATTCCTGGGTTTAATAAAAGCAAATTCATCCAGAAGTAAAAAAGAAAAAATACTATGAGACATTCTAAAAGACAACTTTTTCAAAAAGTTCAATGTAATGGAAAAGTTTTTTTAAAAAAGTTTAGGGACTGTTCTATAACCAAGCAATACCTTAGCTTTGATTGGATACATATTTTTACGTAGTTATAAAAGGCATTTTAGGAACAATTGGGTACATTTGAAAATGGATTGGTTATTAGTTAATGTTATGGAATTGGAATTATAATTTACTCTCTAAAGATAAATAATTGCATTGAAGTTATTGTCTTAGGTGATGCATGATTATGTATTTACAGGTAAAGTGACATGATATCTGCAACTTTATATGGTTAGAGAACATTATATCTATATCTATATCTATCTATCTATCTATCTATCTATCTATCTATCTATCTATCTGCGAGAAAGAGGCAGACAGATGAGAGGGAGGAGCCAATATGGCAAAATGTTAACAATTCTTAACTATAGCTGGTGGGTATATAGGTTCATTGTATTATTTTCCCAACTTTTGTGTATGTTTCATGCACATAATAAATTGGGGAAACAATTTCTTGATAAAGAAAACAGACTCACATAGCCCTCATGTAAACAGTGACTATATGCTTGCATTTTATCCCAGATACTGAGCACTAGAACCTTGGTACACAAGATGTGCTCTGAGATCAGCAGCAACATTTATTGTAGCACTAGTCACCATGGCCAAGACATGGGAACAACCCAATGTCTGTCAGTGGATGAACAGATAAAAACAATGTGGTGTATATATACAACTAAAATCAAGAACTGTTAATATTTTGCCATATTTGCTTCCCTCTCACTCCCTTCTGCCTTTCTTTCTCTCCCCCTCAGACTCCTTACATACACACACACACGAATATTATTCAGTCTTAAAAAAGAAGGAAACCTGCTGCTTGCAACAACATGGAAGAACCTTATGCTAAGTGAAATGTCATACTCCAAAAGACAAATACTGTATGATCTCACTTAATATATAGAATCTAAAAAAGTCAAACTCGTAGAAACAGAATAGTATGATGTCAAGGACTATGGGAGTAGAGAGAGGGGAATCCTATATAATAAAGGGGTAATATGCAAATTGACCATCATGCCCTTGCACAAGATGGCTGTGCCCATGTCATGACAAGATGGCTGCCCCCATGTGGTCACAAGATGGCCGCCCCCATGTTGTCATAAGATGGCTGCCTCATATCATCACAAGATGGCTGCTCCCATGTTGTCACAAGATGGCCACCACAAGATGGCTGGCAGGGGAGGGCAGTTGGGGGCAACCAGGCTGGCAGGGGAGGGTAGTTGGGGGTGATTGGGCCAGCAGGGGAACAGTTAGGGGGCAATCAGGCAGGCAGGCAGGCAGAAGCGGTTGGGAGCCAGCAGTCCTGGATTGTGAGAGGGATGTCCAACTGCCGGTTTAGACCCCGATCCCGAGGGGTCCCAGATTGGAGAGGGTGCAGGCTGGACTGAGGGACACAAACCCCCTCTCATGCACGAATTTCGTACACCGGGCCTCTAGTGGGGTAATATTAGTTAAAGGATACAAAGTTATGCAAGATGTTAATTTTTGAGATTTAATGTATAGCATGTAAGTTAGTACTGTACTATATACTTGAAATTTGCTAAGATGGTAGATCTTAAATCTCACTACAAAAAAAAAAGAATATGGCAACTATGTAGAAGCAATGGATATATTAATTAGTTTTATTGTGGTGATCATTTCATAAGCTATAGATGTCAAACACCAAGGTGCAGGAAAAATAAATTTTGTAACCATGTTTGGTAACAGATGTTAATTAGACTTATTTTGGTTATCATTTCAAAATATATACAAATATCAAATCATTATGCTGTACACCCAAAACTAATATGATGCTATGTATCAATTATGTCTCAAAAATATTAATGGCAATTTTACTCATAATAGCAAACATTAAAAACAATTCAAGCTAGGCCGATGTGGCTCAGTGGTTGAGCATCTACCCAGGAACCAGGAGGTCACAGTTCGATTCCCAGTCAGGGCATATGTCCAGGATGCTGGCTTGATCCCTTGTGGAGGGTGTGCAGAAGGTGGCTGATTAATGATTCTCTCTCATCATTGATGTCTCTCTCTCTCTCTCTCTCTCCCTCTCTCCCTTCCTCTCTAAAATCAATATTTAAAAAAATATATATAAAAATAAAAACAATTCAAATGTCTACCAATAGGATGACTAAATTGTGGTATATTCATATAATAAAATAATACTGAGCAGTAAAAAAAGTAGCAAACTATGGATACACACAACAGATGGGAATGATCTGGTGTGATGGAAATGTTCTATATCTTGATTTCAATAGTTATACTAATAGTTAACTAGTTATATTCATTTGTCAAAACATCTTACCTGTATAATTGAAGTCCATTCATTTTGTTGAGTGGAAATTATCTGTACTAATAAAAGGGTAATATGCTAATTAGACCAGATGTCTTCTGGACATCCTTCCGGACAAAAAGCTGCAGTGGCTGCTGCTCCAAGGGCCAGGCCAAGTCTCAGGCAAGCCACAAATGGCGGCTCCTGCTGAGAGGGCCGGGCTGAGGCTCAGGAAGCCACAGTGGCCAGCAGTGGCAGCAGCAGTGGTGTGATGAGGGCGTTGCCTTTCCCTGATCAGCCTCCTGCAGAGGGAGGTCAGAGGCAGCAGCAGCGAGGAGGTGATGGGGGCGGTGCCTTCCCATTATCAACCAGTGGCCTCCAGCAAAGGGAAGCCAGACCGCTCCCTGCCATCAGTAGGATATCCCCTGAGGGCTCCCAGACTATGAGAGGGGGTAGGCCAGGCTGAGGGACCCTCCCCACTCCTCAGTGCACAAATTTTCATGCACTGGCCTCTAGTATGTCAATAATAAAAACTTTAAACAATTTTAAAAAACCTAACATCAAATTGTACATGTTAAACACATACAGTGTTTATTAGTATATGTCAATAATACATCAATATATTTAAAAATAAAAGTTAAATGATAAAAAATGAAATGCAGAATTTTAGGCTCTACTCCATATCTTCTGAATTAGAATTTGCACTTTACCAAAATCTCCTGTTAATCCACCTGCCCACTAAATTTTCAAAAATATTGATACACAAGACAAAATGACAATTGAATTTTCAGTGAAACACAAATAATTAATTGTCCAACTTCTTAATGCTTCTATTATGACTACCTGAATTTACAGTCTTTCAGAACTTAAACAGATGAACACAATATATCCCTGGACCTTTTGTTTTCTTTCCCTGAAGAACATAGGATAATTGCACCATAATTATATTTGTCTCAGAGCAGGCAGACTATAAGCCAATAAATAATAAGCCTGCAAGCAAAGATTCCATTTGGCTTCTGTGCCACTTGCTTCTGTATTTCCTCTCATCAGACACAATGACTGGAAAATAAAAGGGCTTCCTCAAACAGAGAAAATGTATGTCTGCAGGAGTCTGTTCTGGATTTCTTCTGTATTAGTTCAGTATTCGTAGACTAGAGGCCCGGTGCACGAAATTCAAGCACTGGTGGGGGGAGTCCCTCCACCCAGCCTGTGCCCTCTCACAGTCCTGGAGCCCCGCAATCGGTTGCCCCAAAGAGGCTACGCAATGGATCGCCCCCCAAAGCGGGAGGCCCCGCCCACCCGCCACAGCCTGCTGGTCAGTGGCCTGGGCCTCCCTCTTTGGGGCGATTGTGGGGCCCCTTGATTGATGGATCGGAAGATCATCCGGACGGTCATTCCGCTGTTCAGCTGTTTGGTCGATTTACATATTACGAATTTATTATTATAGATTGCTTTTGATCAGCTTCTCTGTTCTGCCTGGAGTAGAGCACTCAGCAGCAGAACTGAATTGTCATCCAATGGAACTCCTACTTCAAAAAAAGAGTGGTTAGGTGATGGCTATGGAAACCCAAGGGACTGAAAAGATTTTCTCAAACTCTGGTTTGTGGGGATTTGGAATCCTGTTGTTACTTTGCGTTTTAGGGAAAATGTTTTATCATCTCCCTCTTTATGATTCCTTTGCTCTACGATATCTGCTCGGGGCTTTCCAAATCCATTAAACTTCTTGGGGAGAAAAGGATCTATGTTAATTCAAAATAACCAATGTTGCTGTAGTCCTTTTTTTCCATTACTTCCGATCTACACATGAATCTAAACATAATTTGGGCGCTTCTTCCTGTTTTCCTGTTAAGCCCAGGCAAGAAGTGGGTTGAGTCATTTATCTCCAGAATGACGGTTCAGTGGCTGATGTTTTCTGTGTCTTCTGCATCCAGATAAACCACCCAGGCTGCTGGAGAGGCTTGCACAGTGCTTGCCAAGCACAGGTAATAGGGTTGACAAATCGCTCCCTGTGTCTGACACTTTTGAATGCAATAACGAAGTGATAGCTTGTGTGAGCACTGCTAATGCTCTGGGGTTTGGTGGTGAATAAACTCTAGATACCTCGATTCATATCACTTTTTTTTTTTTACAGCTTCCTGTCTTAGTCTGGCTGGGTTTTCTGAGGGATCTTTACAGAGCAGTAAACTTTTCCCTCATTTTCACTGTAAAAGGAAATTGGCCAGGTGGGATGTGATGCCCCTTCTCAATGATCAGTCTCAGAGTCAGTTTTCTCTTCAGTATCTCTTTTTTATAATATATGTTAAAAAGTATCAGATCTCTTTTCCCTGGGAAAAAAAGCAGGGTGTTCTACACTTATTTTCCCACATTTTTTCTTTCTCATCCCTCTTCTACAATCAATATTGATTCTGTGACGTTGAAATCTTTGTTATTCTCAGTTAATTCGAACAATTGAATGATGCACATGAAAATCGTAGCATAGCAAAACAAGGTGGATTGCTACTTGTGAGTTGTAGATTCAAGAACTGGATTTCTTAGTATCCTATGATTTTTGGAAATTTGTTTAAATTCTCTGAGTCCTGATTTTCTCTTTTTCAAACTGGGATTGATTTAGCTCCCTGCCCTACTTCCCGAAGAGCCAATGGACTTGAAGGAAGCATTTTTTTTATACTTTTATTGTGACACAATTGTAGATTTACATGCAGTTATAAGAAATAATATAGAGAGGTCCTGTAGATCTTCACTTTCCCCAATTGTAATTCTTGCACAACTATAGTATAATATCACATCTAGGAAATTAATACAATCCACTGATCTTATCAGATTTCACCAATTTTAAATGCATTCATTTGTAGATGTGTGTGTATTTAGTTGTGTTTTAATTTCTTAGGACTGTTGTAACAAAGTGCCACAAACTTGGTGGCTTAAAGAAATAGAAATGTATTATTTCATAGTTCTGGAGGCTAGTGGTCCAGCATCAAAGTGTTGGTGGGGCCATGAGCCCCCGCCTCTCCCCGCCCCCCCCGGTATATTTAGGGAGGATCCTTCCTTTTCTCTTGCAGCTTCTGGTAACCCAGGCAGTTTCTTGGTTTGTGGCACAAATTCCAGTCTTTGCCTCTGTCATCACATGCCCCTATTCTTCCTGTGTGTCTGCACATCACCATCCTTCTGTGTGCATGTGTACAAATTTCCTTCTTATAAGGGCCTCAGTGATAATGAATTGGGGCCCCACCCTGCTCCAGTGTAGCCTCTTCTTACCTAGTGACATCTGCAGGGACCCTATTTCTAGATAAGGCCACATGCTGAGCTATTAGGGGTTAGGGCTGCAACATATGTTATTTTGGGGACACAATTCAAACCATAAAAAGTTCTGTGCCATTTTATCACATATATAAATTTCTGGGGCCATCACTACACTCCAGATAAAAACAGTTTCATCACCACAAAGATCCCTTCATAGCCACAGACACATATCCTTGGAATACCACTCACCTCTTCTCTTTCTCAATACTTTGAAGACTATTATATAAATTGAATCATATCACTTGAAGAATATTATATAAACTAGAGGCCCAGTGCACAAGAATTTGTGCACTTGGGAGGGTCCCTCAGCCCAGCCTGTGCCCTTTCGCAGTCTGGGACCCCTCGGGGAATGTCCACCTGCTGGCTTAGGCCCGCTCCCTGGGGGACTGGACCTAAGCTGTCAGTCAGACATCCCTCTGGCAGCCCGGGAGCCCTCTGGGGATGTCCACTTGCAGCGGGGAGCAGGCCTAAGCTGCAGTCAGACATCCTTTGCGCTGCTGAGGAGTCAGGAGAGGCTCCCACCACCACCGCTGTGCTGGCAGCAGTCAGCCTGGCTTGTGGCTGAGCAGAGCTCCCCCTGTGGGAGCACACTGACCACCAGGGGGCAGCTCCTGCATTGAGCGTCTGCCCCCTGGTGGTCAGTGTGTGTCATAGTGACCAGTCATTCCCAGTCGTTCTGCTGTTAGGGTCAATTTGCATATTATCCTTTTATTATATAGGATAGAGGCTTGGTGCACGGGGCGGGGAGGGCAGCTGGTTTGCCCTGAAGGGTGTCCCGAATCAGGATGGGGGTCCCGCTGGGGTGCCTAGCCAGCCTGGGTGAGGGGCTGAGGGCTGTTTTCAGGCTGGCCATGCCCCCCGGTGACCCAAGCTTTCAGCCTCTCCTTTTTTTCTTTCTTTTTTTTCCTGGGATTTATTTATCTTCTATAATTGAAACTTTGTAGCCTTGAGCGGAGCCCAGGATCGGCCAGGGCAAGCAGGGAGCTTGGCTTCCTCCATTGCCGGGGGCAATCCAAGCCTCCTGCTTGCTCCCTGCTTCTAGGTTAGCTCATCTTAGTTGGGTTAATTTTTACGCCTAATTAGGATTATGTACATGACTTGTGGGCATGACTTTGTGGGTGTGGCTTGAGCATAGCGGAGGGATGGTTAATTTGCATGTTTCTCTTTTATTATATAGATTGAATCACAGAGACCGTTTTGAAACCTAAAGCCCTCAACTCACACACATATACACTGAAGTGTAGTTAGTTGGGTGCCTTTGCATTTTCTAGACCGTCACATGTTAGGAGTTGTATAGCTTGGTTTTCCCCAGTTATTTTCTGTGGGTGTCTTTGTTGGCCTCTATAAAATGTCAGTCAACACTTTCTTCTTCCTCATGGTCTTTACTCAGGGAGGACTGGAGACCATGAGAAATCGTTGTTCTCTGGTGATTAGACTGAGAGTTTGCTGCCACCATACTCCTCCACAGTAAACCTGTGAATAACTGCAACAGAAACTCGGCCTTGATTTTCAACAGGTAGAAGAATGATAAATCTTAAGAAATGAAAGATCATTCAATTCCCAAGGGCTTTTAATAGAAAAATGCATTCTGTACCAGCTATAGACTTATACGGAAAGGTAAAGGCCATCTGTCCCCTTTTCACCTTTATGGAGATGTGTGTACACTGAGACAGGTAAGACACACTCTGCTGCAGTGTACTCAGTTGTTCACCAGGATGTACTTGGGAGCTTAGCACATTCTGAAAATATTGACTGTCATTTACCTAGATATTTTTTTGGCTAATGTTGTCCTTTACCTGACTTGCCTGTTTTCATGGCCTAAGAGCATATTCCTCCTGGATTCAGACCACTCAGATTTGCCTTATTTCTAGAAATTAAAGTAAAATTGGAAGTCATACAATGTACTTTTCCAGAATCTTCAAGCATGAGGCATCAAATTATATTTCTAAAGAGACAGCACTAAAGCAAATTGTGATGCTTCTGAATGAAGTCAGAGGTTGATCGCTCACTGTGGTTCAGGATGGCTGAACCCTCTTCTTATTGGAGAGTAAGTGGGGCCCATCTCAGAGCATCTTCATTGTCCGGCACCACAGCTATTTTTGTCCCTCACAAATGTTGTAGCAATTTAGCAATCTATCGACTTGACTTTTTTTCCATAAACATGCTGCCTGTTAGATGCATAATTCAAATTCACATACAAACCATGAGATGTTTGCTTAGCAAGAGCTATAATTTAAACGTAACCTCTGTAGAAAGCCATTCAGCAGCGCCTGTGTGTGAAGTGTAATTTAGTCTGTAGAAGCAATCTTCCCTCCGCTGCTCTAATATGGGAGCTTGTTTGCTAAATAATCATTGTAGCATTTTGCTCAAAGCGGTGGTTTTATGTATTTTCCCCCACCACTCATAAATGTTGTCAAGGTAAATGAGAGTTCTTTGGAAACAGTTACTGTCATGTAGTTTTCATTTGAAAATGTCACAATAAAGCAATGTTCTTTGATGCCAAGAAGCATGGAACATTAGAACATGATAAACATAGTACCTAAATACAGTAAAATAACATAGCCCAATGGCTTGATTCTCTCTTAAAATGAGAGGCTTTTTGTGCTTTGTATTCTACAGGGTCTGGTTTGGCGGACATAGCTGGGAGTAAGATGGAGTGCATAAAAGATCCGGCAAGGTGGGTGTTTGGAGGAAATTATTATTATTTCAAGGTTGGGCTGAATGGAAAGGAAGAGAAATTTGGGAGAAAAATGTACTCCAAATAAGTGAAATGGAGATTACAGACCAAAATATGCCATTAATACCAAATTACAAAAGTCTTTCCAAGAGCCAGGTGGAGGCACAAAGTAAAAGCAAAGTTTTAAAGGTATAATTTGAAGAGTCAGGAGAATATACAAATAGAAAAAAAAAGTGGAAAGTTACAGAGGCAGCCAGATAGGAAAGGACACTGTTTTCTAAATGCACTTTTGGCATCTTTCCTTTATCCTGCCTCCTACATTAGTGAATATCAACTATGATTTTTTTTTGAGTACTAAAAAATGGCTGAACAATAGCATTTGTTGACTCTGGCTGATGAGTCCATTTGTTCTAGTATTCTGTGTACTTTTTGTATTTAAAAATTAGGACTATTTCTAAACTAAAACATGAGGTTGAGAATTTGAGTCTATTAAAGAGACTCTAGGAATAGCAAACAAATGACATCATGGCATAGTAACAGGGGAAATGCTCTCTACATCGTTTTCATATGTATTTGAAGGCATAATGATTGTCTTCCAACAAGATAATAGAACCAATTTTGTTATAGTTTATCCTTTAAACATTTATGGGGTGATTACTATATGCTACTCACTATGCTGGGCACAAGGCATTCAAAAATAAAAGATTTATTCTTTCTTTACCAGAGTAGTCTACAGAATATTCTACAGAGTACTTTTCCAGAATATTCTATAGCTTCTTAATGCTAATATGCAGGTGAGCCCATGGTGGCTTATTTTCCCCTCTGAATAGTTCTGTTGTCCAATGTTTCTCAAATTATTAAGATACTACTTTTATTCCTATCATAGCATCATTTCATGAGTGCCGGCCCATGGACAGAAGGGTCTCAGGTTTGATTCCCTGAGGAATAGGTTGCAGGTAACCCAGCACCCATGGAGGGCATGCGGGAGGAAAACCAATTGATGTTTCTCTCTCTCTCCCCCTATCTTTTATTTCTCTCTAGAAATCAATGGAAAAAAATATCCTTGGGTAAGGATTAACAACAACAACTACAACAACAAAAATTTAATCTTTTCCTATTATCGCCATTCCTTGATTCTGATTACTCACCTTGGATAAAAGTTATTCATCATCATACCTTATTTTTTTAAATTGTTTTATTGCTTAAAGTATTACAAAGATTATTACATATGTCTCCTTTTTCCCCCCATCATCATACCTTATGACTGGTTCCAAAAACAATCACAACTGTATGAAGTTTTCAATCATTGAGGGTTTTTGAATGAATGGGCCTGATGGCCTAAAGCCAAATTAAAAGCAAGATTTCAAAATTATTAAGAGCAATGACAGCATTACTAGAATAAGTACATTTATAGTCACCACTTTAAAGGGGAAAATATTCATTAGATGCTGATGTTCTGATATATCTTTTAAGCTGCATTATTGTCATCAGATTTTGTACATGGATTTATATATTGAAAATTCAATGGTGGAGCAATATTTGCTATTGATATCCTTTAGCTTAAGATTATCTTATCTAGTAGTTGGTGAAAAAACACACAAACAAAACACAAGAGAAAAGATGAACTTTACTTGAAGACCATTTAAAATACTGGGTCCCCAAAAATCATGATTATGACATCTGCATGTGGAACAGATTATCATTCAAATTAGTATCGCATGCCAGTTATGTTTGTACTTGTCTTGTTTTAGATGGTAAGTTTCTTGAAGACTGAGACTCTAGACCTTGGTACAGTGTAGGTTTTTAAAAAGTGTGGATTATATGTGTTATTGTTGAATTGATGCCTCAACTTGAGTGCTCCAGTAACATGGCTTACATTTTGAATCAACAGCAGCCTTTTCTCCCAACTGCAGAACCTGAATTGGGCTCAAAATTACATAATTACTTGAATTATTCTAATAGAATGTCACAGTGGTGGGGATAAATTGTATGACTTTGGGCAACCTGGGCATATAATAGTACTGAAGGTGGTTTAATATCAAGTATAGCATAGGGGGTTGGGCCAAAAGATAGACTCAGCAAACCAGATGAAGGTTCTGCCTTTCTGGCAGCAAGCAGAGAGTTTGGGAGGGACCTAAATGTACCATATGCAAGAGATGCCTATCAAGGACTCAGATTGCCTTTCAGATGAGTCTCACTGTTTTATTCAACTGTCCTAGGAAAAATTTTTCTACCAGACTGACCTCAGCAGTCCACGTGCATACACGTGGCTTTCTAAGCCTCTTTGAAACCATCATGATAACCAATAGTATCCGAGGCTGTGTGCTCTCAAAGTGCATTGGGAGTTTTCAAAGCCCAGCTACAATTTGTGATGAAAAACCTCTTACTATAAGGCTTCTCTCAGGGATGTTCACATTAAGTTGGCTATATCAAAGCTTCCTGTTGGCACAAGAGGCTACACTGTCTTTTACTGTCTTTTACTGTCTACTGGTGTATTTCCTATGGCTCTTCTTGATATGGCCAGAAATGACTCCAGTGCCTCTGAATATGTTCAGTGATTCTAGCTTTTCTAGAAGAGCCCACAGCTCCAGCAAATCAAAGGTGGTTTTTCTGAAGCTATGATACTTTTGTAAGTGGAAAGGAATCCTGTTGGGACAGCAATTATAAATCAAGACCATCCCAGGCAAAGGAGGAAGAAAGGTCACTCTACATGAGGAGGCTGCCCCCTGCTTAGCATTTAGCTGTTTCTGAACACACAGCGCTTCACTTGGGAGTTACTTTAGGGCATAATTAGCACACTTGTCTGGTGGCACTACTTTTTGGGGGTTCCCAGAGTAGTCTTGCTTACCACCCTCCATTTCATTCTTTCTCCCAAGTGAGCGGAGTCTGTTGCTGCTCATCTTCCTTGTTTGCATTCAATCCCATTTCCTTGGCTAAGCCTGACTCTAATGTTGCGGTCCTGAGTCCCTGTAGCTGTACCTCTAACATGGACTTATTCCTAGAAATTGATTTGCCCTTAGGTATTGGTGCTTCTCAGAAATGGGAAGGGAATTTTGCCATAAAATTTGGGAAAATGTATCATGAGGACAGTCCATGATTCTCCTGTGTGGGTGGAGGTGCCAGGGCTTGCACTGCTCTTTGCCTATATCCATTTGGTCTCCTCTGGCCAGCTCCTCTGAGTTCTCAGACCATTCCAGGGACAGCATTTTGTTGCAGTATTTTATTATCTCCTCTGGAGATGGTTAAGTCAGAAAAGGATTACTTTGTATTACAGGACAACTCCAGATAAAATAGTCTTGGAATGGGGTTTTCTCATTAGTAGAAATTTCTACTTACTAGTAATTATGATAAGACAAAGTTATGTCTTTTATAATCAAAATATAAAGCAGTCTTCAGTAGTGATGTAGTTAACAATAGCAAACATTTACCAGGTGCCTATTATATTCCAGGCACTCTTATTATATTCGCTACTAATCTCATTTAAGCCTAACAACAACTTTGAGAGGTAAGGCGGTAATCACTCCAACTTTGTAGATGAGAAAACCAAGTCTTGGAAAGTCAAGTAATTTGTCCAGTATTACATAGATAAGAAGAGGCAAAGCAGAGTTTTAAACTCAGGATTTTGTATATTGGAATCCAGGCTTGAGAGTCCATTATATTTCCTTTACACAGACAATAGGTAATCTTAAAAGCTTCTGAGATGAACTTTCTTTTTGGTAAGAAAATACTTTTCAGTGATATCCCTCTTACTTCCTATTGGTACTCCCAGTCCACTGCTTCTATAACTTCTGGCACAATCTCTACTCCTTCGATGTCCTCGCTATTCAGCTAAACTGTCGTTTTTCCATATTGACTGTCCAGTCCCTTCATGGTGAATGAGTCATTTCCTCTCAGTTCCTCTGTCTTCTCATTTCCATCAAGAGCTAGAGTAAATTTGGCAGTCTCCTTTTTTCATTCTGACACCAATTCTGATGTATGGATTCTTTCCCCACACTAAGCAATTCTTTGACACCAGCTGGGTGTCCTACATTATCTACATCGGGAAAGTTCCAGATCCCAAGGTTATGTGCTTAGTCCTACAAGACTGCCCTCTTCACCTCCAAGTGAAAGTCCATGTGCCAGATTACTGGTTTGTTATACAAAGAACAGCCTGATGGAAGAGATGCATAGGACAAGGTATGGGATAAGCTGTGAGGAGCTTCCACACACCACTTTCCCAGCACTCTACCTGTGGGAAGCTCCCTAAACTCTGTCTTTTTGGGTTTTTATGGAGGCTTTATTACATAGGCATGATTGATTAAGTCAATAGCCATTGGTGATAGAACTCCATATTTAGCCCCTCTTCCTTCCCTAGAAGTCAGAGATGGGACTGGAAGTTCCAACCCTCTAAACAAGAGGTTGTCTCTACTGGCAACCAGCTCCCACCCTCAGGTGCTTTCTGAGTCACGTTATTAATATAACAAAAGACACCTTTATCACTTTCATCACAGTCAATTTCAATGGTTTTAGGAGTTTCTTGCAAGAAACAGACAAAGACCAAGTATATACCACATCTTTGCAGTCAGAAGAGACCAGATTACTGAGTTCTTTTTTATGACATGTGGGTTAAGATGATGTAATGCCACTTCCAGGTTTGGACTGTAAACCCCCCAAGCACTCCTCCATGCTCTCTCTCTCCGTTCATTGCCTAACTCCTGTGTTGGAGGCACTGGTCCCTAGAGGATGGTGCACTGAGGCCCTGTGCTCACTACCTTCCCACTCCACTCTCAAGGTCTTCGGATACCCTCAGCCTCACACACACATTCCCCGCCCCCCCCCCCCCCCGACTTTTAGTTGAAAAGATGGAATTTTCTATGTGACCCTTCTTGGAATCTTAGCTTTATGTAAATTATTTTGGCAATGTTTACTCTTGATTTTTCCAAAGTTTTCCTCTAAACTAGAATGCAGTTCAAAGTTTGATCTCACAGGAATTTCAAACATAGCAGAGTTGTGTTTTTGAAACTGTAGGCAGATCCCTGTGTTCCCTGATCATATGCTGTAATTTGTTTTTTGTTCACTGCTACCTCCTTCTGTGTACCCTAGTTCCCTGGAGTCCATGAAATGGTAGAGAAAAAGGGAATTATTTCCATTGATTTATTGCAAATTGTTTTCTTACTTTTCCAATGGAATAAACATTAGATTCCATGGTGTTCCCTGCGTGCAACTAGTCTGACAAAGTGTGAAATTTCATGCTTTATGGACCTTGCTGATGATAATTAACATACACAATTTCTTTCAAAATGACTATTGAAATTTGCATATTTTTAAATCTGGGACTTCAGTTTTTTGTTACCGAGTTTTGAATTCTCTAAGAATTATTAGTTTCTGCTTGTGATGTCAGTTCCTAAAAAAAAAAAAAGCTGTTTCTTTGGCACTGGTCATTTGATTAGCGTTTTTCTAAGATTCTAAGATTTTACTGAGTTTAAAAATGCATCTACAAATTTTAGATCAAGCCTTAGGGAAATTATTATGCTTAAGAGTATAAATTGTGATATTTTAATACACTGAACTGTGATGAAATCATTGAAGGCATCATCTTGTGAAGAAAACTCCAGGGAGATTATTAGCAATTTAGCATTTACAGTTCATGAGAGAATGCTAATTTCACTTACCAGAGAAAAGTACCAAGATGGTAATCATTATGAATAAGACCCCATGATTGTATGAGCTTAAAAATGTGAAGTTGATGATTGAACAGACACACTTAGAATAAAAGCAACTGATAGCATAGAGGAAGTTGAGCATCCCTGATTTAGTTAGATTTTATTTCAGATTCCTTTTTCTGGAAACCTGTATTTCAGTGACCTGTCTTCCTTGATGGTATCTCCTCGTTCTGTGATTTTAACCTATATTGGTGAGCATTGGCTATAGATGAGAATATATAAGCCTTACCTAGTAACTCATTGTATTTCCTCTGTCACACCCCCTTTTTCAGGAACCCTATGAGAACCTCATTCTTCAGAGTCTCATCTTTGTCCCCCACACCTTTCTCCCTACCCACTAGCTCTTCAGGCTCTTGACTTGATTGTACAATATTAGAAAAATGTTTTTTAAAGTGATCCTTTTCAATAAAAAGTCCACTGTGCCATTTACAGGTAAGGAAACTGAGGCTTAAAGAGGTAACTGAGTCCAGCTGGTCTGGCTCAGTGGTTGAGCATCAACATATCAACCAGGAGGTCATGGTTCACTTCCCGGTTAGGACACATGCCTGGGTTGTGGGCTCAATCCCCAGTGTAGGGCATGCAGGAGGCAGCCAATCAATGATTCTCTCTCATCATTGATGTTTCTGTCTCTCTCTCCCTCTCCCTTCCTCTTTGATATTAATAGAAAGATTTTTTTAAAAGAGGTAACTGATTGTTCAGTAAAAGAGCCAGGTATAAATGACAGGCTCTTAACTCTTGGCTTGATATATTTTTCTAGTATGTTATCTTACTTATTTCCATTGTGCTAACAGCAGTTCCATCCTCATAAGTAATGAGAATTGAATCAGTCTTAGGCAGTTGAATCATAAAGCTGCCCATGTTACTTTAGAATTATAATATCTCATTCAAAATGGAATAAATCGCTAGTAAATTATCTTCCTTACATAGATAAAAAGGACAAAAAATTGGAAAATTGGCAGACCAATGATAACAGTATTTGGAGGAAAGAAAAGGAACAGGGACTATAGAAGTGGCACAAATTGAGAGGAGCAGGAAGGAAATGGGAAGGTGAAATCTAGATGAATTAGTGATCTGCAACACTCATAGTCTTTCAGGTAAGATATCATGTGAGATACCTTGGGTTTTAGGTGAATTATTTTCTTCTAAAAGGAACTCTTTCATTAATAATAAGCACTCAGTAAATGTTAGTTATGTGTAGGTAATAGCACTAAATCATTGGCAAAATGATCTTGCTTAATCCTACCTCCGCTCACCTAAGAAGTAGGTGCTGTTTAATCCCTGGATGAGGAAAGTGTATTCTTTTTTAAATGTGTTCTAGGTCACATAATAAATAAGTAGCAAAGTGGAGATTTAAGCCTAGGTCAGCTGAATTTCCTCCCAGTCTTTATATAGGGTCAAAGATAGGCTATGATCACATTGAGCTGTCAATCTCAAAGATATTTTGCAGTCTTATAAATTTTACCGTCAGAGATAATGCCGTTTTATAAATTGGATATATGGATAAATTATGAAGTCTTTATAATTCTGCAAGCCATTACTATTCATTCTTATATTAATTGAATGGTTTCCACTAGGCATGCACTGTGCATTGGGGAATCAAAAATGGTTAAGACATAGTCTTGTAGGCAAGAGAGAACTGAACTGAAGTTACTGTCACTTAGTATCACAACAGATTAAGCACAGTAATAGCAAACCTCAGAGAAACCCATGTGAGCACTGTGATGAGGTCCCTGCTGAGTGGGGAGGATATGAGGACAAGAGGCTGTTTCATTTTGTTGGGGCTCCCATAACAAGATACCACAGACTGCATGGTTTCAACAACAGAAATTCATTGTCTCACAGCAGCGGTTCTCAACCTGTAGGTCACGACCCCTTTGGGGGTTGAACGACCCTTTCACAGGGGTCACCTAAGACCATCGGAAAACACATATATAATTACATATTGTTTTTGTGATTAATCACTATGCTTTAATTTTGTTCAATTTGTAACAATGAAATTGGGGGTCACCACAACATGAGGAACTGTATTAAAGGGTCGCGGCATTAGGAAGGTTGAGAACCATGAGGCTGGGAGTTCAAGATCAAGGTTTTCCCAGGTTTAGTTTCTTTTGAGACCACTCTCCTTGGCTTTCAGATGGCTGCATGCCTGGTGCTTCTCCTGTGTTCTAATCTCCTCTTCTTACAAGGACACCAGTCATATTGGATTAGGGCCCACCCGAATGACCTCATTTTAACTTAATGACTTTTTAAAAGAACCTATCTCCAAATATAGTTATATTTGGAGGTTAGGACTCCAACAGATGAATTTTGAAAGACATAGTGCAATCTGTAGCAAGGGCCACTGAAGTGTGGAGGGCTCTTGGAGTTATGTCCAGGAGAACCAGGCTTCCTGACCTACCCGCCACTGCTCAGAGCAGTGCCTTTCCCGTTTGAGCACGTACGCCTGCAATCACTTGGAGGACTTGTTGAAACAAACTGCTGATTAGAGTTTCTGATTCCGTAAGTCTAGGGTAGGGACTGAGAATTTGCATTTTGAACAACTTCCCTGGTGATGCTGCCGGTCTGAAGACCACACTCCTACCGGCACTGCTCAGTGACAACTGAGGAACAACACACGGTTCTGCTGACTCCTAGAGGGTGTTGAGTAGGGCGGCCAGGGCTTTGCAGGAACTGGCCTGGACAAACACTGAGTGCTTTCTCTATTTCAGGCTGATGACGGGAACACTTTTTTCCTTATTGCCATCTTTGAGAAGCTCACTTTGTTCTTTGGAGATAAAGATTGCCAGTGTTCCCTATTCTCCCCGCTTTGCTATTTTTTTTCTGAGCTGTTTCCTCAGATAGGCTCTTCATCTGTGTGTGCAATGCAGCTGTTTATTCCCACACAGCATAGTGATTTCTAGCTGTGTGGAAGACAAGAGCTCTGAGATCTGTCATTGTTAGGCATGGTTGAATATTTCCTTAACACGATTAGTTGTCTCTTTCCTGAACTGTGTGTGTGTGTATGTGGGGAAGGGTGAGAAAAACAGGGTTGTTTTGTTTAGTGGGTTTTTCATCATGGAGGTCTAGCATATATTTACCCTTAGGATAACTCTTGTTGAGGGCTGGTGCTTTTCGATGCTGTCTCCAAGCTGGATAGTTACGATTTAATTCAACTGCTACCAATTACCATAAAACAAAAACTAAGAAATTATGCTTATAACATTCTATTCTCCAGGCACTAAGTCGGCTACAAAGACGTTCATTATTATTATGGACATTAGTGTTAAGTGCATGCATTAATATTTTACTTCTGTATTCTCAGGGTTGAATGATAGTAAACACTAATAGGCAGAGTACTGAGAACTCGAAGAAGGAGTTTTTCATTACTTGTTTGCCTGTATGCTCACTACGTGATGGGCACATGGACCAAATCAATCACTTCAGCCTGCTCTACAATCCATTTGGATTGTTCCATGATTAATCTGGCCCAGGTGATCAGGAGCAGGGAGGAAGACAAAGGAGTAAAACAGTGGTTCTCAACCTTCTAGCCCTTTAAATACAGTTCCTCATGTTGTGACCCAACCATAAAATTATTTTCGTTGCTACTTCACAACTGTAATGTTGCTACTGTTATGAATCATAATGTAAATATCTGATATGCAGGATGGTCTTAGGCGACCCCTGTGAAAGGATCGTTCGACCGCCAAAGGGGTCGTGACCCACAGGTTGAGAACCGCCAGAGTAAAAGATCAGCTGTGGCCACATCCAAGGGCCCACTGGATAGACATAGTCTCTGCCTACCGTACAAACATTGTTCCAGAGTGTTACATAGCATAACAACATTGACTCCTCTCTGTGTGTATATACATATGACCATGGCCATGAACAACACAAGCTCAGGTTATACAAATGTTTAGTGTAGGTACAACAGCAAAAGAAAAGGTTTATGAGGAAGTATTTCTTTTGCCCATTAACCATTACTTGCTCTGGGTTGTTAAGGAGCTACTCTTCCAAGAATATAAATCCTTCTTGAGACAGGTCTTCCAATAATCCATTCACTTAACAAATATTTACTAAGTGCCTTCTATGTGCCAGGCATTTATAGTATCAGCTGTGAACAGAGCAATACACAGCACACAGTTCCTCTCCTCATGGAGCTTATAAGATGAAGCTTATCTCAAAAGAGATAAGCAGTAAACAAGTAAATAAACAATTGGGCAATGATAGAAGTGCTGTGAAGTAAATGTCAATATGATTGAGCCTAAGGGAAGGATGCAAGCTCCTTAGATGGAGTGGTCAGGGAGGGTTCAATGAGAAGTTGACATTGAAGATGAGAGAGGAGGGATGAGAAGGATGTATTCATGCAAGAGGGAGGGAGCAATGTGCATATGAAGGACCACGTGTGGGAAAGCCTTAAGTTATCAGTACCCTAATCATATTGTCACCCAAGATCTACGTGTTTGGTATTTTTCACTAATGGCTAATGTCAAAGGTAATTTTGGATATTAGTGTTATGTGAAAGCAGAGCTTGGTGGGAAGCCTGCGGTCATTGTGAAAGCCATGGCCAGAGGAAAGCATAAGGGAAGTGTGGCAAGGACACATTTTTGTATTTTTTAGTTATGTCTAAAAGACTGTGATGCCAGCAGCAGCCTGGGTGCTATAGAAAATTTGCACCAGGACAGCGTCCTCTGAGAAAGAACAGAATTCCTTAACTCTTGGCCTGTCTGTGTTTGGCTGGTTCAAGACTGTGGCATAACCATGGAGACAGGTGCATGTAGTGTTTTCTCTGTAATCTCACCTGCTTGCCTGGGCTGTGGGCATGATGGACTAGATTTCACTTGTATAAATAATCCATGCCTATTTGGAATTGCCCATAGATCTGAACTGCACCTGCGCTGGCTGGGCAGCAAAGACAGAAGGCCTGTCTTGTATTTATATTAGACCATGGCCCTACCCTAATAAAATGTGAAAAATCTATTCAGTTAACACATTGTTTAGTATTCAAACATTCAAATGACTGGATTTTTAACTGCATTGGCCATCATTTGAATGGGCATAAAAACTTTAAATCAGCCAAAATGAAGTCAGGGGTTGAGGCAATTATTCTAGTCTAATCATTCATTCAATTAGGTCTGAAAACCTATCATATGCTGTTGAGTCCATCTCTCTACCTGAGGGGAGTTTTTGGAGTTATGAGTGCTACTACACAAGTAAATCTGCTTGCCTATAGGAGACCCAGGCCAGACTTAGGCACATGTCCTTTTCACATGTTGGATATGGAGTTTACTGAGGTACCACTATGAACTCACAGCAAAGATCTAGTTAAAACTTCATGCACTCATTTCTAAATGTTTTCCAACAGGTTATATAGTAGCTACCATTTATTTAGATCAATGGAATTTTGCAAAAATGGTTAGGAAGGAAATTGTCTAGACCAGTGGTCGACAAACCATGGCTCGCAAGCCACATGCGGCTCTTTGGCCCCTTGAGTGTGGCTCTTCCACAAAATACCACATGCGGGCGCGCATGTACAGTGCAATTGAAACTTTGTGGCCCATGCTCAGAAGTCGGTTTTTGGCCCGGGCAAGTCTATTTTGAAGACGTGGCATTAGAAGAAGTGGGGGGTGTCGGTTGGTTGGGCGAGGGGAGACGCGGCGCAGGTGGCCGCAGGATACGCAGTGCGGGGGAGGTACATTCTCTGAGGTCGACCCCTGAAACAAGTATACAAGATGAGTGTGGATGGGAGAGTTGGAAGGGGTCGACCTCAGCGAACGTACCTCAATCAGATTGAAGACGTTTTTAGCAAAGGCCAGCTTAGGGGTACCCTAATTAAGTTAATAACAATGTACCTACCTATATAGTTTAAGTTTAAAAAATTTGGCTCTCAAATTTCAATCGTTGTACTGTTGATATTTAGCTCTGTTGACTAATGAGTTTGCCGACCACTGGTTTAGACAATGCAAACAATATATATTGGGTTTTGAGGTTAGGGAAAAGCTAGTATGTTCAAAAATGATTATTCATTCTGTATTCATTCATTAGTGGGAAAGAATGATGAGGAATAGAAGATGGTTTTGGCAAATTTATGAAGGCATTTTAACCACCATGCTGAGAAACATGAATTTATTTTTTAGAGTAGTGGTTCTCAGACTTCAGTGTGATAAAGGATCATGGGAGAGGGGGAAGGGAGGTGGTGTTTAAAATGCAAATGGAAATTGAGTAGGTCATGGGTGAGACTTGAGTGAGTGAGACTATGCCCTTTTAATATTTCAAGTGATTTAGATGTAGGGGCGTCTAAGAACTACCATCTGAGAAATATTGCTGTAGGTGAGAGGAAGGTCTGGGAAGGTTTAAAACTAGGAAGCATCTTATAGGATTGCATTACCCTGATTGAGCTGAATTCTTCCATTAATTTGCTTCATTCTTAACATTAACGATGTTATGGTAGAGTACCTGGTCTTGTATATGTCCTCATCAGTCACTGTCAGCTGGTAACCACCGGAGATTAATATTAATAATAACAGGAAGTCAAATTTTCTCTGGTGCTGCAATGTGCAGAGCCACTCATGAATCTTTCATGATAAATTGAAATATATAGTCATGTTTCAATATTAAAATTTCCCTTTATCTATATCTGCATGTTGTTCTTATTAAAAATATTTTTGTTGATTTCAGAGAGGAAGAGAGAGGGAGAGAGAGATAGAAACATCAATGATGAGAGAGAATCATTGATCAGCTGCCTCCTGCACACCCCTTATTGGGGATCGAGCCCACAACCCAGGCATGTGCCCTTGATCAGAATTGAACCCTGGACCCTTCAGTCTGCAAGCCAGTGCTGTATCCACTGAGCCAAACCAACTATGGCTGCATGGTGGTTTTGATTATGCCTAGCACTCTGTGGTGCTTCTTGGCTAATCCAAATGTCTTTGTCAATCTAATTTCCTACCACTAAGGCCACTGAGAGTCCTGGGGTCTCTGGCAGAACCCTTCACCACTCCTTCTTCTACTAGTGATTTAGCAGGTGCTAACTTTAACCTTGTGCTTCTTAAATTCACTTTTCATAGGATTGCCAGAGTTGGTTTTCTAAAACTCTGGTAAAGATCATTCCACTTCTCTAAAACGCACTCATTCCTCTGGCTGGATGACTACTTGCCATTCTTAGAATAGCCAGAGAATTCAAACTGGTTTTGTTTTACTGGCAGAGTTCCCGTTCCTCCTCTCTAATTGTGAAAACCTACTCATCTTTTCTCCTTCCTCCATGAAGACTTCCAGATGCTCCCACTCATAAGCAATTGTTCTCTGCTCCCTTTTTTAAAAAAAATATTTTTATTGATTTTTTACAGAGAGGAAGGGAGAGGGATAGAGAGTTAGAAACATTGATGAGAGAGAAACATCGACCAGCTGCCTCCTGCACCCCCGCACTGGGGATGTGACCGCAACCAAGGTACATGCCCTTGACTGGAATCGAACCCAGGACCCTTCAGTCCGCAGGCCAACGCTCTATCCACTGAGCCAAACCGATCAGGGCTGCTCCCTTTTTTCACTGCACACTTTACCTTGACTGTGGAGGTAAAATTTAATTTTGCCATATGACACATAATAACATCATATTGTAGAGATGTTTCTCTGTCCCTCCTCATCCTCTTTGATGATTTGGTGGGCTTTCTATCGGAGGCTGGGAATATAAAAATGACGTAAGGTTTGGCCTCCTTCAAGCTAACCACAGTGCAGTGCAGCTAACATAGGTATTTCTCCTCTCAGTTTATGTTCAGCAGGGTAGCCTCCATGTGTAACAAGCAGCTTCCAGATCTCAGTGAATTAACTTAATAAAGGTTTGCTTTTTGGCTCTTGACTGGTCCAGTGCAGGTTGGTGGAGAAGCTCAGTTCCACAAAGTTATATTCATGGACCCAAGTTTTTTTCTAGGCATTCAAGTGTCCCTTGGGGCTTTTGCATCAGGTTAGCGAGTCAGGGAAGAAAGAAACAAGGATTGCATGGGATCATTCATGAGCCAGGTTTGGATGTGGTGAGAAACAAGCACTTCTGCCTGTATTCCTTTGGTCTGAATTCTGTCACATGGCTCCCCCTACTTGTGAGGGAGGTTTGGAAATGCAGTTTAACCATGAGTCTGGAAAAAAGAAGAAAGAAGTTTGATGAGCATTTAACTAAAGTCTCTCACACAGACTAAAGCAACTTGACATCTCCTTAAGAGCTATGTTTTAGCACCTAGTTCAAGGGGGATAGACTTTCTTGGAAGAAAAGAACAGTAACAATACAATCCAAGTCTCTGGATTGTAAGAGAGCATCACCTGGCAAACAGAATTCAGTGGCAAGGCGTTTGCTGGTCACCCTGTTGGTACACCCGTGGAGCTGAGACCCCAGGTCAGGCTCAGATGAAATCCAGGGATCTGGTTTTTTATTATAGGCTCTGAGAGTAGAGGGCATTCAGTTGGGAAGTGAATGGAAATATTCCTCTTTAAAATGGAATGGACCAGGCTTCTGCATTTACCTGGCTGAGATTCAGTGACCTGCCTACTCTGGGTGGAAGACAGCTGTGCATGTCAGCCTCTGCACTGTTTTGTTAGAGGTGGCGAGGGCACCAGTTAGGTCTCACAGTTGATTGATCAAACTGGGTTTCTTCAAAAGCTCATCTGCCACACCAGTCTCTTGTTCCTCACTCAGTCCTCCGCTTTCCCTAAATCCTTTACCCCAATGGGCATTTTTGAGTTTGACAAATTGCACTGTCTACATGGAGATAAACGAGAGCAGTCTGATTCTTATTTAAGCCTAGAAACGCCGTGGCAACCAGACATGCATTTGAGCAGAGCAGCCAACACCTGGAGCCTGCAGAAAGCAGAGAGGAAACCCGAGAGGACTATGAATGCTATAAAGCCAGGGGACAGTTTGCAAAAGCCATTCCCTCAGCACAGTGGAGGAAGGGGCCAGATGAGTTCTGATATGCCAATTAACAAGGCTTTTCAATAATGAGGGGGGGCGGGTTCCTTTGGGCCAAGTCCAGTCCCATATTGCTGTGGAAATGAACCTTCTGTTTCTTTTCTCTTACAGAACACAGAGGCCTCTTGAATGTTCTCACTTCTCACATTTATTTGTTTAAAAGGAGTTTGCTGACAGAACCCCCATTAAGATGTCTCCCCGTATTTATCAATCCTGCCAAGCTCCCTGACAGAAAGGGGGTTTGGTGCTTTTAAAAATAGCTTTTCTTCCCAAATGAAGCAAAGCGTGGAGAAAGGGGAAAGGAAAGTGAAATGTGAAGCTTGTCCTATGAAAGGCAGTTTCATTATTTGTCCTTTAGTGGCTTTTGTTCCCACTGAGGGAGTCTTTGGGTCTCTCCCCAATTTGCTGGAGATGAAAACCCAGTTGCCCAACCATAAAAGACAGACAAGGACAGGGGGAGGAAAGGACTTTTCCGGTACTCATCCTTGGTCTTCAGATTGAAAGAGAATCTGAGGACCAGTTATGGTTGCTAAGCAAATGTGGAATGTTTCAAATTTGAGTTTTCAAGGCCTTGTGTCTATGAAAGTTTTGTTGGACTCTTGACGTTCCTATGGGTGAAAACTAACTTCATCTCTCTGACTCAAATCTTCTTACTCCCTTTTACCACCCATTAGAAGAATCAAAGACAACTCCCTGCCCACTCCACTATCATCTCAGCCACAATCCTCCCAATGATTTTGGGAACATGGTTACCACATGGAAATAGGGTGAGGACTAAAGAAATAAATGAATGAGCCAGTATCTGCTATCGATTGACAGCGTAGTATTTTAGAAACAACCCTGGGTCAGAGAGTAATTGGAAACCAGAGGGTGGATCTTGCTTTACATCTTTCCAGCTCTCTGGCCATATACAAATCATCCCAACAAATGTGGATATAGTAAAACAAAGCCAGAGTAGTCTTAGTTGCTTAACCTTTACAGTTCCTTTCTGCTCCATGGATATGGGTCTGGAAATCTTTTTGATCTTGATACTCCTATTTTTATGGTGATTAGAATAAATAAATTGGGAAAACTTTTCAGCTTTTGGGCAAATAGAGTCTGCTTTCTCTTTTTAAAAATGACAGGCCCTCTACCAGTACATCTAATAGTACTTACCTCATAGGAAAGTTGTGAGCATCAAATGATAAAAAACTTGAAAGATGCTTATCATAATGGTAGCCATATTGTCAATGAGCAATATATTTATATGCATAAGAGGCAAAAGGTCATTTTGAGGTATGGTATCTGTCTTATTATTTTGCAAATGGAGGCTGTCTTAGATTGCAGGGCAAAAGTTAGGTCACATAAAAGAAGGGGATGCCTTACCCTTTGAGGCCACAGAAGATCCCACTCCTGGGTGAATCTCTCCATTCAGAGGTAGCTGGTGACATACTTGTGGGGTTGAGGCTGTGATGTTTGATTGGGCATATTATTATTTTTCAAGCAGAGCCCAGGGGTCTGTCTAGGCTCGGTAAGAAAGGAAATGACTAGGCTCCCCTACCAGTATTTTTGGAATGCACAAAGAGCCAGGGGAGCCCCAGTGGAGCATCATTTGAAATAGCTTTAATTTAAAAACTAGTGCCAGGTTTTATGATCGGGGCTATAATCAAAGGAGTTTTGATCATTCTGCAGAGACACCTGCAGCATCTCAGACACAAGCATTACCCTTTCAGTTGGGTCTGTTTGTGAAAATGCAACAGGGAGCAAGGAAATTAGTAGTGGGCATCTCTTGAGTGCCAGCTTTTATCAGGCAGAATCACACAGGTCCCCCAGCACCCTCTCAGCCCAGTTGAACCAGTGGAGACTTGTCTAATGCTGCACAGTAGGTTAGCTGAAATGCAAAGTCAAACAGGAACCCTGCCCTCCCACCACATCATGCTGTCCCCCCTAAGGATCAAGCTCCCTTCCTGGTGTTAGGCTAGCTATATGAGATAAATGGGATAGGATATAACATCCTATTTTTCTTGAATTGTACAACAGAATTTGATGAGCTTGTTGATTAATCATTTAGTATATCTCCATATTTTCAGAGGACTGAAGCAGACTCCTCGGGGTGCTTCATGTTTAACATTTGAGAAAGCTTAGTTGTCTCATATTCCCTGTATTCTTTAAATATGCTTTCAAAGTGATAGAAAACCACAGATGAAAGGTACCAATGGAAAAGAATTAGCACATTTCCCTTCATGTGTAGGTGGGTGCATATGTAAATGTGTATTCTGCTGATCTCAATGTGTGTTAACACAGGAGTGTGTGAGTGATCTCCGGAGAGAAACAGTGACAGCAACTTAATTAATTCTGCTGACATTGTTATGTCTTTAAATACAAGTAAGAATTGAGAGTGGATCAACCTAGAAATCTCTATGACTGCTATTGATGTTACTTTTCTATTCAGTAAAAATGGAGCTGCAAATTAACAAAACCAATCAACCCCCGGCAACTGATGGCTTATTGATGATCAGATCTCTGAAGAAGTTCAAGGAATGTCCTTCTTGTCTGGAAAGGAAGGACTTCTCAGTCTTTGTGCCCAAAGAGTAGCAAGGCATTTCAGCTCAAGAAAGAAGAGAAAGGTTGGCATTGTGGGAGTTACTGACATGGCTCCATATATCTCTGTCATGTCACTGCAGGTAATTAGCAGAAATGCTTTCCTGACAACTACTATTACAGGCAATGTTATCCACAAAAGTTCTGAAGAGTGAAACCTTAAATAAACACAGAAGGAGAAGAAAACTGGGTCAACATGCAGTGCTTTAAGTTGTCTATGTATGTGAATGAAAAGCTCTCAAAACTAGTTAATACTCTTAGAAGTATTTAGTTTTCAAACAGTCTATTCCAGTGGTCCAGGGGAGATGATAGATTTGTATGTAGTCATTGACCATACTGTTAACTAGTTGAACTTGGGCAAATCACAAACTTTATTTTTAAAGTTATAATGCAGGATTGAATAATTTCTAAAGCCCTCATCAGTTCTATATTCATTCCATAATTCTCTCTCTGTAGGACAGTGGCTCAGAAGGGAGGGAAGTAATTTGTCCTCCTAGGGGACATTGACAGTGCCTGGAAACATTTTGAATTGTCACGACGAGGGATATGACTGAACTCGCTAGTTCAGTCAGAGACTCTATCCCCCCAATGAGCATAGTGCCGGTAACTTAGTTTTCTTACCTTAATGTGGGACCCCCTGATGAGTCCCACTGATTTTACTTAACTTCCCTAGGTTGGATAGTATGTTTGTGGCAATGCAAAACAGCCTAGTTTTAGAGTGATTACTTTTTAAAGATCTTTCCTCTACATTAACTATCCTTCAGTTCACTGGGAGAACAGCCATAAAATGTAAATATCATTGAGAGAAGACTTGTACATTCACACTATTCATGTGGAAATAGGTCTATGTTTGCCTGGGGTTAATGGAATTCCATGAGGCAAACAGATGATTAGTTAGGAACATTTGAATGAATGCAAGGAGTCTTTCAGGTATCTCCAAATACCACCTCACTGATAATGTCTTCATCTGGTTTACCTCTAAAATTAGCCGTGCATTTTGGGGGAAGAGCCAGGGATAAAACGTGAAACTATGCCACACAGATCTTTTGTTGTGGGTGGCATAATGATGACCCCAAGTGCTGTCTCTCTTTATCCACTTCCACCTTCATGCCAAATCCACATTTTGTGGGCTGTTCCTAGCTACTGAGCAAGGCAAGTTCATTGTGGAAATATTATAGGATTTTCCAGGAGGACTTTGGCTTTGGACATTCCAATGGGCTGCCTGAACCTTTCTTGGAATCATGTTGCAGTTGGTGGCTCTTCCTTTCCAACCCTCTTTCTTTCTCTTTCTCTTTCCACAGCTTCAGACCTGCATCCTAATCTGAAGGTTCTCTCACCTTATCCTGTTCCTTCCCTAATACATCTCTTGCACCTCTGTTCCTGTCTTTGACACCTGTTTCTCAGAAGACCTTAACTAATATAAGTGGTCTAAGAGAGCAGGTAGTAAGGCAAAGATTAGGGACTGGGCAAAGCAAACACTGTCTTAAGTAGTAGGTTGGGCACAGAAGCCCCTAGAACAAAATTATACCTCATTGAAAATGGTTTTACTGGTGAGATGTTGGAAAACGTCCTGGTGGAGGGAAAGTCATTGCAGGTTTTATGGGGGGAAATGATAGCTACAAAGACAGTGGAGTTATCTGATTACTACAAAATTCCACTGAAGCCCTTCAGAAACATAATGAGAAAGTGAGGACTGTGGGAAAAGTGCAGCAAAAATAAGAGAGGACCTGATTTAGTGAGTATGTGTAAACTATAGAAATAAAACCAAACACCGGTATCTAAACCATATCATCCAATTTGTGCCTAATAAAAATAAGTTTTCATTTAACTATATTTTTTGGTGTATATGTGTGTACTCAGCCAACATTTAGACTTGGATTGAAGCTAACACATAGAAAGAAAGAAGGAATGAACATTACATTTTTTATTACCCTAGAACTGGGGTCGGCAAACCACGGCTTTCGAGCCACATGCGGCTCTTTGGCCCCTTGAGTGTGGCTCTTCCACAAAATACCACATGCGGGCACACATGTACAGTGCGATTGAAACTTCGTGGCCCATGCGCAGAAGTCGGTATTTTGTGGAAGAACCGGTATTTTGTGGAAGAGCCACACTCAAGGGGCCAAAGAGCCGCATGTGGCTCGCGAGCCACGGTTTGCCCAGCAGTTTGCCAACCACTGCCCTAGAACAAGTATGTCAAACTCGCGGCCCATTTATTTGGCCCATGCCTCATTTATTTGGCCCATGTTAGCCTTTAAGTTTGACATGCTTGCCTTAGTATCTCTTACCTAGAGAGCAAGATTAGCTGATCCAATGGGTAATAATATTTGTTTGTAATCTTAAAATTTATGGAAGGCATCACTGATTATATTCATTTGTATCTTGGATTTGCATATATTTTCTTCTAAACAATCTGGAACCTATACAGACCACTTTAGCAGCATGATTCACTTTGAAAATGTCATTACAAAATCCACCAATAATTAAAGTATGGTAATGATAAAGTGGTGAATTTGGTGCCCCAAAATCTGGACTGCTTGGCCAGTGTAGCCAGTGGTTGAGAGTCGACCAATGAACCAGGAGGTCATGGGTTTGATTTCTAGTTAGGGCATATGCCTGGGTTGCAGGCTCAATCCCCAGTCGGGGGCATGTAGGAGGAAGCTGATCAATGATTCTATCTCATCATCGATGTTTCTATCTCTCTCCCTCTCTCTCCCTCTCTGAAATCAAGAAAAAAAATTTTTTTAAAAAAAGCTGAACTAAGGATCCTTTATGATGTATTTTCTTCTATTATTTTGATTACATTTTCCTTTGATTGACTGATTTCTAGATTTTCTTCTCTCATCCTAAGCCTAAATTGAGTGAAGGATATTTCCTCCTAAGCTTATTGCTCATGTTACCAATTTTCTCAACTGACTGAAAATGGACTTTGTTTTGGAAGCAACTCTCTTTTTTGTTGCCTCTTCAGTTCTGAGATCACCGGTATGAAATTTTTTTTCAGTTCTGACTCACAGATCTTGTTTTTATTTAACATCTTTTGACATTCTTTTCGTGTGGCTCTAAATAAGTGAAGACATTTGAACCCCCTTATTTACCATATAGAGGTAAACCATGAAAATCTTAGTACAAATAGTGTAGTTTTACGTTACTGCTAAGTTCTTATAATGATAGAAAGCTAAAAGCTTCTAAGAATGTAAGAATGTTGGCAGTAGTTGTGACAGACATAATGAGGCCCACAAAGCCTACAATATTACTATCTGGTCTTTACAGAAAAAGTTTGCTGAATCCTGATAGAGAAAGTCCCCTCTACTCCCTCTTTGCCCCATACTGACTTGCTGAAGAAATAAGGCCTTTTTCCTGTAAAGAGACCAATACTCTTAATTTGTCTCACTGCTTTCTGTGATGTTGCTTAATTTGTTTCTCTCTCTTTTCTATTTCTTAATAAACTGGAAGTTAAATTTAAAATTTTAACAGATTAACCAGATATATGTTTATTTTAATCTATAAATATCCTTGTTATCCCCAAAGCCTTCCCTTATTTAATCAGATGTGCATTGCAAATAGAAATAAAAATGGCTATTTATTGCACACTTACCATTTGCCAAAGATACTTGTCAATGTTGAATAGACAGTAAGGATGTGAAGGGGAATCTATTATATAGGTGAAGGGTGACATCATTTATGTAGTAGAAATAAAAGAACTTAAGAAATCCAGGAGAAAATAGCCATTCAATAAGACCTTGAAGAAAAACAGAGAAAAGGAGGGGGCAATTGCAGAATGTTTATCTTCTTGTCACTTCAAAGAAAAATCCACCACAAACACAAGAGGAATTTAACTAATGAGTTAGAGTTTCAATAAAATCCAATAGTAGAAATTGATGACTTTTGGTTGTTCTGACAAAGAAACCCTGTGCCAGCTATTCTCTGTCTAATTCCCACCTTCTTGAATCCATTTATTACTTTTCTGCCCTACCCCTTGCTATGGGAGGCTGACTTCTATGCCCGAATCACCCACCTCTCTTGCCACCTGGCTTCTGATTGGGTTAAGTTGAAGGAAGTTATCCATAGGAAATCTATGAGTGCCTGCAGAGGGGGAGTTCATAGGGGACAGGCTAGTTACTTATTACACTAATTCCATGAGTATAGGCTAGAGGTTTTTACCAGTCAGGTGCCTGGTAGATTTTATCAAAAGAAGGGACGATATTTACAAACGTGAGCAGCGATAAAAGGAACTAAGAAAGGACTCCTGGATTAGCAGTAGTGTGAAGCAGTCCTGCTCTGACCGTGAGGTGTGGGAAAAGGGAGGACTATATGGTGGAAGGTATAGGCTGCCCGAATGATGTCATAAAATGCATGATTTTCTGATGATCAGAGTTAGTCTAAGAATTTTTCTGCTGTAAGAGATCTGAGGCATCATCTAGTAGTACAGTATGCCACCCTATGAAGAAATTTCTCATTTAAAATTTAACCAGTCTGTTTTAATGATCAGATTCTCTCTCTCTCTGATAAGTAGCTATCTTGGGAAACCAGTTCTCCTTGTTTATGAGTTCTCTCTTCTCTCCAGGGGCTAAGAAAATAATATAATACAACCAGGTCTGCCTAGCTCCCTTCCCTGTCCCGTGGCAAAAGCATCAGATTCCAGCTTTCCAGCGAAAATTGTCATACCAGTGAGTGACTACTGGAGTCTGGAGAAATACTTCAAGGACTTATGATAAATACAAAAGGAAGAGCCTGATTAACTTGAGCTAGGAGCAGAGGGGAAAGCTGCTTTAGAAAGAAATCCAATAGAACTACTGGTCAACAATTAGCTTGTTATTCATGGCTCTTTAAATTGCATTTAATAATTCTCAATTATATAATCCCATGTGCAAAGCTGGTGCTTGGCCGTGGGAGAGGGATGGCAGCAAATAAATGTTTACATGGCACCAAGTTCCCACACCCAACAGGGAACTTTAAGTAGACAGTTAATTTTCTTGAGTAAGCAAATCACTGGAAGTAGGATGTGAAACACTATTTAGAAATGATGGAGAAGCTTTCCTTTGAGTAAAATTCCAAATTTTCCTTTGGCATACACTTCTGTCAACATTGTACTCTCCACAGACAATTGAATATTTGGTGATGGTTGGGAGTCCTAAGTTTAACGGATGGACACATCCCTTTTAAGAAATCAAAGAGAAAGAAGCATCTTAACTGAATTAGTTTTCTATGGCTGCTGTAATAAATTTTCACAAACTTAGTGGCTTAAAACAACACAAATTTATTGTCCTACAAATCTGTAGCTTAGAAGGCCAACCTGGGTCATACCTGGACTAAATTAGTGTTGGCAGAGATCTATTTTTTTTTCTGGAGGTTCTAGGATTTCCTTGTCGTTCCATCTTCTAAAGGACATCTTCACTGCTTGGCTTGTAGGGATTGAGCCTGAAACCAGGAATTGAACCAGTGACCTCTTGGTTCATGGGTCAGTGCTTAACACTGAGCCACATCAGCCGGGTGAACCTCTCTCTTTTATTAGCAGTTTACTTTCCTGACAAATGCTAAGACCTGGGAACATTTTCTAAGAGTCAGTTACTGGAAGGACATATAGGTGGCAGAGTTCCTAAGGACGGCAGAATAGGCAATGCTCATGGATAATGAAAGAGAGCAGTCCCTACACGCCAATAAACATTTTTTCAAACAAGCTCCGGAAGTTGTCTCCTGTGCTAAAGGATTAAGCCATTAGCTTTAACAGTGCCAATGTGTTCCCACTTCCAAACCCCTCTTAATTAGCATCCAAGGTAATATTAAGAACAAACTTCATACAGAGGAGAGTGTAAAAGCATTAGCTGCTCATAAATGTGATGGTCCCTTGAGACACAGTGAAGGAAAAAGATGCTAGGCAGAATATAAACTGTTATCTATGTAAATGGTAAAAAAATTTGAGCCAGGAGGATAGATTACCAGAAGGGTTAGTAACATACTGAGGTGTAGCGCTGTATAAAAGAACTTTCTATGATAATAGAAATGTTCCATGTCTTTGCTGTCTAATATGATAGCCACTAGCTACATGTGCTTGTCAAGGACTAGAAACGGGGCTAGCACAACTGAAGAACTAAATTTTTAAATTTATCTTATTTTAATTTATGTTTAAGTTAAATAGTCACAATATGGTCAGAAGCTACCATATTGGACAGTGCAGCTATAGTGATTAACTTTTCCTTTTTAAAAAAAAATATATTTTATTGATTTTTTACAGAGAGGAAGGGAGAGGGATAGAGAGTTAGAAACATCGATGAGAGAGAAACACCAATCAGCTGCCTCCTGCACACCTCCTACTGGGGATGTGCCCACAAACAAGGTACATGCCCTTGACTGGAATCAAACCCAGGACCCTTCAGTCTGCAGGCCAACGCTCTATCCACTGAGCCAAACTGGTTAGGGCGTGATTAACTTTTCTTGCTTCACACTGATCCTCACACCTCCCTGCTCCAAACAACAACAAACAAAACAAAACAAAAACAATAACAGCCATTCAGGGCACACAATAAACACCTATACTTGTCCAGAAGGGGCAGCAAGAGTCTGTGCCTGTGTCAGAAGGCCCTGCAGATCCCTGATAAGAGCAACTAGACGGGGGTGTAATTCTGGATGACACTGAATTATCAGGGTGTGCAGCAAGAGGGTCCATGTCTGGAACTGGTTTCAGGAGGTTAGTACTGCAGGTGCCAGCATCATGGTCCTGGTGGAAAGAGCAGAGATAATCAGTACACCTGGATCTGTTAAACTCTTTGTGTGAAAAGACAGTCACCTACACATATTGTAGTAAAAACATTTTTAGGGCTCCTTGTCTGTTTTGTTAACTCTTACATTCCAAACATTTAAACCATTTCCTCTTACTAAGTGGATCCAATTTGTACTTTTAAATTGTGGGGAGTGGTGGTATACATAGTTCACGATATTCAAGTTGCTTGGACCTCCTATTATTGTAGTAACTACTTCTGACACTGGTCTGACAAATGTTTGCTTTCTGAGCTACAGTTTGTTCCTATAAAGTCTTACCAAGGTGTATAAATAAAAGGGCATTTAGTTGTACAGTTAATACAGTAAATATATTGAAATGAATACAGTTGCGTGAAATACTGATTGTCTCAGAGAATATTGGCTGAATGATCCCCATATGAACAGTTATTTGCCACCCTGCTCCAAAACTTTTGTCTTCACATGTAGCATGCTTGAAATTATTTTGGCTGTTTAGACAAATCTTGTGCCTAAGAACAAGTTCTCAGCACTGCTGTTCAATTCAGAGAATATGTTCTCAAGGCCAAAATGAAATCGAGAGATGAAGTTATGTCTTAATAAATAGGATGCAATTTAACAAATGGAATAATTATAATAAATTAATACATAAAATAAAATGATGAAATTTAAAAATTAATAATAAAAGAATAAAAATTTAATAAATATTTTAAAATAAATATCTTTCCTTTTATAAATTTACTTTTTATTTTTAAATTTTATTTATTTATTAATTTTTATTGTTGATACTATTACACATGCCCCCTCCCCCACTTAGCCCATTTCCACCCAGCCCCCACCACCACTCTCCCGGCCTTCACCACCCTGTTGTTTGTGCCCATGGACTACGCATATATGCTCTTTGACTATTCTTTTCACCTTCATTTATTCAGTCTGAGATCTCTGCTGATATGGCTTTCCCCAAGATGTTGCTTCTTTGACATGATAATTTAAATATCTATCAGCCACAATAATGAGTAGCAGAATGATCACAAGTCAAAAAATAGCCTAAGAGTTGTGGAATTCAACTTGTTTCTATTTCCTTTTGGACTTTATGAACTATATAAAGATGCATTTATAGTCCTTTAGAGATGATTTCTAAGTTATGCCCTATGCCTATATTCTTTTTTAAAATTTATTTTTAAAAATATCTTTATTGTTGAAAGTATTACAGATAATCCCCTTTTTTCCCCATTCTAGCCACTCTCCCCCGCCCCCCAACTTAGGCCTTCACAACAGTATTGCCTGTGGCCATGGGTTATGCAAATATGCATACAAATTCTTTGGTTGATCCCTTCTCACCTACCCTTCAATCTCGCCTTCCTTCTGAGATTTGGCAGTCTGTTCTATGCTTCTATGTACTTTTCAGATTATTAGCATTATATAGATTAACTTAAATCTAACACTGTTTCCCCCCTGTGTTTGTGAGGGAGAACAGTGAGTTGATCTGTCATTCACATTGTATTTTGAGACTATGACTAATGTGCCAGGATGTTTTCTTTATTGTACAATCTCTAGAAGGTGTTTATAGATGTACTTGGTATCTTTTATGACTCCTAGAACACACATATCTGAATCATGGCATCACCCACATCGAGTTGGCTTATTATGCATGAAGACATTTTCTAAACACCCAGAGGCCAATTACTTTCACAGCATCTAGGCAACACTCTATGTGTTAGGTTATGGATCAAGTTATTTTCCAGCACTCTGCTTACTTTGTATCCAAGTGCCTAATGCAGTCAGAGTCTTTACCAACAAAGAACACATTCACTATTCTTTTCTCCCTCCCTTTCACTTTCTTCCTTCCTTCAGGGGTAATTACTACTATGTAGAAAGGCTATGTGCTTCACACTGTGGAAGGTGCTGAGATAAAATATACTTGTTTTTTTTTCCTAGCAAGTAGCCTACAACTTGTCAGAATACTAGATGCATAGAAAATGTCCTATAAATGCTGGTTATCAGGACTTGCAAATTCTGGGGAATTACTCAATGGAGAAATACTTATTGAGACCCTAATAAATATCTGAATAAATATCAGACATGGCCTCTGCCTTCGGGGAGCTTGTACTTTATTTAGGTAAGGAGAAGAAAATCACACACATCAAATAACTTCTGAACAATTAAATCGGAACTGTGTGATGTTTAATAATGTTAAATACAAAATAGTGAAATTAGTGAGAGTAGGAGTAGTTGGGAAACATACCATGTAGAGGCAGAAGTGAATTAGAAGAAGTGGTCTCTGTTCATATTTGGTTCATGTTACAGAGGCAATGGCTTTGGACTATGATTAGAGAGTAAACTAAATTGATCAACTCCGTAACCACTGATGGACCCCACAATCATTTCCATATTAGCATTATACAATACAATTATTGGAGTCTTAAGAATGATTCTTATAGGTCTAAGGCAGCTATTGTTAATCGTGAAAATTTCCACTGAGGCTGGGGAATAGTGCTGGGATAATTATGGTGTGGCTTCCAGATAAGTTCTGGAGTTCCTAGAAATACTGAAACAGGAAATAAAGGCAAGTATCTGATTGCTGCAGAGTCCTTGGCTCCAGGAAATCTGTGCAGGATATCTTCAATTTGTGCCTCCCCATCTACCACATTCTAAGCCCTTCCCTCTGATTGGGAGGTTGACCAGTATAGATAGAATCAAGAGATACTTTGGCCTTCTGCCTTCCAGCTGGACTTGTTCAATGGGGGATGCTGGCAAGACACTAGAGGGAGAAAGAAGAATGAAGTCAGAGTATTGATCCCTCTGACTTTCTCAATTGGGGTCATGATGGGTTGACTTCCTTTATTAATTGAAAGGCCACAACTGTTGGGCAGTCTTCTTTTTAGAGCCATCTCTCCAGGTTCTATAACTGGCCCATTCCCTTGCCCCTTCAGGACAAGACATTGCAACCGCTTAGTAGTCCCATGTTACTGTGCAAACTCTGTTGCTTTTCCTGATCCCTGCCCCCTCCTTTGCAAACAGTGCCTTTATTATGTGCTTCTCAAGTACCCAACTTTAGTGTGTTACTAATTTTCAGTGTAATACAGATTCTAGGATGGCAGAGAGACTTAGAACAGTTATACCTACCTAACAGAGCAGCCCATTGGACCATTTCTTCTGTCAAGGTATTAACTTGAGTGGTGTATGTGAGTTTGAGCCTGGGGTAAACCTAGTTGTTGCAGAGAGCACTTAATTATAGTTAATTAACTAATAACTTGCTTGAAAATGAGGCAGGATAATAAGAAGCTAGGAAAATTCCTTGGCAAGTAGAATGGGAATACTGAGACAGATAGCTGAACAAATTGGCCATGCAATTTACAGCCAGATAATAAATTGCAAGATCTTATCTTATACCTTCCAGATCATGCTGAGGAATACCTGCCTCTGTCCCAGTCCCTCTTTGGTGACATTATTTGAAGGTGAAACTGGACAGGGACTGACCTATACATCCATTTTGATATATCCACATAGATCCTCCCCTAAAACCTCCCCCAAAATTCTGGCCTTTAGAAAACAGATAAAGGACCCAGTGCATGCTCTCTCTCTAGAGCCCGCCCACACCTTCTTTCTTCAGGCCTGTATCTTTGCTTTCTTTCTCCCAAGATTTAAGGGTCCCCACAAGACTTGCAACCAAAAGAGCAGCAGGCAGTGGCAGCTCATCCTGGGCTAACCCCTGAAGCTGTTTTTAAGGGACCTTCTCTTGCCTCTGTAACTTGTTTCCTGAGTTCACACAACCCAGCTGGCTCACTTCTTCTGCCTCTGTGACTTTCTTTCTAAAAGGCCAAGGGAGCTCTCTGAGTAGCTTGCTTGAATCTTCTCTTCTAGTGTACTTTGCATGCTAAATAAACTTCCTCTTGTGCTAGAGTTCTAAGCTCTGAAGTCCTTACAGAACTCAAAAACTGAGAGCCAACATTGCTGGTAACAAAAATACATTCACTTCAGACAATGTGTCCATGTCCCCTCTCAAAAGAGCTACTGCATGTCCAGGAGACTGAGCCACCCAGTTGTAGGCAACCAGCTCTGCTGACTACCAGCCACTCTCTTTAACATTCTCTGTAGCCACACCAGTATCACTTCCCATTTGTGCTTGCAAAAAGCATTGAATTACATGCTGAAGTAGCTATCACTCTAACAGCCCCATTTGCATGTGAAAATGCTGTTTGTGTGAGAAAATATAGAGTTTTGTGCACACAAATAATTTGCTTATACAAAATTTTATCTAAAATTTTGAGTTTTCAAAAACTTTTTACTTAAAGCTGATTGTCTTAAAGCAGTTGTTATAGATAGGAAAAGAACCCAATAACAGTCTTTCTTTTTCCACATGGATTCTTATCCTAGGCATTCAAATCCTATCTGATTTTTTCCACTATTTTCCCCCAGAATCTGCTTGCCCAGGAGATTGAGGGGGGGGGGCGCAAGCAAGGAGGAGCAGACTGACATCGTGCTTCACTTCCCACTGACAGCTGAGCTCTCTTCACAGAATCTTGCATCCAACAATGATGTGCAAATCAAGATCTCAGATGGATTTGCAAGTCCCAGGTGGAACTCACAGCAAAGGCATTTAAAAAACAAAACTCTCTTTTGACATGTAAACTGATTAAGTGTGATATGTATGCCCGCCCTTCCCTTCAAGGATTAGCTTGGAGAACTAGAAGTAAGATCCACAGGATGGCTGCTCAGATGCCAGTCACTCATTTTGAGGTGATATTTGAAAATCCCAGAAGCAAACTCGGGGGCTTTACCCTGAAAGCTTAGAAAATTATGCCATTGAACAGCCCTGGAACTTTCCATAGCCTGCACGATACTGTTCCAGCAATAAAGTGATTTTTTCTATTCAGCTGAAGGAATGTCTAACACTGGATCTGGTCACTTGTTTTGAAAGCTTTACATTTCTTTTAGTCAATCAACAAACTATATCAAGTAAATATTTATTTCCTACTGTGGGCTTGGTATCACCTAGATGGCCAAAGAAATATAGTAAGTCATGATCCTTGGCCTCAAGGAACTTATCATTTTAGTGGAGTTAAAATATATAAGAAATGAAACAGGTTATTAAGAATACAACAGAGCACCATATTTTTTTCAATAATTGAGACTTACTTAATGTTAGCCATTGTAGTAGGGATAAAATGGCAGGTCTTTCCTTTGATTCTAAGGTGCTTATAATCTAGTTGGTGAATGATGTGGGTATAGTTTGTATTTACCATAGATTAGACAAAGAAGAGGGTGTTTTAGATTGAAAAAGTTAAAAAATGGCATAAAATTCAGGTTAGGTCTTAAAAGATGGGTAGGATTTAGGCTGGTAAAAATGAGGGGTTAGCTATAATCTAGGAGGGGGAATATAGACCTGGAAGCTACATGATAGGATTGGTTAGAAAGAGAAACCACTAACTTCTTTCTTTGAGACTCGGGAGTTTATTTGGAGAGTGGTAGGGGATGTGTCCTTGTGTCTTTGATTTTGCCCTGGAAAGTTTCAAGACAGGGACCATCATGGTGAAGCGTGATAGGGAACATCAGTTAGGTGGCATGTGGTCCTGCCAGCAACTGTGTTCCCCTTCACTCCTTTCTCTTTAATTGCCAGGCTTCTATCTTTTCCAGTTGCCTGCCTTTTCTTCTGCAGGTAAGTGCTTTGTGAGCTTTTGTTTTATATATGGAAACATTTCAGCAGTGTCCTTAGCAAAAGCTGTGTCATCAATCATGCTTGACAAATTCCGGGATGAGGGAGGAGGAAGAGAATCGTGCTTTTCATTTGGGGAGGCACAAAGGTCAGAGAGGCTCTACTCTCAGTAGAGCTTTCAGTCTCAATATTTTGGTGTACACCTCTTTCTTTTTCTTCTTGTCAAACATGCAGCGTTTTTATGCCCTTTTCAACTTCTTTCTCTTATGAAATGTATTCTACAAGCCTTTGTCAAGTTCCCTGTGAAATATCTTTGATGCACGAAGTCCAGAGGGCTTTAAAAAATCACCTCATTTGGTACTATTTGGGGAACACAAATCAATCCTTTCTTGTCTTAAGTCCCTTCTCAGACTCTGCTGTGAGGACTGAGCTGTGAGAGCCAAATTGATGGGGGAGGGAAGCAAGAGGGATGACAAATAGAAGGAAAGTACTTCTGCGTCAGCCAGCCACTCGTTCACAGTGTGGGATAGGCAGGAAGGAGCAGATTGGGATTATGGAGAAGTCTTGAACAGGGTTGGTAGAATGGGAGTAGTCAAAACTGAATAAGACAGTGAACCTAGTGAGCAACTCAGGTTGGACCTCAATTGATCATGAATGATCAGAGCAATGAGAGAATTAGAACCTGGCTGCAGGCAAATGAGAGGCTTAGCATATCTCAGTGATAGCGAATTAGGGCCAGGGATGGGTCAGAAGTCAGATCAGCAGACAAAACCTGGAAGACATCACAGCAGAAAGAAGAAGGATGGGGAAGGTACAAGGTCCCTGTGCAGAAATGGGAATCTCCTGCCTCTTAAGACCCACAACAGAGAAGACTTGCTCTTCCTTAGGAACAGGACTTCACACAGGGGACAAAATCACATGCCTACAGGGCCAAGCAGGCAACTAAAGAGTGAGGAGAAAGAGGTGTAGCAAAGCTTAAGGGAGCGGTGGAGATTGTGGCCAGCTGGAAGCCACATGTCCTCTCTCTCTGAAGGAACAGTGGCTCTTTAGTTCCCACAGATAGATGCTCAGAGGAAAATAAACCCAGTGTTACCAATTCTTCTGATTTTTTTTCATAAAAGAAAAAGTAAAAAATTGGATATTTTTAAAGAAGATTGTACAGGCTAAACAAAATACATCTTTGGGCTGCCAGCGTGCAGAAGAAATTGGTGAACTAGCTTGGAATGCTAAAAGTGTTTTCCCTGATATTGTAGAAAGTATGACAAGAGAACAATATTTTAAAATGGTAATAAGAACAGCAACTTAGCTTGACATATCAGCTTGGCTCAGGGAAAGGCATCTAGGGACCAAGGAGACACTTGTGATAGAGAATTATAGAGGTGGGAGAAGGGGGAGTCTCAGAGGGAAGTTAGTCACCCAAAAGTAACCAATTAAATAAGTTACCATCAGAGCACCTGGTAGAAACTAGGAATCATGCCCCTTTCTCTAGAGGGTTACAAAAAGGCACAGGACAGAGTCTCTGGCAGTGATAGGTACAGGAGTTTACCTTACAGGTGGGAGCAGTGCCCAGACAAATGAAAGGTTAGGGACCACATAATACTAAGGTACAAGTGATATCAACAGATAGTATATGATTAATTTCTAAATCCTCATTGCTTGTGATATCTTCTACATCACAACATATATTTATTGGGCTAGCTAGGGGCAGAGCACAAATAACTATGTCAAAACGAAGTGATTATCTTTTCTCCTCAATCTAATAGTAGAGAAGGTATTACTTTTTTTCCCCTCTCCTTCCATCTATCCTCTTACTCCCCAACCCCCATCACCACACCAATGGTCATTATCTTTCCTTCTCTATCAAATCTGTTCCTGTTTTTCTTCCTATCTCCCATCTGCTGTCTTGGTCTCCTTTCCTCTCTCATCCAAGAGGCCCTTAAATCCTGTTGATTCTTTCTCCTGAATATCTCCTTCAATCTGCTCCCTCCTTTATATTTTTAGTGCCTCTAAATTTCTCTCTTGTTCCAATTCCCCTAGAGTTATGTGTCACCTTGATGTCATTTTCTCCCCCCAAAAAGCTGATGTGCCACTTTGCTGTCTGTTGGATGAAGGCCAAACTCCTTGACATACTATTCAAGGTCCTTTATACACTTTTTCTTGCCTAGTCATGGACCCATTGTTCTGCCACTTGCTTTGTTTTGTTTTATAAATGCTGAGACTCTAAATTCAGAAATTATTTTTTGAGAGAAAATCCAGTAGATTAATTTTACTATTGAAGAATATTTTTATTCTGTATTTTTTGGATCCTACATTAAACCTGATTTGAAACATATATTACCTTCTAATTAGGAATATAATTTCTTCCCTAAAACATTTTCTCCATCCCCCATAATGTTAATAACCTTAAAACATCCCAAATAACTGAATCCATCATTAACTAAGGCCTGTTTGGTTGTTTTTCCAGGAGCCATGCCTGTTTGATGTATTGTTCCATGCTTAGCCATGACAGTCTTGTGATGCATTATGTCACTCAATATTTTCACCCCAGAATAATAAATTGGAGAAATGAGACATCTGCCTGCAATTTATTCCTGTTATGTCTTTTTCTCCCTGAAAAGGATGTGACAATGCTTCTAAAATGAGAAAGCTTGGTCAGTTTAACCCTTTAAAAAGCTACCCATAGATCCATGTGTCACTCACATAATTTTTGTGTGTCTTAACATATTTGGTTGAAACACAAAAATATTTATGCCTTTCATTGGAAAGGTGTTATATTCATGATTTAATATAACCAAAGGCTAAATGTAAACTTATATGTCAGATACTGTACTGGCCACAGGAGCACACAGAGGTGGTAGACTGGGTACTCAAGGGAGGAGGTTGAGTGGTGGATAGCTTGGGATTTTGGCTCAAGTTCTGCTTCACTCATTCATGAAGTGTGTGCCCTTGGGTATATGACTTCACCTAAGTTTTACTTTTTTTTAGCTGAAAAAAATTATATATATCACATAGGGTTGGGCAAGATGAAATGCATTACTATAAGCAAAGGACTCAGTATATATAGCAAACTCAATCAATAGTAAGCATTATTTTTAATTTGGTAGAGTAGTATACAGACTATTACAATGGAGTAAGTATTGCTATGTTAGATATAAACACTATATCGTAGCTGTACAGAAGGGGCATCTAATAGAGTTTTGGGGTAGATTCTGTTGATATCATAAGAGTGCCTAATGTTTATCGAGTGCTCACAATGTGCTAGGAAATATTTAATTCTCACAACAAGTTTTTGAGGTGGATGCTACTGCCATCTCTGTTTCACAAAGACTCTGAGGACACAGAGAAAATAACTAACTTGTGTAAGATTACCCAGCTTCTCAAAAGGCTTAGCAAAGACTTCCAGCAGCAAATCCTATACACAGGAAAATTAGTAACTGGGCACATTTGTGGGTAGGAGGCAGTTGTCTCCTGTCAAGGGGCCAAAGTGATATGTTTAAGGAGTTGGGGGTCATGAAGATAGAGAAGAAAAAAAGAAGTCTATACTAGGCCTATCAGGGAGAAATAAGGGACCTGCCTTATGTTTCTTTCTTATGATTTTTAGGGGCTCTCAGAGTGCTTTACATAAAGTAATTAGCAATAAATTCATTAATTTAGAAAACAATGAGTAAAATATTACTTGTTATAACCAAGAGATTCAGAGGAAATGATAGGAAACACCCACATAAACACTCTAAAAACTTGGATTGTACAATTACCAGTATCTCCCTTGAGAGATGATTACTGTATCAGGGACAATTGTTTGTGGTGGAGAAGCTAGAAAGGACCAATTTAGAATTATATGCAGGTAATTTTTTTTTTTTATAATGGAAGGAGACTGTGACACAGGGAGAGAGGAGAAGAGACAGCAGCCAAAGCTTAAAGGATTGAAATCAGGCAAGAGAGAAAGGTCTTCTGCGCAGACTCTCTAGTGTCTTCCTTTGAGTCACATTCACTGGTGCTCTGAAAGAGAACAAGCAGGCTTGTTGAAGGATGTAAAAACAACCAACAGAATCTAGAGAACTCCTCAAAAATTGTCCAGCTCAATGAAGATTTAATCTCATCAGTTGTCTGACACAGAAGACAGAACAACTGGTTTACCTTACAGCATTTCCAAGCTTTTGAGTAGGTTTTGTTGGTCACACACAGACGTTGTCTTGCTGACTGGCTGCCAGCGTGAATGCAGCTTGTAAAGCACCACCATCCACTGACAGCACCGTGATCGCAGACATGCTCTGGGCTCTGCTCCTACAGGAAGGTGTGATGGAGCAAAATAAACTGATGAGCAAAATAGGTCCAGAGGCAGGGATGCATGGAACAGACTGACAGATCTCAGAGGGAAGGGGGACAGAGGGGATCAGAAGAGATTAACCAAAGAACATCTATGCATATATGGATAACCCGTGGATATAGACAATAGTGTGGGGAAGACTTGGGGTGGGGCAGGGGCTGGGTGCAGGGGGCCAAAATGGGGGAGGGGATATCTGTAATACGCTCAACAATGAAAAGATAATAACAATTAAAAATATTAAAAAATCTTTCAACTCATGTCAGTAGCATCAAGCTTTTAGGGAAAACTGTACAGTCTGCAAAGCATCCTCACATACTTGATCCCCTGTAATCCTCATAGAAACCCAATGGAATAGACATTATTCCTCAATTTTATTAGTCTTGAAGAGACTGAGTTTCAGGACATATAACTGAAGTCTCTTGGGGCCACACAGTAATGTCAAGCCTGGATTTGAACTTCCATAGTCAGACATGAAGTTTCTGTGCTTCTTCCTTTCCATCAAGGTGGTTTCTACAGAGTGGTCATGGGAGTTATTTCAATAGTTGAAGTCTATTCCCCCTCGTATCCAGAGAACCTGCAGAAACAAGGATGATCTGTACTCTATGATGATCAAATTAGCTTTGTTACTTAGGATTCTATAATTATTACTAATTAATTAGCTCAGTAGCATCCATCCAATTGAAGAATCTACATATACTGACTGCAGAATGTGTTTTTTTAAACTCTTTAAGAATGACTGAACCCGTTCTTTATAGTGATGTGTGTAGTAAGCCACACGTAATCATCCATTATAAGCTACAAGCTATACATAGTGGGGTTTTTATATCATCAGCCTTTGGTTCCTCTTCAGTAAGGAAATTCCAAACAGTATTCACAAGTCTGTGCACCTAGGGGGATAATTATGGTTCCCCCTAGAGCAGTGCTGTCCATAGAAACATGATGGATGCCACAAATGTAACTCTAACGTTTCCAGTAGCCACACTAAAAATTAATAGGTAAAAATAATCTTACTAGTAATATTGTATTTAGCCAAATATGCTCAAATATTGTCATTTCAGCATGTAATCAGTATAAAGATGATTGAGGTGATATTTTGCATTTCTTTGAACTAAATCTTTAAAATCTGGTGTGTGTTTATTTTGTGCTACATTGCATCTCCATTTGGACGAGGCACATTTCAGCTGCTCCGTAGTCACATGTGGCAAGTGGCTACTGTTTGGAGTCTTGGAAACTCATCTGTAGATGTCTCCTGACTTCTTGCTTCAAGCTTTGGTGACTTAGTCTTAATCTCTAATCATGTACTTGCTAAGAGATACCTTTAATCCCAATTCTTTTATCAGTGGGTTTTAGCAAAAGGTATAGCTTCTCTTAAATGTGCTCTAAAAAGGACCCAGTGTAGCCTCTCTCAAACTCAGGCTCTCAAATTCTTTTTAAAAAAATTGAGTTTAGCCCTGGCCGGTTTGGCTCACTGGATAGAGCGGCGGCCTGCGGACTCAAGGGTCCCAGGTTCGATTCCGGTCAAGGGCATGTGCCTTGGTTGCGGGCACATCCCCAGTGGGGGGTGTGCAGGAGACAGCTGATCGATGCTTCTCTCTCATCGATGTTTCTGACTCTTTATCCCTCTCCCTTCCTTTCTGTAAAAAATCAATAAAATATATTTTTAAAAAATGAGTTTATTGGGGTGATACTGGTTAACAAAACCACACATGTTTCAACTGTACACCTCAGCAAAACATCATCTGCATACTGCGTGGTGTGCCCATTGCTTGGTGTCTCAAAATTTTAAAGGAAGAAGTAGGTAACAGAAATGTGTGAGTCTGGCCAGGTGTAGGATAAAATAAATGGTTGCTCTCCAGGGAATTTGGAGAATGTGGGTCCTAAGTTCAAAATTGAAAGCAAAACACAAAATAAAAACTATGTACCAGTCCAAAATAGTTATTGGGTAGTATTTATCTCTGAAATAACCCGAATAATTGTTCTTGTATTCTTTTTGGCTCCCGATAGTGTCTCCATGTTCTTGTGCCACACTGTTATCTCATTTCTACCTTCTGGGGTATTATCATTTAAATTTATGGTTAAAGTGTTACTTTTATACCTTGAGTTATAATATACTGTCTGGTGTTGGTCCTGTGGACACTTCTTCGTATGACACAGTCTTCCTTGGTTATGTTGAGTGGTTTCAGCATGGTGACAGGCAGGAGTGGAAATGGTCTTTTTCCCCGGCTGAAGAGGCTTTATCCACATGGTCTTCTGGAGGAGTTTTTCCCCGGTAATTTAGGAAAATGTATTGGGTGGAAGGGCTGGGTATTTGGCTGCCCTAGCTATGCACTGCCATTCAGGCTGTCGTGACTTTCTATCAGCGTGACACTAAACTAGTGAGAAAAATCTGTGTTTGGTCACAGCCAGAGGTGTGTGGCTGGTTATTCTATTTTCTCATCTGGGAAACAATTTGTTATAACCCTGGAGACAGAGCTCTATTTTCATCTCTCTCCTTCTCTGAAGCCTGCTTTTTCTGCAGTAACCTACACATAACTCCTTAAATAGTTTAGGTCTGAAAAAATGCCACATTTTCAGGGAATGCTTCTAGAAGATTAAGAGGTTAAAAAAAGTGCCTCTCCCTTCCCATTGTATTACATAAAAGCCAGTTAGGCCAAATTTGCTTTCCCGTGTCCTGTTAATGGTCTCCTCATTATCCAAAGCACAGTTTCAATGGCTAATCAATAGTTCCACAGGGAGCATTTCCACAATGTACAGAAGGGGAACATTCCAGCCAATTTAGCATCTCTAGGCAAACCCTTACATGAAATTTAGAGAGAGAGAGAGAGAGAGAGAGAGAGAGAGAGAATATGATGGATGGATGGATGGATGGATGGTGGAGGAGGTTTGGTCTGGTTGCTTAATCTTTTTTCTTCTAATCCAAGCTTGGGCCATCTAGTTATTGGCATAGATCATAAAAATGGTGGTAGAGGGGGGAGCAGAGAGAAGAGGAAAACAAAAAAAGCTTCACATTATAAATCTGTTCTTTATTGCTTACAGCTCCAGGCAGCCTTAGGAATCAACTTTCATTAGCTCCCTATTAGAGGACCATTTCCCTTACAATTTGATTATTAGAATGGATACATTTGAATTCTACATTTCCATATAGATAGAACCACTCTGTTTTTTATGACCCTAATGCACTCTTAAAAACTCACAGAGAGACTCCATCTGAATTTCCTCAGTTGATTGTTTTTGAGAATGAAATATGAATAAAGTCCACTGAGGAGAGAGAGAGAGAGAGAGAGAGAGCTCCAAGGCTATGGAGTGGTAAATGGCTAAAGTTGGCTACAGGTGTCAACTTAGATACAGGAAGTGTTTTATTTTTAGGAAGTGTTTTATTTTTTTTGTCCTTGGCCTTTGCCCTATCTAGGCAAATATTTATTTTCTCTTTCTTCTCTCTTTTTCTCTCCTCCTTGCTACTTAATATACATATTAAGGATGTGCAAACACCTGCAGAAATCCTGCTGACCCATCAATTTCTAAGTGTTCATTTCCCAATTCCATTTTGGCATGAATAATAGCTACACTCACTGACCTTTCATTATATACTAGGCACTGACAACATTATGTTATTTAATCTTTCCAACTATGTGATAGGTGCAATTATTATTTCCTATTCTTCAAGTAGATTAGGAATCTGGGGTTTAGAGAGTTGGAGCAAATTGCCTAAGGTTATATACATAGTATATAAAGGTCTACCTGGGAATCAAATTTAGCATAGTTAGGAGTCCAGACTCTTGACCATTGTGCCTTACTGCCTGCAAAAAATGTCCATAACCATTATCTCATTTAACACTACGGTGTCGGGTGAATTTCCCGCCAAAATATAAGATGGCGCGTTAAAATGCCTATATCTTTTGAAGTATGGGTTCGATTGAAATGAAATATTTGGTAATACGCAGTTACAATCGGCCCGAGTTTACACGTTTCCCGCACTCCACCGCAAATCTATATGAACCGAGTTTAAGACGGCTCCCGCGGAGTACGCGCAATTCACGCGAGCCGACTTAAACTCGTTTCCCGCAACCCAAGTGTTAATTCCCACATTAGCCTCGTGAGACAGTTATTGTCATTACTCTCATTCTAAAGACAGACATGTAAGTTCAGAGACATTATATCATTGGACAAGTTCGCATAACTAGCAAGCGATAGAGACAGGGTCTTTAAAGTCACTGATTTTTCTGCTACTCATGTTGAAAGACATTTTGGAGGAGTAGGTGTAGGACTGGTCTCCAGTAAGCTCTGAGGAAGTTCCCAAGGGGACTCTTGATTTTTCAGGTATCTTTTGTAGATATGAGATTCAAGAATGCACTGGAAGGCTAGAATAATGTGTAAGGTTGAGCTCTATGGAAATAGTGGATGCCATGCACTCTGCTCTCTCCCCATATCCTAATCAATTCTACTACAACTTGATTGTGGTTGGAAAATGCAACCTCTCCTGAGACATTCAGAATGACAAGTGGAAAATTGTTTCATTAGCAGAACAAGGGAAAATTAATGCCTTCTAGCATTTTCCCCCTTTTGTCCATGAAAACTTTGAATTGAATGTGTAATAATGAATAGAAAAAAATTGATTAAATACAATCATATAAAAACAGAATTGTTCCAAATTGATTTCCTCCTCCTCATTATTTTTTATTCTACTTTATGTTCCTGGGGAACATTTATTTAGGGCAGAAGTTCTCCTCTTAAAATATAATAATAGGACTTGTTTTAAAAATTTGGGTGGAAAAAGAAAATATGGTCCTGGTGGGTTAGCATGTAACTTCTATTTGTTTTTGAATTTCATTTTCACTATGTACTTTACAGGTGGGTAGGTAAACATATGACTGCTGTCATCAAGCAAGACCTGGGAGTTCAGGCAGAACTGTGTGATTCTTCTCTCTAGTGAAGGAAAGGCTTTCCCCATAAGAATGCTAGTAATTATTTTATTAATGATAATGTGTGGGAGCTCAAGGTAATCTAGTTCAAATCCCTTACTTCATCAGTAGGTGAGTTAACTGATCCTTAGAGCTATTGGCTTGTCCAGTCTTTTCTGAGGATGAGATTGTGTGATATGCAGGAAACCAAGACTGGGTAGAGATGGAGGTAAAGGGTAAGTTTCAGATTGAAAGAGAAACAGTCCAATTGGTTCTTCTTTTTAATCCTCACCAGAGGGTATGTTTTTTATTGATTTTGAGAGAGAGAGAGAGAGAGAGAGAGAGAGAGAGAGAGAGAGAGAAGAGAGAGAGAGAGAGAGAGAGAGAGAGAGAGAGAGAAAGAAATACCAATCAGTTGCCTCCCTTAAGCACGCTGCTGACTGGGGATCAAACCAGAAACCTATGTATGTGCCCTGACCTGGATCCAATGTGCAACCTTTGGGTGTATGGGATGATGTTCCAACCAACTAAGCCACCTGGCCAGGGTTCCAAATGTTTCTTTAAACATAGGAAGTCTAAAAGAATATTTAGGACCTAAATGTGGAGCTAGAGAAGATATCAGAGACATGAAGACTGAAAGTGATCAGTATTAATGACAAAAGTAGTGAGATCATCATGTGTTTCTGTGGTGAAATCCACTTGCAGCACCCAGGACTGAATGGACAAGGCTTTTTCAAGGTCACACAGAAAGTCTAAGACAGAACAAGGTCCTAGATTTCCTTGTTTCCTGTTCCCTGTGGTGCTAATACTGTAAGAGGTGTGTTGTGGGTGAATCAAAAGGGTTCTGGAGTTTCAAGTCAGGTGTGGGGTCAACTCAACTTTGCCAATTTGACCTTGGGCAAATTACTTGTTTTGGTTTTCTTAAAGTTAACAGAGTTGTGAAGATAATATGAAATAATACATGAAAAGCATTTAGCACAGTGTCTAGCATATACTAAGTAACAGCTATTATAATTACTGTTGGCTAAGGACATGACCAGTGCTTTCTGTTTTCTATGGGAGCTGTGCTTTACTCTGACACTGATCTCCTTTCTCAGAGCAGGTACAAGCATTTATGCGAACACTGGCTAGGGAAAGTATGGCACCTGTGACTGTGCGAAGGTATTTCTCTGGGTGAAACTCTGGTTGCTATAGGAATTGGTATTTCACTTCATCATCAGCATGTTCTAACCAACTGAACACATGGCCCTGATAAAATCTGATTGTCAGCTGAAGTTACAGCTAAGAGTTTGGACACTTGATCCCATGTGGATACCACTAGTTTGGTAGTAAAAATCAGGTTTTGTAAACTAGGATTAGGGATAAGGCAAAGCTAATGATGGGAAACTATTATACCTTTGTTTTGGTTTGCATCTCCTGATTTATCAACAAAAAAGCAACTGCATGGACAAAAGGCAAATAATATGTGAAAGAGACTTGATAATCCCTCTTTAGAAGTAGACTAAAGCCCTAGCTGGTTTGGTTCAGTGGATAGAGTATTGGCCTTTGGACTGAAGGGTCCTGGGTTTAATTCCAGTTAAAGTCCCTGGCCACCCCAATTCTACTCCGTGTTACTATGAGTTGACTTTTTAAAAATAGATTGCAGATATAAGTGGTACCATGCAGTATTTGTCTTTCCTGTCTGGCTCATTTCACTTTGCATCCCTGGAATAAATCTCATTTGGTCATGCTGTATGAATTGATGTATTGTTGAATTTGGTTTGCCAATGTCTTGTTGAAGATTTTTGTATTGATGTTTAGAGGGATACTTACCGGTAATACTTTTTGGAGTATCTTTGTCTAGCTTTGGCATTAGGGTGTGCCAAGACCTATCCATGTCCTGGAGGCATGGGAAATGCCACACATCTCTGTTCAGACTGCTGGAGGACTATTAATTGTATCACTCTTCAACTCCTTGATATAAGCTAATTGGAAGCCCAGCTTTCATGCTGAAGCTGGAAAAGTGGGAATACTAGCTTTGCAGTTTAGCCTCTATCAGGAACAAACTGGGAACTTCCTTTTTTTCTTTTTTTCTTTCTCATTCTGTGCTGAGCCAGATTTAATAGTCACTGTTAGTGCACCCAAATAGAACTGTTTCTTTGTTTTGTGTGGTCCTGGGAGACTAATGATTGTCAAGCCCTGTCAGCTTCCAGAGCTAGGTGATTTGGGAGCCAGTCCCCTGGGTGACAGACATAACAGTTGGGGTGCTAGCTGTGTTGACAAGTTTCTTCTAGGAAGAAACTGGAAGCTTGGTTTTACTTTTGGATTTAGCTCAGGAGAGACAGTGGGGGATGTGACCACCAGCTCTATCAGCTCCCTGGGGGATCCTAGTCAACTTCCACATGCAGGCTTATTAGAAAAAGGAACTTTAGGCTGCAGATGAGAAATGTACAGTCAAATCCCTTCTAGAGAGAAACTGGGAGATGGGTATTTCTGCCAGCTTTATGGGTATTGAGCCTGGGGAGTATAGCTGCAGGAGGTTCTTACACACCTTTTTGAAAATCGCTTTTTATTTGTTTGTTTAATACGATACTTTGGGACTCACGAATGCTGAGTCTGTTGGCTGTCAGCAGTAGGTGATTGGTGTCCTTATAAGAAGAGGAAATTTGGACATACAGAGAGACACCAGAGATGTGAAGACACAACAAGAAGGTAGCTGTCTGCAAGCCATGGGGTGCATTCTTAGAAGAAACCACACTGAAGATGTCTTGATCTTGGAACTGTGAGAAAATAATTTTTGTTATTTAAGCCCCCCAGTTTGTGATATTTAGTTATGGCAGCCCTACCAGACTAAGACAGCTTTTAAGGGACAACTAGGTGGATTACTATCTCATTCACTGAGCTACAGAACAGGAAGTTTGGAAACCAAAAGGGAAGGTGAATTTAGTTTTACATATATTGAGTTTGAGGTGCCCATTGGTTATCCAAGTGGATGGAGAAGCATGTACATTAAAGCAAGAGATGTGGGCTTGAGATACACATTTGGTACTTGTCTGTGTATGGGTAATAACAAGTCCTGGAGGATATGTGGAGTTGGAAGAGAAGAGGGCTGACTAAGATTGCAAAGTTGAGGAAGGAGGCACTTAGTATGTTAACTGGAACTCTTGGTCTCACTCTGTCTCAAAGCTTCATTCCTTTGGCTCACATCTGTAGCTAAAAATTTAAATTCTAAAGCAAAGATAACCATCCCCTATAATGGAGATTTCTGAAAGGTGAGGATCCTATTATCTTAGATACATAATAAATTGTTAAGGTGTTGAGTATCCATGATAAATTAATACCATCAATATCATTTAGAGATGTTGATAATATAAACTTTAATCTACTGAAATAATGCTTAGGATAACCTTGAGAAAATGAAATAATGTTGCTGAATATAATAGGAAAATTATAATTACAACTATGTATACAGTATTAGGACATAAATAATAAAATCTTACAAGCATGCAAATAAATAATCACCACTCTTCAGATTTCATGCTAGAAAAAGGTTAGTAATTCCTTTCTCACAAGTATTTTAAGATGTAATTACCTGAGCTATGTAATTATTTAAATTCTGAGCTTAAATCAGCCAGGCTATCGAAAAATCTTGCATAATCTGTCATACAACAGCACATATCTCAATATCTCAATTTATTTGTCCTCATTTGAGCAAGAATAACTGAGTATTATTCAAGAAACCAAAAAAAGGATAAAATATAATGATGAATGTATGAAAAATCCAAAGAAGGAAAACAAACTTGGACTTTTAACAGATCGATCTATCTATCTATCTATCTATCTATCTATCTATCTATCTACCTACCTACCTACCTATCTATCATCTATCTGTCTATCATTTATCATCTACCTATCAATCAGAAGATGGGCATATTTCAATTTACACCTTGCTAAGGTGTTAATTTCCTGCTCGGTAACAGTGGCTGTAATGCCTGGTGGTTCCAAGACTTTCAAACATGAGATAATGAAAATGCATCATATACTAATAATGCATCATAGGTGGGGCTCTTCTTTTAACTAGAGCTAGCTTTAGAATCACAGGAACTCATGTTAGAAAGCTTTATGTTTTTTTTTTGAAGAGATGTTTCAGAAATACTGACACCACGGATGTTTCCAAGGACAGTTTTACTCTCTATTGCTTACTGCAATGGCAATTAGTGATTTTTTCCAGTCATTTCCTGGAGTTCTGACTGAGGTGGCTTTGCCTCAGCTGGGCCATAGGACCCATTTCAGGACTTGGACAAAACCCAGGCGATCTGAAGTGTTCTGCCTCACCTGCTTTCATCATCACCATCACTAAACCATGAAGAGACTGGAAGTCCCCTTTAGTTTCACATTTATTTATGTTATCTTCTTTCAGAAAGCACTCAGGATTCTATAGACATAATCTTCTTCTTTTTTTTTTTTCTCGCTCCCAGAAATGAGGAAGAGGAAATATATTATCTCATTCAGTCAAGCCCTCTAGGTAACAAAAACCTCTCTCTCATTTCAAGGAGCTTGTATAAGCAAAAATGAAAGACAATCTCTGTCTTTTTTGCTAGCACACATGAGAGGAAGCTTTTATACCAGAGGAAATGAAATAAAGGAGGTCACCGTTCAGTGGCCTGATCTCTTGGTTAAGCAGCTCTCTTCTCAGCATTTTATGAATGCTAAGGTTACCTCAATCCCGTGGCTACCACAATATGAATTGTATGGCCTTGAAAATGTCTAATCGTGCTATCTGTTCATTTTAAGTTTAAAAGTATATTACTCCTACAAGTTGGTTTTGTTCTGCGATGTTGGTACTGGAAGGGCAGAAGCTGAGCTGCGGTGAGGAGTAAGTTGCTCAAGGCAGAATATCATTGCTATGGATGTGGGACGGGCATCTCCAGTCTAATGGCCACTTTGGAGCTTTGTTTCGATTGGTTTATTTTCCTCCAGCTGAGCATTAGTGTGCTGAGAAGTGCCATATTCAGCTCTCACCTCTCATCTTCAGTATCCTGGAATATTGTGTTTATACTAGGACATGCTGTTGGGGTAAAGAACTCAGAACAGGGTGTTTTGAAATGGGAATAACATAAATAGTTTATATGGTTACCAATGCAGCTAAAATTTTACCCAAGGTTTCAAAAACATCTCAAAATTACCACAGGAAGGAAACATTCAGCTACCTCTCAGGATAGATTCAAAGAGACCTGCTAGAAGATGGTTTGTATATATTGGCAAGATGAAGTTTTGTATGACAAGTTCTCCCATTTGTGTGTATGGAAAAGCAAGTTGCTTTGCCAACGTCCATGGGAGACTCAAGATGGGTTTCCGTTGCACACACCCTATGTGGCATATGCAGAGCTACTTATCTGTTTGTGTATCTATTTTCTCAAATCCAATAAATTGATGGTGCAGCTAATGAACTCCTAAAATTCCCTTTCATCCCGTCCAGGATTCAAAGAACTCTGAATTCTCAGAGACAGAACTGTTTTCTTGGTCCATGTGTGCTTTACATATTGGAATTTCTGGACAGTATGTCTGACAATGTAGAGCAGTAACATCTGATGATTTTTAACATTTGCTTATTCATTTATTTTTATTCATTTGACAAATATTTATCAAGCACCTATTATGTGATAGACACTGTTGTAGGCATTGGGGTTATACTGACAAGAAAAATATAGTTTTTACCAACAAGAAGATCCTTCTCAGTGGAGAAAATGGTGAAATAGCCTCACTTCCAATAGGCTATGCAATAATGTTTATGTAATGCTATAGCAGTGGTTCTCAATGGAAATGATTTGGCAATGTATGGAGATGTTTAGCAATGTCTGGAAACATTTTTGGTTGTTTCAAGTTTTGGGGAGGGTGCTACTGATATCTAGTGCAGTGATGGCGAATCTTTTGAGCTCGGCGTGTCAGCATTTTGAAAAACCCTAACTTAACTCTGGTGCCATGTCACATATAGAAATTTTTTGATATTTGCAACCATAGTAAAACAAAGATTTATATTTTTGATATTTATTTTATATATTTAAATGCCATTTAACAAAGAAAAATCAATAAAAAAATGAGTTCGCGTGTCATCTCTGACACGCGTGTCATAGGTTCGCTATCACTGATCTAGTGTATAGAGACCAGGGATTCTGCTAAACACCCTACAATAAATAGGGACACTCCCCACAGCAAAAAAGATTCAATCCAAAATGTCAGTAGTGTTGAGGATGAGAAACAACAAAGATAACAAAGCCAGTCTAATGAACCACAAGTCCCCGGAAGCTCATCTAGCTTCAAACTAATTCTACATGAATGTAAAGGGAAAGTGGCAAGAAACGTCCCAAAGATTGGACCTTTCAGTTGAGTCATGACGGATGAATAGAAGTTAACCAGATGGATTAGTGGGGAATGGGAGGGAGCCTATGTAGAAAAGCTTTCCAGGGAGAGGAGCCACAAAGACTTGAGGGGTAACAGATTCTGGCATCATGACTGATTGGCAAGTAGTTCTACTTCCAGGGCACATGTGGGGTCTATGTGGGCAGAGGTGGTGCAAAGACAGAATTATGCCATGAAAGGTCTTGTGTAAAATACTGAAGACCTCGGATTTCTTCTTGAAGGTGATGGGATCCAGTGAATGACTTTAACACAACGACTTGGTCAAATCTCTGTTTTCTAATGATCACTCTGTTGAGAGAAGGTGGTTATAAAGGGGTGACACTAAAGGGTGGGGCTCCGGTGAGGAGGCTTTTGTGTTTAGCCCAAGTGAGAAGTGCTGAGGGCCTGGAAGGCCATGCAAGTGGAGATGTAGTCAGAGCTTAGAGACCTTTGAAATTTAGTGCTGTTAGGAGAGGTAGGCAGTTAGTTGTGGGTGTTTCAAAGCAGGGAATATTAGAGGGTGACTGATAAGTTTCAGCGCTACTAGGTACATAGCCATAGGTTTTATCAAGATAAGTCAGTCAGAGAAAGACAAATACCATATGATTTCACTTATAGTGGAATCTAAAGAACAATATAAATGAACAAAAAGAACAGAAACAGACTCATATAGACACAGAGAATGGACTTGTAGTTGCCAGAGGGGAGGGTCATAGGGGACTGGGTGAAAGAGGTGAAGGGATTGAGAAATATAGACTGGTAGTTACAAAACAGTCATAGGATGTAAAGTACAGCACAGGGAATAAATATAGTCAATAATATTGTAATGCCTGTGTGTGTGTCAGGTGAACACTGGAAATATCAGGGGGAACACTTTAAAGTGCATGATTGTCTAACCACTATTTTACACAGCTGAAACTAATACAAAATAATATTGAATGTAAATTGTAATTGAAAAAAAATTCAAAAAAACAACAACACTAAAGAATATAAAACAGCCGTGGGCAAACTATGGCCCGTTTGAAATGAATAAAACTAAATAAAAAAAAAAGACCGTGCCCTTTTATGTAATGATGTTTACTTTGAATTTATATTAGTTCACACAAACACTCCATCCATGCTTTTGTTCCGGCCCTCCGGTCCAGTTTAAGAACCCATTGTGGCCCTCGAGTCAAAAAGTTTGCCCACCCCTGATATAAAAGGAGCAGCATGTCTGAGTGAGAGAGAGTGGTGGAGGACTTGGAATCCCTACCTTATTAGATGAAAACATGAAGCGAGGTTAATTAAAACCACAGGTCCCTGGGGGCTCATCAAGCTTTCAAACTTGGCTTTGAATGAAGCACATGGAATGATTTCCTGAAAAATAACCTGGCTCGTTTACTTGGTTTAAAGATGGAAATACAAGGAGGCATCTATTCTGACAGGTTTACAAGCAGTGAAAACTCATAAGGACATCCCTGTCAGAATTGTATGTTTGGCCTTTATTGGAAGCAAGCACCCCGGACATTGAAGCATATTTATAAGGGCACCAGCTAGAAATGAGTCAGGCTGTGTTATCCTGACCGCGGCTCACTCTTTCTCCTCATGCAGACAGCCATGGTGACCATGCGCGAAGGAAGCCCTGTGATCACGGTGCTCTGGGCTCACTTGGACTGGTTCCTGCAGTTGGGATGAAGGCTTGGCCTGCAGGGCAACAGAGGCCTCTGGGCTAATCAGTTTGGATTACTCTTCTCCGTATTCAGGACATTTCCTGACCACTTAAAATTGCAAGAGATTCCAGTCTTTCTGGGATTGTTTCTGATTGTCCTACCACAGGCATTGTCTTCGAGTCGGAAGCTATCCAGCAGGAAATTGGTTTATTCAGAGTTTCTGAGATTTGAATTTATGAGCTTAAATGTATTCTTTGGTGGTTTGTGCATAACTTGGTTGCCAGCTTGAGTTTGTCTTTTTCTAGATTCCAGGAGTTGATTGGGATTTTATGGTTGGAGTAGGAAGATTTATTTCACCCCACTTTCTAGAATAGCACCCTATATTGTAGCAATAAGATCTGTGATTTTACTCTTACTTAAAAAATCCTAATAAAATCATCTAACATGATTAAATTTATATAAGCCAACTCATTTAATTTTAAAAATTCCCATTGAAATAGTCATTGTCACTTTTACAGATGAGGAGGCTGAGGTTCAGAAACATTAATAGCACTAGAAAGTGGTAGGTATTAACTCCACCTGGCTCAATGCTCCTCTCTCTTGTCACTTGACCTCCTAGCATCCTCTGTTCAGAAACAATGCCGAAGGTATAGTTATTATTATGATGCAAAGCCTCACTGCATGGAAGGCAATATTCTCTCATCCCGAATGGCATTCTATACTTCTCTCAAATTGAAAGTTGCCCTATTCTGAGTTTTAGTTATGTACAAGCACGGTTTCCTCTACTAGACTGATAGTTTGAATAAATGGAATTGTCGTTAGATCTGTTTCTTCTACCTGAGGTTTTGTTTATGCCTGTGCAGTTTTGTTTTATTATATGGATAATAATATATGATTGTTTGCTGATTATTATTCTTAAAAAGTTATTTATGGGATTAGAGAGGCTTTGTGTTTGTTCCTGCCAGACATTTATAGGCACCTCCAGAATGAACTTCCATGAAGTAAGTTCAGGGTTGAGGAGTCGCTGCTCTCCCCACTCCCAGTCCATGAGTATGATACCTAAGATCATCCTTTGCTTCCAATGGCCAGTGGCAGCTACTGGGATGGCTTTGTTTTCTTTTGCATTTCACTTTTCCTCTTCCCTTCAGGCCTACTACCTAAGCAGCCCTCATTGATTTTCCAAGAAATATTTAGATCTAGTTTTCCCTTAACTTGGTAGAGTGCCACCTGGGGCCCCAGCTGTATATGAAGATTATCTCCCAAAAGCCCTCCCAAGCTCTAAATCTCTAGCTCTATGTGGCCAACACTATCTATTCCAGCACAAAGTTTGTGGTAACAGCAGCCTCCCTCCAGGCAATGCAACACTTTATCTCTCTGCTGACTGGTTCTCTCCCCAAAACTGACCTGAGGTAACTCCCTTGTGTTTTTGTTTATTTAATTATTGGAGTAATTTTTTTTAATCCAGAACTTTATCTTGGGTATCTGAAAATAAGAGAAAAAATTTAAATATTATTAACAAGAACAAGAATTATGTTGATAAAGGCAGAATCAAGAAGAGGATAGCTTTGCATTTTAAGTTATACTAGAAGTTTATAAGAAATGAACTTGAGTAGATATATGTGTAGGTCTTTAGGAGAAAGCACAATGGGTTTAGGTTACTAGAAACCAGCTGAGACCAGCAGCTAGGTCTAAATCCTGGGATGTCATCAAGTGAACCAACTCAATATGACCCCCAAAAGGCCACATTAATAAAATAAAGGGGCCAAGCATTGGACTGAAGTTGTAAGAGATTGACAGTCTTCTTGGGGAGCACAGAAAGCAAAGTATTCCTCTTAGAAAGGACTGGAATCTGACCAACCCAATGTTTACTAATACTTTTTATTTGCATTAAATTGTAGTGCTTGCAAAGTACTTTCAAACACTATACTGTTTCATTTAATTTTAACAATGGCCTATGAAGAAGGTTATTATCATCAACATTTTATAGGAAATACCACGAAAGGTCAACTGCTTGCTCAAGACCATAGAGTAAGTAGTGGAGCTTTGATAAGAGAGCCCTAGTCTTCTGACAGGAAGTTCAATATTCTCCCCACTACATCCATATTCCATCCATGCCCTGGAGGAAAGTGGTTTCTTGGTGTTCTAAACTCTCGGTTGAATGTGATGTTATTGATGAGTTCATACTGCAGAAGGGACATAGAATACAATTAAGAACAAGGATTCTGCTGTTTGGGGATAGTTGTCACAGTAACTCAAGGGATTCGTATAGGTTATTACAGTTTAATAGGAAAGTTATCCAAAAGCACAGTTCTGATTCTATAGATTTTCTACTAAAAATTTTAGGCTACCAAACTTTAGTTGAGGAATCCCATTCTCTGGATGAATCCCACTCTCTCCCAGCTTTTTTATTTCCCATCATATATATGGGTCATGCAACCATACCAGACTACAGACATATTCTTTGCCCTTTCCTAACCTTTGCCATGTGACTTATATGGTGCATTCCTTTAGAATGCCCTTTTCCTTCATTTCCACCTGCACAATCCTGCTGCTCTTTCCACACCTGAGTCACATGCTGCCTCTCCCAAAAGACCCTGTTTCCTCCTGCCCACCAGCTGCCTGTCCATTCTGTGTGCTCCCACTGCATTTTGTTTGCATCATTATAGCACAGGCTGCAAACTCACGTATGTGCATGAGCCAGCTCAGTGCCTTAAGTAAAAAGGTTGTTGAGTGTTAAAATGGGAAGTAGGAAGTCTAAGAAGAGCTCCTCATCTAATAGGTAGACAGTCACTATTTGGCTCTGGGCATATTGTAGGGAAGACCCTGGTCCAATGTAGATCGTGTGTGTGTGTGTGTGTGTGTGTGTGTGTGTGTGTGTGTGTGTATGTGCGCGCGCTGTTTTAGAAACAGCAGCAAATAGTTTAAATACTTTTGAAAAACCTGGTGGCTATACAAAAATCTGGCTGAAGGCTAGCCAATGGCCCTAGATTATGATTCTATCCTATAGACTTTAGGGACAAATAAATCATACAAGTCAGAATATAATATCTTTTAATTAGAAATACACTGAGAGTGAGAACTAGTTGTGAGCATCTCTCCAGCCATAGAGTGCCTCTTCTGGAATAGGTGCTTAGTATGTTTTTGTTGAATTGCAGGAAACTTTTTAGAGGGTAAGGACTGCAAGGGATTGAGAAACATTTGCTGGTTGAGTTGAGTGTGCTTTTTCAGGCTGGGCAAGTTGAGACCACTCTTTGTAAACTGTTTCATTTGGATGTTTTATTAATCACTGCTGCTGGTGAATTTAAATATTTTAATGATTGGTATATTTTACTCTTTGCATGCCCTGGGGCTTTTAAAAAAGAAATGGCAGTTTTAAAAAAATAAAATAGAATCCCTATTCAATCAGCATACAAACTGCCTAGAGATACTTAGGCGCTCGCTTCGCTCTGAATCTGGGTCAACCTGGCATCTGGTGACCAGAAAACCTGAACGGCCTACCCGAGCAGGTTGTAACTCTGCTGAAATCAGGCCCTTAAGTAATTCCATATCTCATGTTAGAACCCTGAAAATTATCCCATGAATCAATTTTCTATTTAGAGTGTGAATCTCCATATTTCCCACAAAGCTTGGAGGGAAGGAACAAAGACATTTATCACCATTACACTTAAATCTTGCCTTTCTAACTATTCAAGTATCTTTTCTAAATTGCAGATTGTGTATCTGTGGGGAGCCTCTACTGAATATGAGTTCAGACCTCCTTAAGGCTACTAAGCATTTATTAAAACAGAGGCTGGGGAAAGTGAGTTTATTTATCAAACCTTAGAGGAATAGAATAGTGAAAGGATGGATTTTGTTTGTTTGCTTTTTAGTGGCAAAGGTGCTTATTCTTGTGCCAGGATGGGAATGTTGTCACTCTTGAGAGGGAACTGCTTTCTTGCTTTGCTGCCCCCCTTTTCCCACCAACACATCATTCTCACATGAAAGTTAGGGCACAGTCTGCTTGTTCTTGTGCCAGGAGTTTCTCCCCTTTGATTGACAGCATGACTTTTTCTGTCCCCTTCCCTCCTGCAATTCACCTAGAACCTACCCAGTGACTACACTTGGGGGGCCGTGATCTATAACTGGTCCTATTTGTCATTTCCCACCACTACTATAACCTTGCCTTTATTTTTAGTACAGGGTTTGCTAATGTCTCCCTCTCTGAGCTGCTATCTAATTCTGTAAATCATTGACAGGCAGGGTGTGGAACCCGAGTCATGTTACAGAATTGTGACTTTTCATTCCCTCCCACGAATCCTTCTGAATTGTCACTTGCCAGCCAACTCTTACACATGAGGTTAAAGAAATACATTAATAGCTTTGTGCCTCACCTGAGGGATTCTTTGACCTTTTATTTCTGTTGTTTTCACTTTCTTCCCCTTCATTTGGAAATCAACAGTCTGTATTTTAAAACAAAACTCATTGATTCACTCTATGAAAGGTGAAACAGAATAAGGAGGGATTAAGAAATTCCACAGGGAAGAATTTGGGAGGGATTATGATTAGCAAGAAAACATATAGATGTGGATATTTTAAAGGATATAAAGTTATTTCCTCGCATGAGGATGGGTAATAAAGACATCCCTGACCCCATCCTTACCCTCTTGGCCACACGGAAACACACACCCAAAATATCCTGTTTCCATAAAAACAGCATTAGCCTGAATTCTGTTCTAGAAGAGGAACAGAAGCTAATAAAGCCTCTCCAAGATCCCAGCAACGTGATCACATGGTTATATGCTCTGTAAAAGTTGCAAAAGCAAGATATTTTAAACTGCAATTGAACTTTTTCCATTCCAACTTTCCTAATGACCCACTTTCCCCAATGATCCTTGGGCATTTTAAGGATCTCCCTAAGGGAAGTTGTATGGAGGACATCAGTTTGGGTTTAATGAGCTACATTTATGTGATTGTCTGATTCTTCTGTGCACAGTTAAGTCACTGTCAGCCATCCCAGGTAGGCTTTGACTTTCAGGAGTATACCTCTGACAGTGCTGCCTGGAGGGCAGACTGGCTAATTAATGGGTTGTCACTTAAAAAAGGATTTAAATTATTAACTATCTAAGAAAACCTAAAATGCCCTGAAATCTTACAAATTCAATATAAAAGCAGCTTGAAAAAGATTTTGCCATACTTAACAAACTAAAAATATGCATGACATCACCAATATTGAGTTTTGACACTAAAACTTTTCTAGACTCTTGGTAATAAAATGAAATTTTGGGCAACCAAAGCTATCTGAAGGATTAAAAGTATTTTCTATCCTATTAATATAAAATTATTTGTATAACATCATTATGAGATGAAGCAGTGATCAAAAAGTAAGCAGTTAAAATTGTGTGGGAAATAGTAAAGATGTGTGTCACAAGGTTAATTAATGAAAATATCATGTTATTTCTGATGTTTTGTGATGTTTGTGGCATCTGCCAGCTTTTGAAAATTTGTAATTTATTCTGATTCATTTTCTCATTTATTTGTGTACACTAATTTTGCATTCTAAATTTTGTATGCTTTTTCATAAAGGGGGTCTTCAAAGTTGTAAAAGATTCAGGCTTCCCTAAACCTGAATTTTTCCTTAATATGACTTCTCAGTCATCAGATCAACATGTCTTGTCCATCAACTGCATGTGGCTGACTGAGGTGCCCAGTGGCTGAATGAGGTCACAAATTCTGAGCAGACTGCAGATTCTGGGGAAGGGGATTCCAGGCAGTGTGTGAACTACAACCTGGTAGCAGCATCTACACTCTTTCTTGTTGATTCCAGATTAGCTGCTTAACAGGTAGAAGAAGGATCAAAATGTTCTGGAAAATTTCTGAAAATGATAATCCTGATTGGTTTGAAAATTGGACTATGATATATGTACAGGGGAATCAGTATAGATTATCCAGGACCTTTGTGTTGACGCTTTGAATCTAAAAACTTTTGCCCAGCCCATGTAGCTCAGTGGTTGAGCATCAACCCAGGAGCCAAGAGGTCCCCAGTTTGATTCCCAGTCAGGGCAAATGCCTGGGTTGTGGGCTTGATCCACAGTAGAGGGCGTGCAAGAGACAGTGATCAATGATGTTTCCATCTCTCTATCCCTCTCCCTTCCTCTCTCTCTAAAAACCAATAAAAAACATATTAAGATAATAAAAAAAAACTACTACTGCTATGTGAGCAGGAAAAAAAAATACCATTAGGACAAGATGGGGTCAAGAGAACAGTCTTAATATAAAATCCACTAGATTTTCTTTCAATGATTAGAATTCTAAATACTCTGCCATCTAAGTAGGTTTATAACATAATCTGATAAGAGCTGGTGAAGGCCTTACTCATACTACTCTGCCTTGTGTGGAATTAATATACTTACTCCAGCTTTGCTCTGATGAGTGTTAGAGTGGGCATGTTTTTCTTCATCCACCTACTTTTAATCTATTTGTGTCTTTATAGTTAAAGTGGATTTCTTGTAGAAAATATATAGCTGGGCATTTTTTAAATCTACTCTGGCAGTCATTGTCTTTTAATTGAAATACTTAGTCCATTTATCTTTAAAGTGACTATTGATATAGTTGACTTACTATGGACCATATTTTTACTAATGTTGTGGCCCCACCCCATAACAAAGAAACAGAATATCCGGAGGATGAGGCCTGGAAATCAGGATTTTAAAAAGATTCCCAGATGATTCTAATGTGCAGCCAAGGTTGAGAACCACTGCTGTAGAGTATCAGTTGTTTATCTTCATGACCACTTGTCTGAGTGAGAGCTGCATCTTGAGAGAGAATTATACCACAAACCATTACTCAGGAAAAGATCAAAATTAGAATTATGGTTTCTAATGTATGTGTATAGATTTTACACCATCATACAGTTGAGAAATTGTAAGTCAGGGACCATCTGTAGTCCATATTAAATCTCCAGTAATTTGTTTGTTACACTTTAAAGTGTTCCTACCAATAGTAGTTTTTACTGTGACTTCTGCTCTTGAGCTTCTGATCTGTTAAGCTGTGATTCTCTATATCTGCTTGTCTGTCTCCGATTTTGGAGGGTAGCAGTTTTCCCTGAGATCTCAATTTTCTGATGACTTGAAGAAGAGTTGTTTGTCCAGAACTTTCCTTGTGAGAATGGCAGTAATGACTTCCATGTTCTGTATAGGTTGGACCAGAAACTGAAGTCTTACTTTACTTTGTAAAATGGCTCCAATTTGATGAAAATAAAAAATATTACTTAAAAAAAGTAATTTATTTGGTAAAAGAACCACATCATCTATGGGGAGCTAGATGATGGACTCAGGGTTGACAGTTTTGTGTCTCATTGGATTTCACCTTAGATGTTAAGTGTCTAAAATAAAAATAGATTGGTTTTCCTCCCTCCTTACCATCCCCCTTTTCTCCTCTCTCTCTCCTTTCTTACTTCTTAAAAACACACACACACATTCTTAATCTGTGATAGGCAATAGGCACAATGATAAACAAGATATGAAGATACTTAGTTTTTTCTCTTTTTTCCCCCATTATGAAGTAAAGTAATTATAATTAGAGAGGGGCTCCTGCCTTTCTGTCTGACTTCTACAAAACACCCTTCTACTGGGGGGTGAATGATACACATAATGAATCACCCTCCCTCTTTTTACTGCTATTAGAGTCAACATCTTAGTGGAAATTAATCAGGAGAGGATTATTTCAGAATAGTCATCATGCAGTCCATCAAGTACTGGTATAGAGTGATTCTAGGGGTACTTAATTCTAGGACCATTTCTGGGTGAGGTGGGAAAGATGATTAGAGAAAATCACACTGACTTTCTCAATCTGCCCAGCAGCTCTGTCAAATAAATACCCTTGACATCCCTTTCAAGAGGTAAAAACGGAGTCTGAGAGACATTAAGTGAGTAGTCACGTGTATGCAGCTAGTAAATTGTAAACTGCAACTTGAAGATAATAAGTCTATGTTCAGAGATTACCTACTTATTCATGAGGTCATACAGTCTTCCAATGAAGGCTGTTTGGATCAAAGGGATTCAGAGGAAAGGACTCTTTCAGACTGTTTTGCTTTTGTAAAAATGTTAGAAGGGAATTGAAGTATTACAGATTTATGGGGAGACTATCTGTATGACTTGGGGCTTCTCTCTCCCATTCCTGAAAACAGAATCCTCTCTTTTCCCGGTGCTCAACTTCTCCTCTGAATATCAGCTTGGGTATTTGGGAAATTTGCTTGGACTTACTATATTCTGGGGATAGCAATGGGGATGCGTTGCCACCTGTTATGAACCAAATTGTTTCCTTGCTGTATTCATATAGAAGTCCTAACACCTAAAATTGCTATATTTGGAGATAAGGCTTATCAAGAGATAGCAAAGATTAAATGAGGTCATATGCATGGGGCCTTAATCTGATAAGATTGTCTCTCTCTCTCTCTCTCTCTCTCTCTCTCTCTCTCTCTCTCTCTCTCCATGTGCACAGAAGAAAAGCCGTCTGAGGACATAGTAAAGAAGTTGACATCTACATACTAAGGAAAAGAGTCCTTATGGAAATTCAACCCTGACAGTGACACCTTGATCTTGGACTTCTAGTCTTCAGAACTGTGAGAAAATAAATTTCTATATTTTAAGCTGTCCAGTCCATGATATTCTATTATTGCAGTCCAAGCAGATGAATACATTACTTATGTCAGATAACATGCTGGGAAATGCAGGCATGAACAGTTTACTAGCTCAAAAGTGACTGACACATTCTAGAATTGATATGATTACTTCCTAAAAATTTGCATTGTGCGAGATGCCTACCTTCTTTTAAAGGAGTTCTTTAAAAATAATTAATAGTTAAATATGGGTTAGAAAAAAGCACAAAGGAAACACCTATACAGCCAAACAAAGAGAAAATATAATCTTCATACTTTTCTTTTTATCACAAGTACTTTACAAGCGAAAAACATCTGCACGGATGCTAATCTAATAGGCCAAAAAGAGAAAGAGAATAGAAAATGAAATTTATAAAGGAAAATTTATCAAGGTAGAAAGAAACAAAGGCAATCAGTTATAAATATATACTACACAGACTATTTGCAGAAAGCACGTGAAGTGGCAGGTGACTAAGTTGAGTGTGCCTGTATTGGACAGAGCCCAGGAGAGAGTCAGATATCCTGATGAGAAGCAGCTCCAAAATTTACTAGCACTGTGATATTTGGTTAGTTGTCCATCTCTTCCAGCTTTATCTTCCTTGGAGAAAAGTGGAGCCTGCCCTGACTACATCACACTTTATTTGAGGGGATTAAGTGAGACTGAGTATGTGAAAGAGCCTTGGCCTCGTACATTACTGAAGAGTGTGTATTGCCATCAGGGTAAAGAACAATGTAGGTGAAAGCTTCTAATATAGTGTTCAGCTTAAATGAATGGTTATTGAATAAATGATGACTATTGAATGGCCTCCATTGAAACTGTGATATTTGGATTATAATCTTCTAGGGGCTTCAAAGAGATGTTCAAGGGCTTTTGCAAATGTATCAGGTATGGTGAGCGTGGAACTCCACGTTGTGATAAAAATGCAATTCTATTTTTTAGCAACCTTGACCCATTAACATTTTTTTCCATGGGTGAGTTATTTTTCTTTGTTCCTATATGCAAATCTGGTATATCCCATAATTTTTCTGCTCATTCTTAAGTAATGGATGGTCAAATGATCATGAATCAAAAAGCATGAACACTGCTTTTTCTTGGCAATTGGAATGTAAGATATTAATCAATTTTCTTCAGTCTTGTACTCAAAATTCTCTTTTCCTTTCCTTGGTGTGTAATTGGTTGGAACCTACCTTTAGGGTGGTTTCTTTTATCTTCCACTCATCCCCTTCACACACTAGAGATGTATGCCTTTCAGGGCTCCTGGTTGGGGCCTAGGGAACTGAGAGGTGAAGGCAGACTTTAGTTAGCTAGGCTACTTCAAGCTCTCTGGGCCTCGCTAATGGTTAGAGTTGGCTCTCTTTTAGTACTTTAATGGGTTCTTCAGAGCTTCTAGTTATTGGCAATTTTAGTTCTCAAGCTGCCACATACCCCTCAGTACCTGATTTTTTGGTTGTTTTCCCCAATCACTGTTCTCTTGCATTCCCACTGAGACTTCTGGGGCAGGATTTCAAAGAGCTATGGCTCAAATCTATTTCTTGTAAATAATCCATATTTGGTTTAAGGACACACTTTTGTAACCCTTTTTCTTGAAAGACCATGAAGATATAGAGGGATGCCAATGAGACCACCTTTTTCTGCTGCCATAGGATAGTTACTTCAGCTTTATCAAGATTTCATAGAACACACAGAAAGCCCTTTTAAAGCTCTATCTTACTTACTTCTTGAATTAGATGTTAGCATCTTTCACACCAGCAAATTTCCTCCCTCTTTGTAGGGGAAGACTCAACAGCTCTCTCTAAAGAAAATGTCAAATCCTTTTTCATTTTCTACTTTCTAACCCTGTTTATATCCTTGATTCTTCTGAAGGGTCCAAGATTTAAGGAACCTGGTTTCAATCATTTCTTATTAACGTTGTTCATGGCAATTGTCCCATATTCACACTGAAGTCTGATATCCCTCACAGTGATGCTTTAGTTGAAACTTCAGTATTTACATTCTACTACTCAAGCAATAAATTGATATCCACCACAATATACCGATTTTATCCCTCTGAGGGAACTGTTCATTATTTGTAACTTTTTTTATGATGGGGATCAGCAGAGGTTTTATTTATAAAGAGTTTCACTGCTAAAAAGATTGGAAAATGGCTGCATTAGTGAAACTACTTTGTTCAGGAATTTCTCCATATTCCCAGTTGAATGGCATTTCCTTATTTAATAAAATATGAGTCTGTTATGTGAATGGCACTTAGCTAGTATCTGGGAAGGTACTACTATAATCGTGACCGCTATTAAAACCAACATTAAGGCAACCAAAGGGTCGTGTAGGGGTTCCCTTGTCCTTCAGCTCTGGGCAAGATATTCTATCACTTTGTATTCCACAGCCTCTGTCTTTATCATATCATTTACAATCATTTCATTGGCTTAGTAATTTTGTTGAATATATGGGGGCTGATGACAGGGATAGAGGGTCACAAGGTAGTATCACAAGAAAAAAAAATCACAAAATCCACTCCCTCCTCTCTTCTTCTCTCCTTCTCCAGACTAACCAGCAATTTCCTCCCCACATTTTGCCCAGATCAGTTCTCTCCTCAGATGCGCTTGGACTAGAACTACCTTGCACATTCAGCACTTTTCTAGCAGATCCAGTTCATTTCATGAGGGAAATTCAGATGCATCTAATTTATCCTCCAAGTTATATCAATAATAGCCTAAAACTTTTCAATCTTTAAAATACACTTAAATCTACTTGACCTCTTGATCCTCATCACTTTCTTAGGGCACGCATAATGTAGGCATTAGAATCTTCACTTTATTTTTGCATATAGGCTCTTAAGATATACCTGCATTCCTGAAATCATAAACTAGAGGGGAAGACAGAAATTATAAACTATGAGAAAAATATAAGCTTAAAAAACATACATAAATAGTGTTATGTAGAATAGATTAGATTTGCTGCATTTACTGTAGAAGGAGGTTTTGTGACTAGTGGAGAAGGAGAGTTAAAAGTATTGTGAAAATTTTCCTTTTGCTTTATAATCTCTATTTTGTTAGATAAAAACTGCTATTAAATGTGTACAACCACATTCATGTGTGGCTTTGAGTTGGTACAATTGGTTGTGCAGTCTCTGTCTAAAAATCAAATCTGTAATACCCAACAGAGCTACTTGGAATTGTTTGTATAAAATTTTGATTCCTATAGGAGTCAAAAAAATTTTTTATGTTGATTACATACTGAATTATGCTTATGCTATGGACAACATTTAATATAAAAAGTCTACATATGCAACTACTTTTTGGAATTCTCTTAGTACAAGAGGGAATTTCCTACCTCTTTAAATAAGTATCCTCCCAAGAGATATCAGTAAATCTAAGTGCAGGTTCTTTCCTGTTACAGAAAGTTGTTACAGGGTATATTGTATTAAAAGAGATATTAAGGAATTTATACTTTACCTGGTTACCTAAGGGACCTATTACAGGTTTTGTACAGAGAAGAAAATTGTCTAACCCTACTAGATATGAGATAGTAGATTTCTTACTTTTATAGACATGAAAATAGAATTGTTAAATCTGACTATAATGTAGCAGGTGGGTAACAAGAAGTCTGTACACAATTTTTTCTGAACAAATATTTGAGCACCTACCATGTGTCAGACACTCTTTTAGAGACTGGCCAAACGGATGTGAGTTCACCTCTTCCAAGAGAGGGGAAGTGTAATAAACATTATTATAGGGAGGGGAAGGGGCATGGCTGACGTTTGCAGGCTTGGAGGGCTGCCAAAACTGCAGCACGGGGAAGCCATTTCCTCACCTATAAGATGAGAATGCTGACTAGAATCAGATGTTTTTGAACTGTCGTTTTAATAGCAGAACTATTTTTATTAATGAAATTTTACAAAGATCTTCAATCAATAAAACAGGAAAAAGCATGGATTCACTGAAGCATAAATTCAGAGTCTGGTCACTGGACACTCCTCCCCGATCTGTCTCCACACCCCTCCAAAGTCCATAATGCACCTCTCTGAAACCCTGAAGGTCACAGAATACAGTTTGACAATTATCAGGCGTGGAAATTACAGAGACTTATAGAGCTCAAAGAAATGCATTCTGCAATGATCAAGAGTATCTGCTTGAGCTTCAGTCGTGTGGCTGTGCTGGCCTCATTAGCACAGGGCAGAGCCCAGCCAGGCCTTCCATCCCTGGTTAACTTGTCTGACTGCTTAGTCAGACAGCAGCCTAAGCAGAACCAGCTGCCTGGTAGACACACTATTTGCTCACAGGGTGGGGAGAGGAGGGAGGTCAGAGGATGTGAATGAATCAGTTCAAAATCCATCATCATTAACTGGAAAAACAGCTCCCAGCTCATTCCTCACTGACTGCGGGCTGGTGACGCATCTCCATTTAGTCAGGGAGGCAAGCTCTTCCTCAGAAATCAGCATTTCCACCTTCATGAAAGGAAAAATGCTTTTTAGATTAGCTTCTCCCCCACTGTACCCAGAGGGGGAGGCTATTGTGGTCATTAGCTTTCCCTGAATTAAATCTGCTCGGTCTGACCAGGCCATTTGATTTCAGGTTTATCCTAAAGCCACAGAAATCGAGTTGCTGGGTATTTACTTGGGATTAATGACCAGTTAGGAGAAGCTGTGCTTTGTACCATTAACCCGAGCTAGGTGCTAATTCCTGGAACATGCCCTGCATCAGGGGTTATTATTGTTGTTTGAAACTGTAAATGCTGCCTTCTGACTGCAGGCTTTATTTAAAGGGGAAGCCGTTTTGATTGGTTAACACGGCATATTTCTGGAGAATTAATGCCCTGTGTATAAGCCAATCTGATTGCCTCCTGGGCTGTTCAGCTGATAATCCACTTCTAGACAGGGGGCAGCTGGCTGGAAACTGTAGCAGGTTCTATTTTTGGCACCTAAAATCAATGCTGGACTCTGGCAGCCTCGGCTGCCTCATTATCGCCCCCCTGCCCGGTGTGCTGAGTGTAGCTTCCCTTTGTGGCAGATTAAAGTGAGTCAGGGAGTGTGATAAATGCTTTCAGTCATATCTGCTGTCATTTGAATAATGCTAGGTGTCAGGAAGAAATACATCCCTGGCCAGTTTGCACCAACCAGACTCTTCTGATACTCTCTCCCCAGGGCTGCAAGAAGCAGCAACTTGGAGAACTACCCACCTTTCCTTCCCCAAGTCCTGCTTATATTTCAGGCTGGGTTGGAGAGTCTCTCTGGAAAGGTTCTTTTTTCCTTTATCCAGCAAAAGCCAAGAAATGCCTTCCTCTATTTACCAGAAGAGAAAGTGGCTCCATTTTGCAAGAACCTTCCAACCTTTTGGAACAGCATGTCACATTTTCTGACCAAATCTCTATCTGTTTGTGTGTAAATTGTCCTCGATGAATATGCTGACTCGTGCTTCAGTGTTTCTACTGATACAATGAAAAAACAAAGGAAGGTGTGATTAAAAAGCATCGTTAGATGAAGGCGTGATAAATAAGGCATGAGAGTCCTAATGCTTCCCCTCACGTCACACCAGGCTGTGACTACCTATATGGTTTCTGTGTGGCTAGAGCCAGCCAGAGGCTGCACTGAAGCAGGAGACATTGATTTCCAGGGCCCCCAGCATCTCTTTTTAAGGTTGTCTGCTGCGGACCTGAGTCTTCCTCCCTTCATTCTCTCAGAGGCCAGGGTCCTCAGTTCTCTCTCCCCTCTCCCCACCAGGACCAGATATCAGAAAGGGATCTGATGGATTTGTTCGTGATGTGATATTGATGGCAGGAGCCTTCGCCGGCTAGTAGGAGACTGGCACACCATGAATGCCGATTGGGTGGACCTGTCTGGTTATTTAAAATCTGTGATTGGCTCCTAGACACTGGTATCAGGAGTTCCAAGGATGAGTGCCCCCGGGCTCTGCTGTGTGTGCTGATAAACTGTCTCTCTGAGGAAAGGAAGTCCTGATTAGTGTGTTTGCTGAGTTCAGTGGCATAACTATTTCCATGGTGGTTCATTTCAAGCTACCAAAGTCAAGGCACTGAACACGAAGTTGGAAAGGGATGTGTACTGTCCATTCCAGTGGGCCACTGTCAGTCTGTTTCCGTTGGGGGGATTTTTCCAATGTGGAGTTGGCATTTATTTCTTTGTAGCGCTCTGATTTTACTAGCCATAGGAGAGAGTGGTGTTAAGGTTTAGACTTGGAACCTTAGCTTTGTATCCTGGATCTCTCCATGACCTTATGATTTGGGGCAATTTAACATCACCGAGCTTCTATTTCCTTGATGAGCATATAAGGATAACACATGACTTTCAGGAGTTTGTTCTGAAAATGAAATTATATAAAACATGTGAAAGAAGCCTGCACATGCTAGTGGCTCAGGAACTGTTTTTTAGAATATGCCTTTTATTTACTAATATAATGTGCATCATATTTATTCACTTCTGTTTAATCTTAACTTTGAAAAGAGGAGTAGGAAATAGCAATCGCGGAGGATATACATGAAAATAGCCATTACCTGGACATAAGGAGACTGAATGGATACTTTCTCTGGCTTTCCTTTTCCTGCTCCTATCCCTTGATGTGGAACTTGGTCACAAACAAGCACCCTGCCTTTTTTTTTTTGGATGGTGGTGTATATGATAAACAATGATTATTCTTCCCTCTTCTTACCTAAAAGACAACAACTCTGCATCAATTGCTCTATTTGATTTTCAGAGCTATTCAGTACTTCCATGAAGATTTGACTTTTTAACAAAGATAAGGTTTCTTAGTCAAGAGAATGAATATAATTGCTAACACCCATTCATGTTTACTAAATGTTAGAGACTTTTACAAGAATTAGCTCATTTAATTCTCCCAATAGCTCTGTGAGATGGGCACCAATATCCCATTTTGCAAATAAAATATCTGAAATTTAGAAATGCTCAACAATTTGCCCAAGGTTACAGAGCTGCAGAGTGATTATTCTTTAATTATAGAATTTCAAGCATCTGTGAATGTGTATATGAGGTAAATTGGGGGAAAAGAAACCTCTTTAGGATTCCAACAATCATGCCTTATGGGCACTTTTTGCATGGCTAACTATTGATATTGGACTGTGATAAGCTCTTTGAGGGAAGGGGTCTCTTTCTATTCATCTTTCTGGATGAAGTAGATGCATGAAATAGGTGCTCAGTAAAGGATTGTTGAAACAAATCTTTGATTTACTCAAATCTTTAATTTATTTAATAAAACACTTTTTATGTGACAGATGCTTTTCTGGTTACTACAGAGAGGATAGTAGAAAAACAAAAAATCAGAAAAAATTCCTCGTTCTCATAGAGCTTATATTCTATTAGAAAGAGGCAAAGAACATATTAAGTTAATTATTTCATATATTATAAGATAACAATTGCTATAAAAATAAGGTAGGGTCAAGGGGGAGAGGGATTTGGTAAAATGACACTATTGGAGTAAAGGCTTGAAATTGGGGAGTTTACTAAAATTATGATATTTAAGTAAAGGTTTGAAATAGTAAAGGAGTTAGCCATGTGGACATTCAGGGAAGAGTGTTATAGGCAAAGGGAAGTCCCTGAGGTAGAAGGATGTCTAACCTGTTTTGGAATAGCAAGGAGACCACTGTGGCTGGAGCAGAATGAGAGAGATGAATATCAGAGAGTTGGGGGTCCATAGGGACTCTGGCTTTTACTCTGATTGAATGAAAAGCCACTGGAGGGTTTCGAGCTGAGCATCAGTGACTTGACTTACACCTCAAAAGAATCATTATGGCTGCTGTGTTGAATGCAGACTATAGGAAGGGAAAGGTTGGAAGCAGGATGACTGATTAGGAATCCATTGTAATAATCTAGGCAAATCATGACGATGACTGGGATCAGGGAGGTAGCAGTACTGTCAATGGAAATTGAAAGAGAAGAATCAAAGATGATTCTGAGAAACTGGAAAATTGGGATTGCTGTTACCTGAGCAGGGGGAGACTACCAATGGAGCAGGTTTTGGGGAGAAGATCAGGATTTCAATTCTAGACATGTTAGCTTTGAGGTGTCTGTTAGGCATTTGTCTAGAAGGCTGAGTATAGGAATATGGAGTTCAGAGGAGATGACTGGGAGGGGTTAGCATCTGAATGCAACTTAAAGCCAAGAGATTGGAGAATATCAAGATGAGAAGGACTTCTGGGCTAAACCCTCTGGGCCTGGAGACGGGAATAAGAACAAACATTTATAAAGACTGTTAAGAAAGTGGGTTCAGAGTTTTGAGAAAAATCACAACTATATGGTATTATGGAAGGAAAATGAAAAAAAAAGTATATCTAAGAGAAAGTTATAAACAGCAGTGTTAAAACTCCCAAGTCAATTAAGATGAAAACTATGTAATAACTGACCCATAATTTAGCAGTATGGAGGTCACTAGTAACTTTGACAAGAGCAATTTCAGTGGAGTTTTGGTAGCAAAGCCTAAGTGAAATGAGTTTAGCAAAGAATGGGATGAGATAGAGACAACTCCTTTAAGGAGTTTGAATGAAAAGGGGGGCAAAGAAATAGAACAGCAGCTGAAGGGTTCAGAAGAGGAACTAAGAAAAGGTTTATGATTAACATTATCTCTTAAGTTGGAGAAGTAATAAGGTGCTTCATGCTGATAGGAAAAACACAGTAGAGATGGCAAACGGATAATGTAAGAGAGAGACAGGTTCTATGTCCTTGTAGGAATAGGGAGATGGGATCTTGTGCAAATGTGGAGGGGTTGGCTCTAGGTAGAAGCACGAGCACTTTATTCTTAGTAACAGGAGGGAAGTCAAAGTATATATGTAGTGATTCTTCTGGGCTTTATTAGTCAAATGTTGCTCAGATTGTTTACATATGAATATATATTTCTCAAAATTTTGAGTAATTTTATATATATATATATATATATATATATATATATATAATTTTTCCTGTGAGGTGTGTGTGTATATTACAAATATACATATTTATGTATATAAAATATAATGCAAAGGCTGTTCATTTGGGGTATATATGTATTATATACATACATATACATATGTGGTGATATTCTCTGTAAGGCAAAAAACAATAACAAACAAATGAATCCTCCTTCAGTGCAATTTCCCAACTCTTGAGCAATATAAAGCTGCTTAAAAATTTCCAACCATTCATAGGCATATTGAAAAGCTCAATTAGTTCTTTTTTCCCTGCCCCTCCCAGTATTAAATTAAAATGAAAGAGCAGTTAAGTATATTTAGGACACTTTATTTAAAGTGCTTTCCAATCAGGAAACAATGGCTTATTTTTTTTAAGAGTGAATCTTTGAAGCAAGTCAGCTGCTGTTTCTCTCTTCCATAATGGAAGTGAGAGAGAATTATCTAGAAAGTGTCCAGGGTGCTCTTTAGTCCAGACAAAGCTGTGATGATTAGGAAAATGAAATGCAAATGAGAAAGACAATGGGGAAGAAGATTCTTTTATGGTGGGAGAGAGAATGGGTGTTGCAGAAAGGACTTAATAATTATAAACCACACTCAGAAAGCACTTGGGGATGTGAATAATTCAGCAGCCACTAGAGAAAGGCAGGACTTTGGAGACCATCAATCTGTGGACACGGAATTGTACAGTATGCCCTCCCGGAATGGGCTTTGCTGATAATGGGTAGAAAGCAACAGATGTAACCAGTTTATTAAGCACTTTCAATGAAGAAAAGTGCAAACATGAAAGGATTTTATTTTTCAATTACTGTCCCCAACCATTCTATGCCAATTTTCCGCCCCCCCCCTTTCATGGGGAACAGATCCCTTAATTCATTTTGGTCAGATTCCATAATTCCCCCAATAGTTCTAGTTAGTAAAAGACAACTTGTTTTAAACTTTTTCCCTCATATCTCATTCAAAGCTTTCCTTGCTTTCCTTATAGGTCAGGCCTATACCCAGGGAGATGGGCAGAAAGTGGGGAGGCACAACATTGCAATGCCCGGCCAAGCTGGCTGCTTCTGATAATTCAATGTATGACACAACCAGTGGATCCCCTGGTCATGGGCACCCCCCAGCAGCTCCTTCATAGTGAAATGGCTCCTTTAGTTAAATACTACATTGTGTGCAATTCCATGACTGTAAATCAGATACTTCATGGCCCTGGATGGTGGTCCCGGCTGAGGCTCTGCCTGCAGGAAAGGCAAACCCATAGCCAGAATAACTATCTATTTTTGTGAGAATGCATCATGGACTCTTCCAGGTTAAAGGGGGCCCATTGTAGCCACTTTGCCACCATATGGCCAGTTGGTCTCCTCAGAGAATCCCAGCTTTAGTCTATGTTGCTTTCAATTTAGACATTCAGAGGTGACAGTGGCCAGGTCAACCTTAGGAAGAGGGAGTCTCTGCTGCTTGCCACATGCATAGCTTTATCATGGCCACTTTGTTCGTGCCTGGTTTTCTTTCTTTTTTTCTTTTTTTTAGCACTTAGGATGGCAGCGGACACAGGCTGGCTAATATCATCTGTCTGATTCAATTTATCTAATTGACAATTTACTGCCTCCTCTGTGGTGCATGCTTTCTGAGGGGTGTTAAAGGGTAATGTAAATATTACAGCTTATACTTAGGCCTATATTTCCATCTATGTGCTTTTACCCCAGAATGCCTTGTCTCACTATTCAGTCAACCCATCGACCAATCACTATGACATGTACTGACCACCAGGGGGCAGATACTCTGACTGGTAGGTTAACTTGCTGCTGGGGTCCAGCTGATCGGGACTGAGCGAGATGGGCCGGACATGCCCTGGAGCCCTCCCATGGTCCCTCCCCATCCGATCATGCACCGGTGGGGTCCCTCAGCCTGGCCTGTACCCTCTCACAATCTGGGACCCCTCTGGGGATGTTGGAGAGCCAGTTCCAGCCGGATCCCACAGGCCATTCCCCTTGGATGGGCACCAGACGCAGGGTTCATGGCTGGTGAGTGCTGCTGTGGCAGTGCAAGCTTATCCTGATTGGGGACTGATTGGGTGCAAGCCCGCAGCAGGCACAGTGGGGCCGGGATGAGCGGGAGTGGCAGGTAGGAGCATTGGACTGCGGGTTTTGGCCGATCCCTACAGGCCACCCAGAGGGCCCCCAACCATGCACAAATTTGTGCACCGGGCCTCTAGTTGTAAAATAATAAAATGTTTCCAAAGGTAAAGTGATATTCTTTTAAAGGTAGATGGTTCTCAAGTTCACTTTTGAGGGTGTTGTTCTGAGGGTGGAAGTTGATTGAAAAATTATTCTTGTTGGCTACTCTTTCCACCTACTGATCCATCCATCCATCATCCATTGATCCATTTGTTGGTTCATTCATTTATTCACTCATTCAATAATTTCTGAGCAACTATCATGCACTGGGTGCTAGAGATACAGAAATAAAACATGCCTCCTCAAAGAACTGATAGTCTAATTAGAGGAATACATGTAAACAAATAAGCATAATGCAGTGGGATAGAGGTTTTTATGGGGGTAAGTCATAGGGTACTGGGAGCACATAGGTGGAGAATCTAACTCCTGCAGGAGTCAGACGAGGTGAAGATCCCATCCCATGTGAAGACTGGGAGAGTGAACACAGTTTGAATTAGGCTGATCATCTTCTGAGAGTCGTCCCATGATGAAAATTACCTCCTGGTTTGTGTTCTCAGATGCTGCCAATTTTCCTGCCAGGCAACATCTGCTGTAGCACCTGTAAGCCTTGAGCTAATGATTATTAATGACACTCTCTCCCTGCATTCTGGTCGATTGCAGGGGGAAGCAAAACAGCAATAGCCTCGCCACACAGTTTGTGCCTTGGCCACTGTGAGAGGGACGCATGTGTCTTATCCTGGCACTGCTGGGGATCAGCCCATCGATTTCGGATCACTCCTGCCTGCAGCAAGCAGGGCCTTAGCTTTTGTTTTCATGTAACTTCTCTTCCTTGAATATTTGTTTTGTACCTTTGGATTTTAAGCTCTCTCAGAAAAGGGGCTTGTTTCCCCCTATCCATGATTGTTTCCTCATATTATCCATTAAAAACAACACCAGCAACAACAAAAGCAGATTTCCATATGTACTCACTCATTCAATAAATTTGGGTATGGACAGTGGGTATGAAACAGATATTGATTCATAGACCAGAATAGTCCCTTCATTAGCCTCTTGTGTTAGAAATAAGGACTCTGGTAACATTAACATAACAGATGGGCATATGGTACATATATGGGTATGGGTGTAAGTTATTTTTTCTGGAGTCAGGTAAAACTGGGTTTGAATCCCAGATTTCATACTTTCTAGCTGGATGACCTTGGGGAAGTTGCTTATTTCTGCAAACCTTAGTTTCCTTCCATAATCCTACTTCCACAGGGTATTTAGGAGGATTAAATGAGATTATGCACATGAAAAATACTTAATCACAGTGCAGGCACATGGTCAGAGCAGGATAAATGAAAATATTACAACTATTGTTGTTATTACTATTGTCCTGATCCCTCACCAGCTGTTCTCTTCCTTTGGGGTTAAGATTACTATTAAATGGAAGATTCCAAAAGACAAAAGAGGAGTTGCTGTGGAAACGATCCTCTTGGCAGTATCTTTACTAGAAGGAGAAGGTAAAATTCTTCATTTTCTAAGACAAACACTGTGACTCATTTTTAGGTCAGAAGTGTTTACGAACAAATACTATGGGGCCATTTGCATGTATGTTGCCTTCACCCTTTGAATAGTATTTTGTTTCTTGGTGAGTGCTCACTCTTGATAAAGGGACTGTCCTCCCATCCCTTGCTGAGAATCTTTACCCACCTTTACCTGATTGGTAAGTGGGCTCATCATCCCAACGTGAGTGTCATATGGCCCTTCCTCCCATGGTGACAAGAAGCAGTGTTCAAAGTGAGTGCTGAGATGTACTCCTGAGAACAAGATGCTGAACAATTGTGTGTTAAGAAACTGGGCTGTGCTCTAATTGGAGAACATTTCTACCTTCCTTCTTACAAAGCAGTTCTTATAAATAATTGGGCCTTCATTTTAAATTCGGAGTCTACAGGATTATTTACCCACACTATTTTATTTCCTTTCACAAGAGAAACTTTATTTTGGATAGAACCATCATTTTCTTTCTATCGCTTATCTCTTCTCGCTTTATTCATATTGCTGTTATTATTGCTCAACAAAAACATCAATAACAGTTGCATAGCAATAGTAGCTGACAGTTAAGTTTTGCTCGCAGTGGGCCAGGCCCTGGTCTAAATGCTTGGTGAATTATCACAGCATCATGCCATCTGCATTTTTCAGAGGGAAATTGAGGCTTCAAGAGGTTGCGAATTTCTAAGTCACACAGCTAGGAAGGAGTGGAAGCACATTTCTCACCAGTCTTTACCACTGGGCATTATTGCCTTTCATCATCGTGTTTTATAGTTAAGCAGTTTCATACATATGATTTAATTTAATCTTAACAGCCAGCTTGTGTTGCAGGTATTAATATTTTTCCATTTTTATAGGGCTTTAGAAAAATTTTGAAATGTACCTAAAGGTTCACAGGTAGTAAGTAGCCACCCAGCTGGAACCTGGAATTAAGATTTCTAACTGGGAACTAGGCTGTGATCTAGTTCTACTTATGTTTGGAGCCTTCCGTGTAACTACAAAGAATCTTTCCATATAGCATGTTTATCCAGTTTGACAGTAGATGTCAAACAGGGAATTAATATAGCAACTGCTCATTTAAGGAGCATTTGAATCGTGGGTCCATTTGCTGTCTTATAGTTTTGCCCTACTGAAAAAAAAATGGCATGTTGGCATTGACAACCCTGTTCTCCAAGGCCTGATTTTTATTTTTTTAAATGTTTTTCCCTTTACACAAGAAGGAAAGCTAATTGAAATTCATGCTAAGGCCTTATGAACTATGAGTCAGAAGAAAGGAAGCACTTAATCACTTAATGCGATGATTGTCTTTTCAAGCAAGTGAAAGGGAATAGGATGGAGGTGGGGGTGCATGGAAGAGGAGAAACTGCGAGATATCTTATTGGAAACTCTTTGAAAACATGACTGCTTGATCTTTGGGGTGTTTTGGGAGCCCTCCTGTGTAACAGAATGCTCCTTTCCCATACTCTCTCCAATAAAGAGGAAGCTAGGTGACTGTAGTTTTCCTTCAGTGTCAAAAGACACAGCCATGTGTGACTGTGTGGATTAGGGAGGGTCAGGTCTTTCAACTGGGATGAAGGGCACAATTACCTGTTTAAGAGGCCAGGTTAGATTTGTGTCTTAGACTCAAGCATAGGAAGACAGACACTGTCCTTGACTACTTTTTGCCTATCCTCTTACCCTCCATATGTTCTCGTCCTCTGGAGTTAGGCTCCAAAGTCATGATTTATGACAAACCTTGCATGTAGCCACAATAGAATCTTTCAAATTTCCCATGAAGAACATACTCTACGAGTTTATGATGTTGCACAGCCAGTTTTTCCCTTCAGCGTTGAAAGAAGTGTCTTTTTTGTTGGCTTTTATACCAGATTAAGTGGTTCGCTTGTGCTTGGAACTATGTGATCTAAACCTGTTTATTTTAGAAAATATTTTTTTATCCTCAGCCAAGGATATTTTTTCCATTGAATTTTTTTTAAGAGAGAGTGGAGGGAGAGAGAAGGAGGAGAGAGAGAGAGGGAGACATTGATGTGAGAGAAACACATTGATTGGTTGCCTCCCGCACCATCCCCACTGTGGCCGGTGATCGAGCCTACAACTGAGGTACATGCCCTTGACCAGGAATTAAACCCAGGACCCTTCAGTCAGTGGGTGGACACTCTAACCACTGAGTGAAACCCACCAGCGAGGAAGATATTTTTATCTGACCTTTCACATTTGAATTTGCAAAAGTTAAATGTCATTGCATTGTACCTCTGCCACATAGCACCGATATGTGTGCTGTATGCTGAAGATAACTGATATTAGTTTGTTGAGTTATTCTGTGCTCAAGGCACTGTGTGCTGCCAAGGATGTCACACAGTGAGTGGGGAGGGATTCGAACCTAGGAACGTTTCACAACTTGGACAGCTCTCACATTAGAATCGTCTGAACATCCTTTGTTGTGTATTAGGTAAAAGAATATGTCGTGTTCTGTGATTAACTGTTGACTCATGTTACTCTGCCTAGTAACAGCTCTCTCAAAGTTGTTTGTTCTTTATCTGTGGTGAGAGAATAATATTCCCCTGTTTTTATGAAGAATTGTGTTTGAGATATAAATACTGTAAGAAACTCAAGATAAAGAAGAGCTGCATATTCGAGTGTGGTGTAGGATAAGTGCCCATGTTTTAACTCTACATAGTGTGACCTTGGAGACACCAGAGATTCTTGCAGCCTCAATTTATTTGTTCATGGGGATTAAGGAAACTTGCCTCCTCAGTTTCAGATTTGTGGTAAGGATTAAGTAAAACAATATCCAGAAAAGCGTTTTGTGAAATGAGTGGAGTTCCTAAAACATAATGATTTCCTGTGATAAATATTTGAATTTTTATTTTATGATTGTAAGAGATTATTTTGAACTATTTATTGATACCTCTATGTATTAAAAGTTATTTTTTGTATTAGAGAAAACAAGTCATTGCATTTTTAGAGGAAACATCTGAAGGGAAAAAAAGAGACCCAACTAAATGGTATTAGGCTATCCTAAATTAATTAAATTTTATCAACACAAAGGGGAAGGAAAATCATAGGAAAGAAGAAAGTTAAGTAATATTTAAGGCTGTTAGTGCTTACTGTTAAGATTATGACTCTCTTGAGTGATGCAAGGGGAATTCGATTAAGGAATTGAGTTGCTATGTATGACAATGACATGTCAGTTTGTAACATGTGGCATGGAAAATGGATAACAAACAAAAGGGACCGTACATTGCATGTTTTTCTCTAGCCTCCAGGATTTAGGTAGCAGGAAGATTTCTGACACATGTGAAAGTGTCACACTTCTCAGGAACCTTTTGCTTTCATAGGTGTCCTGCTTTTTTAAAGTGATATGCCATCAAGCCACATGTTTTGATGATATGTTACTCATCCAGATCATCAGATATTGTATTGTCTCTCAGATAAATTGTATTACTCTTAAGGACTGACATGAGTATTATACTGACTTATCAATGGAATGGACTGGTGCACCGATATATGCTACACTCTTTCAGATTCATCAAGATTAAAGGAAATACACTCTATCCATTCTCTCTTAAGATCTAGAAAATTTCCTACTGATTCAGACAATTTTTCCCTATTACAAATAGAAAAGATCTTAAAGAACTTTGAGACAAATTTCTTTATTTTATATGTATAGAAAGTACTCAGGAAATGTACTTGCCTATGGTCACATAGATGATTTGTTAAAGTCTGCTTTTCAATCTCTGCGTAGCTACTATTTCAATAGAAAAATAAAATGAAAATAAAATGAATTTGGCAGCTATTTTCTTAAAATTTTTGACTGAATACATTGATCTGGTTAATTATGAACTTGCCAAGTTTTTACCTTACCTACTGCTATGAAGGAAGCCTACTGGCATTTACCTTAGAAATATGAGCTTTCTTTGAGCAAAATAGCATTAAAGTTTATTCTTTTTTATTAAAGCAACAAGAACATTATTTCTAAAAGTCAGAGAGGTCAGCTATTGTGCAACTACCCAAAGAAATGTCAAGAAGAGATTATATTTTTCTAACTTGAAGTTCTTTCAGTGTTAGTTAGAGGGTCCGAGTAGCTGCTAAATCATTTCCTAGGAAGGTTTTGAATTTGAAGAAACCATTGGGAGCTGTGGTAGTTTAAATGTATTCACAAATTCTTTGACATTTTTTTTTTCCTTTGAGAGGGGGAGCCTAATTGTGATTACGTTCTAACAAATAAAATAAGGCAGAGGAGTAGCTTTGGAGACTAAGTTATAAAAAGCACTGCCGCTTTCTCCATGATCCCTCTCTTGTATTGTTCAGTCTGGGAGAAGTTAGCTCCCATATCGTATAAATACACTGGTGTCCACTCATGGAGAGAATGGTGTTGGGAGGAACTGAATTCCCCTGCCAAGATAGCAATGAATGAAGGCCTCTGGCCAATAGCCATGTGAGTGTGACATCTTGGAAGCAGATCCTTCAGCCCTAGTCAAGCCATTGGGTGACAGTAGACCCTACTGACATCCTGAGTATAACTACCTGAGATACCTTAGGCCAGAACCACCCAGTTAAGTCCAAGGTAATCAAGTCATCCTGGTTTGCCTAGAACTTTCTTGGTTTAAGCATTGAAAGTCCCATGTCCCAAGAATACTGAGTTCCAGGCAAACCAGAATGGTTTGTCATCTTCATCTTTCTTAAATTCCTGACCTATAGAAAATGTGAAATGATAAATGTTAGTGTAAGCCACAAAATTTTGGGTTAATTTGTTACCTAGCAATAGGTACTCATACTAGAACCATTGTTTATTACTGGTTGTGGTTGAAGCGTCAAAATACAGAAATGAAGGTTTGTCTCAGACACTCACAATCTCGAGCTTTACTCTGACTCTAGTCTTTATAATCTAACCAAGAGCTAGCTGAAAACCCAGTCATTTTACCCACTGTCTTATTCCATAATGACCATTTGGATAAATTTCTTTTCTTTTTTCTCCCTCTAAATTTTATGGTTGTTTGGACATCTGGTGCAAATGCATTGCACTTCTAAATGTACACAACATATTAAATTCAGAATATCTGCCTAAGGATCATCTGGAGAATTAAAAAAAAATGCAGATTCCTGCCTTCATTTCAGACCCACTCAACCTGCATTTCTGGGGGTGAAAATCAGAATTCTGTGTGCTTATTAGATGTTGCAGGTAGTTCTTAGACACTGATGTAAGTGAAAGGATTAAGCAAAGATCCTGTTATTAACCACCAACTTTCAAGCTGATAGAAATAATACTTTGACTCTAATATGTTATGAAAGAGCTGTTATTGATAACAAGATTACAATTACCCTTGTTTTCCATCTTAATTTCACTGGGGGAAAGAGAGGACTGTGCACTGCCAGAGCAGATGGATGAGTTCAATGATTGCTTTCAGAAGACGGGTAACAGGTCAGCAAACATGCTGTGCACTCATTTTGGGAGATGCCTGGTGTTGTCTAGTGGTGGGAGCAGAGGAAACAATTCCAAGTCCACTGGCTGAGAGGCCTCCATGCATATTTTCCCTATCTTGTGAAGTCACACAGACATCAGAAGGCCTGACTAATCTGTTACAAATCCAAACAATTATAACTGGAGTCAGGCCACTTTTGAAGGAAGATGAGCAGAAGGAAGACAAATTGAGGAGGCGCAGGAGAGCTGAAACGAGAAAAGCGATTGCAGCCCCAGAGTAATGACAACTATGAATAATAAACACGCCCTCTTCCTAGTGTACACATCTTCACTAATGAAACACTACCGATCGCACAAATAACATGTCCATCATGAAAGGGGTGCATAAACCGAAGTGCAATAATTAGGGAAAGCCACTCTTCCCAGGAAGGATGTAATGCAGCGGAAGCAACAGATGGCAGCTAATGGAAGGAAAGGGAGGCTGTGAGATGCTTCTCACGCTAATATAAACAAAGAACAGCAGGTCAAGGAGGCAGTACAGAGCAGGAAGGAAATGAATACCAAATAGCATATTTCTCTCTCTTTTTGATGCACACGTTTAGTTAGCATAGATTTGATTAGTGTCAAGTCAATTAAATTTAATTCAACTCAATTCAACATTATTAACTTCAATACACTCCACTGAGGCACTAAGGTTATCCAGGAATGAGTATGATGGGATTTATATCCTCAAGGAGCTTACCATCTAGAGGGCAGGGATGGGGATGCGTAAACAGACATATCAGCAGCTAGTGTGATAATTACATCAGTCTCTGCTAGAAGATACACTGCATGTCCTCCTCTGTATCCTGAGGGTATTTCTGGTGTCCTTCTGGGCATCTGAAGGATTAAAAAAATCTGTGGAATTTATATAATTCATCTACAAAATTCAGACAGTTGTGTCATTGTTATCTCAGATTTTCTACATTGCTGCCTTTTATCTCAAGGGAAACTATCGGAGGAGTTTATTTAATGAAAATTATCTAGAGAAAATATTTCTTTCTGACATCTATTATTTAAATTACAGAAGATATGTAGAAGTATATAGATTTCTTTAATCCTCATAATAATTATGTGGAGTAGCTATCATTATCCACAATTTTGAGATAATAAAAAGGGGTGAGATAATTTAAACTAAATATGTTGCCCAAGGTCACCCAGCCAGTAAGGCACAAAGCTGCCATTGTAACCCAGGTCTTCCTAATGTTATTAGCATGTTCTCTTTTAAATTTCCTTCTGGTGCCTCTTACGATAACATGGGAGGAGAATGCAATAAGGGCTAAGTAAATGTTCAAATAAACTATAGGGATCCAAACGAAGATGAATTTTTTTTTCTGTCTTGGCATTAGATAATCCAAAGCAATAGTGGCAACTGAATTGGATCTTGAAGGATGAGAATGATTTTAATAAAAACTTGAAAACTGAAGGAGCATCAGGAGCCAAAACATCAAGACATACAGTTCAGGATGTGTTTTGAAATTGATTAAGACATCAGACACCCAACATTATGCAGAGAGGAGCACAAGTAGAATGGTAATTTGCAATTTAAAAATCCATAAGAATTTAGGGTTTTATTCCAGAGGCAATGAGGAAGTCATACAGTTTTTGAGGAGGGAAATGAACTAACCTGATTTATATGTTTGGTTGATAAAAGGTGGGAATGTGATGCACAAGAGAGGCAAGTGTTTAGAATTTGTGAGGCTAATTTGGAAGCTGTTGGATTCGTCTCCCGTGGTCGGCAAACCATGGCTCACGAGCCACATGTGGCTCTTTGGCCCCTTCACTGTGGCTCTTCCACAAAATACCACGTGCGGGTGCACACGTGTGATTGAAACTTCATGGCCCATGTGCAGAAGTCGGTATTTTGTGGAAGGGTCGGTATTTTGTGGAAGAGCCACACTCAAGGGGCCAAAGTGCCGCATGTGGCTCACAAGCTGCGGTTTGCTGAGCCACAGTTTGCCGACCACTGGTCTAGGCTGAAACAAAAACAAATAATACAGTCAAGAGCAGAAGGTGTTGCAAAGAAGATTGTCAGGATTTGTTGGGTATCTGTGCAGCGGTTGAGGAAGAAAAAGTTGATGAAGATAACTCCAGAATTTGCAGGTATGATTCCGATACAATGGCATTATTAATCAAGCCAGAGAAGCTCAGCAGAGAAGCATGTTACAGGAGAGCGATGATGGAGACTTTAGGTTCACTAAAGCAGAGTTTTGGAAATGCAAAAGGAATGTGTTCTAGAGCTCACAAGAGAGATTAAGGCTTGTGATATGGATGAGAGCATTAAGCTTGTTGAATGATTTGGAAGATCATCTCCATTTTATCCATAGAAAACTGGAGGACAAAACAGGAACATTCACTTCCCTATGATTATATAGCATCTAAGTTAAAAAAAATTAATTTCCATAAGCATTTCCATCATTCAGTACTAATATCCTAAATTTCCTCCTGACTCTTATTGCCTCTTTCCTTAAAGATTGACTTTGCCAAATATATGGTTCCTTGCTCTGCCTAGAATGCTTTTGGGAAATCTTGATGTTATTCTTTCTACAAACCATCAATGATAAGTAGAAAAAGCATGCATCACAATTGAGACATACGTCTTTTCTCTCCAATATTAAAAGGAGGTTTTTGCAGCTCTCATTTTGAAAATTAATTATCTCTTATGTCACATGTATGACATATTATCACATTAGTTTGGAAACACTGAGAGTAATATATTGGCTATTATGCTAGAATGCTATAATCATTATAATTATTTAAAATCTTTCCAATTGTGCTTAAAGGGACATGTTATTTTATAGTAAAACTTATAGCTCTATAAGGTGTCTGCAGTATGACTTCAGATTTTAGTTTCAGATTTATGTACTTGAACATTTATTTGCCATAGGAAATTTTAATGATTAGGAAAGTAGTTGAGAGACAGAGATGTTTATGCATGATGCAGTGTTTGTACATGACCTGGTAAGTAAACTGCTACTGGGGGTGAGTAGAGGGGTGAACTGGGGCAAGAAAACTCCATTTGCACCCACTGACTTTAGGGAAGGTGGCACCTACCGAAGAGAGAACACATGGAAAGAGGAAGCCAAGATGCTTAAAAACAATAGTGGCAGTGGGGATGGGGTTTCATAAGTGGGCACATAAAACTTCATCCACCTGGGGAAAGGAGTTATAAAATAGTTTTAGTATTTATTTGTTACTATGAATAATCTGCTATGTTTTACATATCATTATATTTTCACAATCTTGTAATATTATTGTCGTTACTTCAACATTGAAGATTAATTTCCTAAAACTTGAAAAATTTAATTTTCTCAAAGCTACATATCTAGAAAGTTCCAAAGTCATGATGTAATCTCTAGTCTCTAATTGTAAAGTCCATGAACTTTCCACTCTGTAATTCAGCCTCCTTTACCTGCTTGTATGCTTTGGACATAGGACTGAAAGAAAAATAATGTGATGGATGACTTGGCCAAGAGAGGTCTATGAGAAGGGTCAAGGTGGTTTCTCCAATATCTGCAGATAGGCCCCATCCCAGTCCTCCCTTTTTAAGCTTTCAAGACACTGTAAATCTGTAAAGGCCATAACAATAACCCACAAAAGTGAAACAAACAACATTGTCCAGAGGTGGCACAGGACTAATCAGGACACCACATGCAGACTGAAGGCCAGACACCAGTTTGGGGAGGGAGAGAAAGTCCTCTGAATCTTGAAGGCTTGGAACACAAACATACCTCAGATAAGACAGATTGTGGGCAGATCAGTTCTGAATGATCTGAATTCAATTTTGTAATTCTGAATTATATTTCGTAAAATTTGTAGCTAAAATCATTTTCCCTTGCTTGTAAATCCATCCATTTCTCCCATCTTTAGGGGGTACCATTCTGTTTTCTTTATTAGCCAGATTTCAAAACAAAATTATCCAACCAGATGTACAAGTAGCTTGTGGGTTTGCCAAAGGGTAAAGAAATAGACTTGCCAAGCTTCAATCAGCATAATAGAACATTACAAACACACACATTTACATGTCCCTCTAAGGACTGGAGTGGTGATGGCAGGCCTGAGACTGGCTTCTTAGTCCAGGGTGATAACTAGTTGAGGAAACAGGGAAAAAATTAGAGAAAGCCCTGCATGTGGTTCCTTCCTTCCATAGCCATTGCCTTATATATTTTATTTATTGATTGATTCAACAAATATTTATGGAGCATTATCTGTGTCCCAGAAACTATTCTGGATGCTAGGAAAATAACAGTGAGCAATTAAGAACATGTCCCTGTGCGCATGGCACTTCCATTTTTGTGTCTGGGTGGGCAGGAGCTAGACAATAAACAGACATATCAAGGTGTAATATAATTTGAGTTAGCAATAAAGACTTTGAAGGAAAATGAAGAAGGGGAAGGATGGAGTCAGAGCACAACTGGTAGAAGTAGCTGAGAGGACAAAGTGCGGGTCAAGGTTAAGCTAGGGTGATTAGGAAAGATTTCTTTGAGGATGTGGCAGCTGCTGTTGGAGCAGATATTCTGGGGGCAGGGAAGAGGAAGAAGAGGCAGGAGGGAGAGAGTGAGCCTGCTTTAGAAAGAGAAAAGGGTGACAGTTCCAGGGCTATGTTAATGCATGACAGAGGTAGACAGAGTGGCAATAATTTATACAGGAAATACAGAGAAGAGCTTGGATTCTCAAATAGGTGCAGATGTGTTTTGATCTTAGTTTTTTTCTCTAACTTATAACAAATAAAACCAGATAAGGTTAGTAGCATATTTCTTTCATCGGAATCTCTCCTTTCCCTAACCCTTCCTTCATTTTTCCCCCAGAAGGTTGTCTTATTGGGAAGAAGTTAATTTAACTAGAAAAGCTGAAACTGACACGGTGAAACCTTGCTTCTCTTGCAAGTGTAGCCCTGATTCTTACAAAATCTGCCTATGACAGGTCTCATATGTCTCTCTTTACTGCTCAATTATCACTCATCCTGAAAGGTGTGCAGATTTAATCCTTTGCATTGAAGGAGCTCAGAGCCTGAGCACTGCAATTATAAACCCATTTCTTTTTCTTGAGAGGCTCCAAAAGTACTTAAAATATGCCTGTGTATCTGCCTTTAATGTCACTGTAGGCTCAACTCTGCTGACTGAAGTTTAATCTATTTGTGGTATGTTTTCTCTCTGGTCCTCTTGATGTTGTTAATGTTTTGGGTAGAGCTTTACTAGCTTAGTGCCTCTACAAAGTCAAACAAAATATTTCATCTGGTAATATTCCCACAAGTACAAATATTTTAAGAGGTGGCATGAAATAATGGCAAGAGTGGGGATGTTGGAGTCAGATGAATTTATACAGCCCCATCTCTTACTATCTGTTTAAACTTGAAGAGGTCAATGTACTTCCTTGAATCTCATTCTCCTCTTGAACAAAATAAAGACCTACCTTGTCTGGTGGCTTGAAAGAAGATTTGGAATGTGGTACCTGGGTGTCAGGTACTGGGCTATGTCTAAATCATTCATCCTTTAAAATTTTAACATCAAATGCTACAATGGTGGATACATGTCATTCTACATTTGTCAAAACCTATAGAGTGTAAACACCAAGAATAGACCTTAATGTACACTATGGCTTAGCAGCGGTTCTCAACCTGTGGGTCACGACTCCTTTGGGGGTCGAACGACCCTTTCACAGGGGTTGCCTAAATACATTGTGCATATCAGATATTTACATTACAATTCATAACAGTAGCAACATTACAGTTATGAAGTAGCAACGAAAATAATTTTATGGTTGGGGGTCACCACAACAGGAACTGTATTAAAGGGTCGCGGCATTAGGAAGGTTGAGAACCACTGGTTAGGGTGATAACTATGCGTCTATTTCATCATCGATTCTAACAGTTGCACCCCTCTGGTGCAGGATGCCCATGATGGGGAAGAGTCTGTGTGTGTGTGTGTGTGCGTGTGTGTGTGTGTGTGTACAGGGGGTATATTGAGAATCGCTGTTCTCTCTGCTCAATTTTGCTGTGAGCCTAAGCTTTCTTTAAAAAATAAATTTATTAACTAAAAAATTATTAAATATTAGTTGGATCACTCACTCACTGGATAGTCCAGCATCCCTCCAGATATCTGGCAGGATTCAGAGCATTCTCCTGTCTTAACTGGGCTCTTCTGGCTTTAACCTTGCATTGCCAACCTCAGCTTTGCCCTCTTTATCTGCCTGCTCTGTTCCTTATGGTATTGCACTGACCAGTACACATGCTGTGAGAGTAGGAAAATGTGTTAAAGGCTTCGAAGTAATGAGTGTATAGGGTTGAGGTGAAGTATAGTCAATAAAAAATGTTAGCTCTCCCATTCTGAAAGTCCATGGGTTACATCTGCCATTGGGTCAGTTCACTGGTCCCTCCTCCCCATACTGTCATGACTTCCTGACTCTGATACTGTGTTCCCCTATGTCTATGGGAACAACCATTGGCATTACTGCCAGTATTCTGTAATTTAAAGAGTTTTTAAAAAATTCAAAGACAATAAAAGGAGGGGATAACTTAGGAGGATGAGCTACACAGGACACACTCATTTTCCCCCCATTTCAAAATATTTTATAGTTTTCCCAGACAGCTCACTTTTAGCTTATCTTGACCTTTCACAAATGGACTATTTTCATAGTATCTAAATTGTCTATCCATTATATAATGTTGCTAAACAAGATCTATTCTTTCTTCCCAGAGGAATGGTGCTGCCATCTTTGTTTCTCTTTCTCTACTATGTAAATGAAATATGTGGTACACTGTACACATTCAATAAATGCTACTTCCCCTTTGCCCTTCCTGACTTGTGCCAAGCTCAGACACTCTGTCTGTTACATGCCTTGCGGTGTGTCCCTGCGCTGAGAGCACTCTTTCCTTTCTGAGTTTCCACATATTTATACTGCTGTTGTTGTTCCATCACAAAGTTAAGTGTCATAAGAGATACAGGTGTCTTATGAAGCTACACATGTGACTGCTTTTCACATCTCTAAGTAGCCCTCCTGGAATCTGCCACAGAGCCATGAACTTACTGTTTGTAGGCAAAGTTGAGTTAACTGAAGGAGTGGAAATAGAGACTGATAGAGTAAAATTGTGGCTTCAGGTGTGTTTATATTTTGATTTTCCCTAAATTTCCTATTAGCACCCCAGAAGGTGGTCTTGAAAAAAATTAGGTAAGAGTCAATGGTGAAGAATCTGGAAGCAAGCAAATGAGAACCAGAAGTCCTTTGAAATCTTTCTAATTATAGGTTTCATTGAGAAGATAAAAATTACTTCTATTTAGGTAAAATCAGGGAGAAGTTATTTAATTGCCTTTCATAAAATAATAGAATCTTCAAATCATTCATCAGTACTATAGTCAATCAGTCACGTAGAACAGTTTCTCAAAATGGGTTCCATGGTCTAAATATGCTAGCATAATCCATGGGTTTATTTAAAATGGATTTTTAAGATGGATTATTATTTAAAAATATTTTATTGTTTAAAGTATTACAAATAGTAGTACATATGTCTCCTTTTTTTCCCCCATTGACCTTCCCCCGGCCTCCCCTACCCCCTGGCACATGCCCTCCCCCGCCACCCCCCCAGTGTCTTGCATCCATTGGTTATATATGCATGCATGCATATAAGCTGGATTATATTTGGCATCATTTGTTATAGCAGAATATCTTGGGATGAGCCCCTACAATGATTTAAAAAATTTTTTATTGAATTTATTTGGGTGACATTGCTTAATAAAATTATATAGGTTTCAGGTGAACAATTCTATAATACATCCTCTGCATATTATATTGTGTTTTCACCTCTCAAAGTCAAGTCTCCTTTCATCAGCATTGGAATCTTTTTAAAAGATTTTATCAAAGATCTTTCAAAGATCTTAGATGATTCTTACGCCTACTTAACTATGGAAAATAAGGTTATGGAAAATACAGAAAAAGGTGCTAGGCAAGGTTCACTAATATCATTTCACAAACCATTAGTTACCTTGGTTCTATTCATGCAATTGATTTTTTTGTGTGTGTTGGTTTTATTTTGTTTGGGTATATTTAGCTCTCTTTTCTCTTGAAGTAATTAAAGTGGAGACACTTCTGAACTTCCTTTCCTGGTATTATAGTGCACCTGAAGCCTAAGAAAGAATTAAATATGAATACAGACACTAAGCATTATGGGCAGTAAAAGCCCCATTGTTCTTTCAGAAATAGGTAGAATGGTAATGTTCACCCTCCCTTCTATAGAGCTCAATTAATTTGGTTAGACTAATTATTCTTCCTTTATTAATTGTCTTCTGTGCTTAATGAAACCAAATGTGAGATGGAAAGGAATATTCAGTCATCTATAGAACTAATTTTAGCATTGGCGATAGTTTTTTGGGGCCTGAAGCTAGGTGCATTTCGGCCTTAATTAGGTGACACCTCCTCAATGCTTTTGACCTTGTCCATTGTACGTGGGAATTTGTAGAAACCATTTGGACAGCCTAAAGTACAGTTGACAGAACTGTCTGCACTATTCATCCTTATCCATGTTAGCACCACAAGAGCAGGACAAGTGCCACTTTCTGTAAATAGAAAGTAACATACATTTATCCAGTCATGAAACAGACACAAACATTAGTTGACACCTCCTCTTGGCTCTCTCTCACCCAACATGAAATCAGCATTAATAAATCCCAAGTGGCTCTTATTTTGCTTAGACTCACACACCAAATTGACAATAGCACCACCAAACCCATGGCCAATACAGAAACACAGAACAATAGAAACTCTAAAGCAAAACTCGTCAAAAGAAACTATATGTCCAGGGTGATTTCTTCCAGTGTCTTGCTCTGACCACCTGCACCAGAACTGCCTGCCGACCTGTACCTCAGCCCAAGTCTGAAGAATCAGAAATATCGATGGTGTTGCTCCTATTTGCAAATCCCTGTTCACTGACTTTTGTGACACACTGCAAGATCATTTTTAAAGAGTTCATGAGAGGAAAGATAACGGCTCTCTTTGATCTTTGCTAATACTTGATCAGTTTTCCTCTTGAGGGTTCTTGAGAATTGTTTTACTGAAGATGACTGAAGTTTCAAATAGTCTTATGTTAGCTTTTATTTACTTCCCCCCTAATCTATATATCACTCACATTTTTTTTAGTGATAGCATCACTTTAATAATGAAAAAAGTACATTAAAAAACCTAACAAACAAATGCAACCATTTCCCACTGCCATTCTTTTTCTCTTACTAAGAAATTGCCATGAAAGAGAAAAGTAGATAATTGGGACAACCCACTTCAACAGAAAAGCTCTTCAATAACACTGGCTTTGTGTGTGATAATTCATCTTGAGATGAACACAAGATAGGTTGAATAATTTTATGGTTTCATGGCTGTTGGACTTAGCTGTAAGTCATTGATATAACAGGGATGTGAAAGACATGCTAGCTTTGCTCAAACATTTTGTTAATGTCTAAATTTCCTGAGGAGGAACTAAATACCTTTCCTTTCTTTTGTTATAAATAGACAACCTTAGAATGGAGAGATGTGTCTAGTGATGGAGGAAGGATTCAAGCCCAGGAGTGCCATTTGGCTCATTAGTACATTCCAGCTTCATCAGTTCTTGAGACATCAAGAAGTTTCTACCAGTAAAATGCTTGTGCCATTGGAATAAGTGTGTGTGCTGTATATATTCAAGAGGAAAGAGCAATCCATTCTTTTTATTTTCTCTTTGAAGCTCTAAAACCACTTCTCCAATTCTAAGTCTATGCTAAAGTTTTTGGACCATTATCCTTCCACTTGCTTCTCTTATCTTTTTACTGATATTTCACTATTTGCTCCTCACAGTTTCTTCCCACTCACACATACCCAGCCATGGCCCCAAAACTTAAGAAATATATGGGTACGTGAAGAAATGCATAGAAGAGCATTGATAAGGAAATACTTTTATTTTTAGTATCAGTAATTATATAACACAATGTTGTCAAAAAGAGCTGAGCTAAGAATCAGGAATGAACTGTATTTTCTTGGTTCTATTGACGAGCTGTGTGACCACTGGCAAGTTAGATATCTTTTCAATATCCTTATCCTTACTCAAAAAAGGAAACTAATAGTCCCTGCCCTGCTATGGGAATAACCAGAAAAAATGTTAATATAGTTAATGTAAATATAGGTCATTTCAGGACAGTGTAAAAATGAAAAGAAATAATTAAGGACTTTTTTTCTCCTATGAAACAACAATTTGAGCATAATCCAGAGTTTTTATATATATTGACAAAAGGCATATACACCACACACAAAAGGTCACTTTTCCCCCTCTGAGAATATAGTAGTCTTCTCAATGTGCTTCTGCCATGAGTTGTTCCTTTCTACCCTCAATCAGATCATAAAAATATTTGGGACCCAGGAACCAACCAAACCAGAGTGATCATAGAAACCCAAGACTCCCTAGACGAGAGAGAGTGACAGTGTGAAGCCAGGGCAGACAGTACAGCTGTACATACTGGCCAGTCAGCCACGTTGGCCAGTACGACTGCAGAGAATCATGTGCTTCTGAAGGCTTCAATGAGCACCCTGAAGGAAGCACAGGATGGAATACCTCTGTAGTTACTGCAGTGCCAGAATACTGAGCCCAGCCCAGAAAAATGCTTGGTACCAAGTGCTCACAGCCCATTAGTGTAGCAGTTTTCCAGATCGGACAGTATACTCTTCTCTGCAACGAAGCAATACAATGCATGCCTATGCAAGAGCAAAGGGACAGAGATGGATGAAAAGGAAAAGAGTAATAGTAGCAGCAATAGCAGCAGCAGTTAAAGTAGAAAGTCTGAAATATTGCGAAATGCACTTAAAGGCAGGGGTAGTCTGCACCAACCTTTTGGATAGGGTTCCAGAAGGATTAGAGCTGAGTAAAAAAAGAAAATCAGGTGCATGTATTTGTAGAATCTTAGTCTAGGTAGATGCTATATAGGACCATGACCAAGACTAAGCTTCAGCAGCCCCTTAAGGCGATGACATTGGGAATTCCAGCAGCATCAAATCTGTTTTATGTTAGTGTGCTAAGGTACGCACATGTGCACTTTTTGCTTCTTTTTAATTAAAGTGTTTGTTTTTATCATTTCAAGGTTATACTTTTAAGTATCCATAGATCAAAAATGACTACATTTGAGTGATCCAACTAACATGCAGACAGGATTTTGGTGCCTAATGGATATTAACCTTGGAAGAGTCTGCAAACCTTATCGCTAAAACATTGAAAATCCAGCTGCAACCAGTACAGGACCTGTCTCAGGTGGAAGCATGCCAGAAAAGGTCATAGAAAAGCAAGGTGGAAAACCTGAAAGGGACAAAAATGCAAGTTTCTGTTGCTAAAAATAACTTCTAACCATAAACGCAAGCAAGCATCTGTAGAGCTGGGTCAACATGCTGCCTCTCGTGCCTTCATCCACTCTGCTTCTCCTCTCACAGAGGCCCTCAGGAAATAAAGCAGGTTAAATTTGTTGAGCAGTATGAAGGAAAAGACACATAACTAAGATTATTATCATAGCCATTACCAAAAATAATCTTTGCCTACTCACTTCTTCAGTACAAGCTCCTTCGTCGTTTTACTGGTTTGTTAGTTCCTCACTTGAGTGCTCATCCTTCTGCATTCAACAACCATGACTCTCCTGAACGTGTGCTGAGCACTGTGCTTTTACTAGTACAGAGCCCTAGTCAGACCCTCCACCTCATGAAGCTGAGAGGGTGGCGAGGAGGTAGAAATCACATGCATAATTGTGTGGTTGTGGGTGAAGGCTACACATATCATTATAAGCTGTGATATGTGTAAAGATGTTCAGGGCCCATGAGAGAATCTGAATAGGGTATCTTGTTTAGATTGGAGATCGGGAAGGCCTCTCAGATGAAGTGGTTTTAATTTGAGACTCAAAAGACCGGTGGAAATGAGATAAGTGTGGGGACAAAAACATTTCAATTACAGAGAACACTTGTGAGCAAATACACTGAGGTGAAACTGAGTTGGCATATCTTGAAAAAAACAAGAGAAATCCAGTGTGGCCCAAGTCCAGTAAATAGGAGGGTTGGCATGACCAGAGGAGAGGCTGGGGTGGGCTCTGGGGTCAGGGGAGACTGGGCTGCTTGGGTCGCAGCAGGAGCATACTCAGCACTCAGATTTTCTCTTGTGGGATTCCCAAGTTCCTTGATATTCACTCTTCTCTCCAGGGCATCTCCCACCTCTGCTCCATCCTCTTCTTCATGCCCAGAGTTTCCAACAGCTCTAGTTTCTGTCTGCTACCAGATTCCACTTATTTCTCCTTAGTATTTCATCCAAAGATATACATGAGAAAACAGCCTCGGCTGAAACATCATGATAAAAATATGACACCGAGGTGGCAACTAGAGCCGATGTTGAGCACAAAATGGCACTTGCCTGCTCATACAGGAGCACTTAGAGGTGGGTTGGGCTGCGGGGCGGGGGTGGGGGCCTGAGTGCAGAGTCTGGGAGCACGTGGAAGTTGGCCCCAATGCCCTGTGATCACTTTCCAAGTGCTCAAAGGCAAAATGAACGAGAGGGAGACACGTTAATGGGACACAAGTTTGATTTTACTTCTCCTAGCAGTAATGTAAGCTTGTCCCCAATTCATCACTCAGACAGTCGTCTGTCATACAAGCAAATGACAAAGGATTCTACAGCACGGTGTGTCACTGAGGCCTGTGTGGGGGTGTGCTTGCCGGCGTGAGCCCTCTGATTCTGTGCACCAGAGTTTGGGACCTGGGCAGTCACATCTCTAGGGCATCAGTAGCGGACTTTCTGGTTTCCTTCAATAATTCTGCTTATCCCAGAGGAAAGAGGTGCATCTGAGGAGGACTTTCTAGAGTTGTTGTTGTTTTTTCCTGGTGGATGTACTCTTAATCTTTTCGATTCTCTCTCCGTGTCTTGCCCCCACCCCGCCTCTGGGACTCTTTCCCCAATTACCTCCTCCCTTACCAGGATATAAGCTTCTGTGGGAGGACTGGTTGGGAAGGTGGAGAGGCGTTGAGGGAGGAGCAACTAGGGAGAAAGAAAACCTTTCCTTAAGGAAATTTTCAGTGGGGACTTCCAGGTTTTGTTTGATTTTATTTGAATTTTTACTTTTCCTGGTATTTATTTTATGCCGAATTTACTCCCAGGCCATAGTTTTTGTTTCTTCAGTTTCTTCTGGGATATACTTTCATTCTGTGCAGCCTCCTCTTCTGGTGTAGGAACAAGTTGCTCTTTTCCAGTAAGAATCCTTCCCATGTGGCAGGGGGAGCTCGGGTGTGGGTTCATCCACCCATGAGCTCTGTGGGTTCTGCGCTGCACCTTGGAAGCTCTGTTCACCTGGGCGTGCTCAGTGGTCAGAGAATCTACATCTACACCCTTAAGTTCAGCATCACTCTCTGCATTGCTTAGCACGGGTGGCAAAAATTCCACATTATCTTTGGGCCACTGACCCTGCGTCCAGCCCCACTGTTCCTGCTGGGCACACTTACCAACTCCACCATTGTAAAGGCGGAATGGGACACGTTGCTTCTGTAAAGAGACATCGTTCAGCTACTTGGTGACTGTCCAGATATACATACCCTTGATGGCCTGGGCAATTTCATGAGTGTTCTTACAGTAGACACAAAGATTTGAATCTCTTGATTTACATGATTTTGTGGAGTTTACTGGGTCAAGTGAATAGCAACCATTTTCAGATGTCACCTCAGGCTGCTCACAGGAAGAGGGGACTTCTGTGTTTTAAATCTATGCCCTTGGCAATACTAATTCCGAAAAAATCCATCTATATAATCTCTACTGTTACTAATTTTTAAAATTTAGTCTCTAATGTTACTAACCATAAAAATTTTAAATGATTAAATAAGTATTAAATAAGTATTAGACAATAGGCCTGCCGGTACAGCTCAGTGGTTGAGCGTCAACCTTTGAACCACTAATTAGACTATAGTGATGAAAAAGCAATTCTAAGGCATCTGAGTGCATTTACATCTTTGGAGAATTTGCCTTAAAACAATAATCAACTAATTATTAATATTGTTTGATTATTATCTAAAATTTCCCTTAGGAAACTATAATCTCAGCAATCAGCAATTTTTGGAGTTTTTATAGAGACTGAATCAGCACTACATTCTTTTCTTTTGCCTGTCACTTGGTTATTTATATCTAAGGTGGAAATAATAGTCGGTAGATCCCATAGGGGACTGCACATTAGAAATTATCCTCTTGGTTTAAATATGTGAGTTTAAATACAGCTCCAGGTGAGACCCTGGGGGCTTTGCAGCTAGTAGAATGTACAACCACCACTCACATTCCTGTTTTGCATATTCCACATTACTGTTTTCCAAATAAAACACGGGCCTCTGTAACAAACCTCTCATAGAAATAAAAGGAGAACTAATAAAAATAGTGTTTAGTAATATTTTTCCCTGGCAGTATTTTTCTCTGAACTCACAGGCCCACACCACAAGCGAATGACAAGAAGCAAGAGTCAGTCCCCCTGTAAGGAGAAATTAGCCACTAACCAGAACCCCTGGGAAGCAATCCTGCTGGGCTACAAATGTGCAGAATTGGTCTAGTTAAATGGTCATTCTCGGTCTCATTTTTTAAAAAACGTTTTTCTTTTTCTTTTTTTTCTAAAAATCAGGGATAATAGCATTGGCTTGCTGCTTTCACAGTGAGTGGTTAACTACAGGGGTGGAAGAATGATGAGAAAAATAGAGGGAATGAGCATCTGGTTGGGTCTAGGGACTAGTTTTTAGACTTACTCTGGAAAATAAGGTTGTCATAAATTCTAGATACTGAAAGAGTGAGGACGGCATGTAGCTTTCTGTTCTGTCACCTGCTGGTCCTTCTTTCCCTTTTGCGTCTCCTCCCACCTTCGTCTCTCTCTTGACAGAACTGATACCAGGGATGGCTGGTTCAACCTCACAAACTATTGTTATGGAAAGAGCTACCCTCCTTCTTCAATGGAAATTCTTGTCTTTTAGATCTACTTTTAGATGTTTGATTTTTAAGTTCATCATGTCCTGTTCACAAAATATTGCTGATATTCTCAAAGCCTTACTCCTTTTTTTTTTTTTAAAAGCCTAAGTAAAGATTTTCTAGGAATTCAGAACAAGGAAAAAGATCAGATTTTTATTTCGAAACAGTCCAGCAGCCAAGAGTATTTGTGTAGAGGTAGAGCTGGATGACACATGAAACCCATTTAGGAAGTTTGTAAAAACGTGAGTAATTATAAAAGGAATAATGGCAGTTAGGATGGAAAGGAGGAAACTAATTTAAGGGATACTTAAGGGGAGAACTATTAGGGTTATTGACCAAATGGATATAAAAAAAAATCAAGGAAAGGAAAGCATTGGTGATGCTTGATTGCTTAGCTGAGTGGTCTCATTAAGCAAAAAAGGTATGCCAGTCAAAGAAGAATGGATCATGAAATGCTAGCAAACAAGCCCCAAATCACAGAGGCTTAAATCGGCAAATATCTGTTTCTTGTTCAGGGAATTTGGCTGGGTGTTTGTGCCTCATAGTCATTCAGGGACCCCAGCTGAGTGAGGTGACTATGATGCCACTATTTCAACATTTCCCTGCATGTACTAAGTCAGAGGGACAGAACATGCAGAATTATGCACCAGCTCTTGAAGGTGTTTGCATGGAGGTGATGAACACATATTAATCTGCTCATAAGTCATTAGTGGCCAGACTCAAAACACATCCTTAATGGGTAGGCAAGTGTGATCTCTTATGTGAACAAAGCTACAAGACAATAGATACTGGTGACCATGAGTGATGTGCACCACCATAGGAGGAATAGGAGAAGCAGGTAGATCTGAAGGTGACAGCAGTGATGGGAGAGATCTTACAGGTTTGTGTGCAGAGTGGTGGGGCAGTGTGCAAAGGTGTTGAGTACACTGCACTTGGTGAGTTTGAGATTTATTTGGGACACAATAAAATGCAGCATTCAGGTACAAAGGTTAGTGCTACTCTATAGCTCAGGAGAGAGATCCACTGGGAGATCATGATTTCAAGTCATCAGATATTGTGGTACTTAAAGAAATGGGGGTATATGGAAACTTACAGAGACTGTGTCAAGGGAGAGAGAAATGCAAACAGAAATATAACTTTGGAAAACTCCAACATTTAAGGTAGAACTAGAGAAAAAGAACCAGAAAAAGACAGAGATAAATAACTAATAGCAATATGGAATACATAGAACATTTGATGCCAAATTTTAAAAAAAAAGAACATAGGTATGTGTTTTTTTCATATTTGCTTGGGTAAAAGTAAAGACCTAAACCATGTTCTGGTAGAGGGGGATTTTCAGAAGACATGCTGCACATGGGTGCATACAGACCTTCAGTAGTAACCTTGAAACCACTGTGTCTGCCAATCAGGCAGCAGCAGAACAGGGCTAAAAGCAGAATTAAACAGCTCACACGATGCGGGAAGCAATCTTGTTAAGTTGGATTTCTAAGTGACCCCTGACTGACATACCTCAAAGTTGGGAAGTCATTGGCTTTCACAATGTGGAGACTGAAATCTAAAGAGCAGCTTGTCTTTTTCTGTATAACGATAGCAAAAACTACAAGAAAAGTGAACTTTCAGTTATGCTTGAGAGAACCTCTCAAGCCTAAAGTTATCCTTGCTGCTATCAAAAGGCAGTTATTCTCATGGGCTAGGCATTGGAAGAGGTAATGCAATCTAGTAGGCAAGGTCAAAAGGCCTATGATTTTTTTTTTTAATTTCAGAGAGGAAGGGAGAGGGAGAGAGAGTTAGAAACATTAGTGATGAGAGAGTATCATCGATTGGCTGCCTGTTGCATGCCCCACACCGGGGATCGAGCCTACAGCCCAGGCATATGTCCTGACCGGGAATCAAAGTATGGCCTCCTGGTTCATATTTTGATGCTTAAACACTGAGCCATGCTATGATTTAGGTGAAGGTGGAAGTTTTGAGCTGGGAAGCTTAGAAAAATTGAGTAATAAAATAAACCTATTATGATTGTAGTTCCTGGACTGAAACTAATTTTGAAGCTCATTCATTGTGCAACAGGAAAATCGAAAGGATTCTTGGAGGGCCGATCCCCGAAAAGATACTTTGGTATCCCACCCATAACTTCTTTCTTGGGCTTGGAAGAGCATGCCCACCTTTACCATTAGCTGGGAAGGGCCGTTGTTTTGTCTATGTAATTCTAATATTGTAACAGTGAGGAAACATGATGTGGAAGGGCGATGGTAGTCAGAAGGAAGGAGAGAGATACCTGTGTGGGGTGAGTTTTCACAATGAGCTGGGAAGTGGTAAACAGAGCAGGAGTGACCCTTTGATTCTTCAACGGGAGCGTTGATTTTCATCATCTCTGTTCCACAAAGGTCATCTTTGAAGCAAGAGAGGACAGGGGGTTTCCTTCTGGTCTTTGGAAGGTGTTGGCCTGAGGAACACAGCAGACAGGCAAATACTGACCTGAAACAAAGCCCCAGGGGCAGGAGTGAGATGTGATCTAGATGGAAAATTGGAACCAAAGGTGGAAAAGAACAACTTCTGAGTCAGGGTAAACCTTAAGAACAGATGGGTGACTGAGTTCAGGGAAGAAAAAATATAAGCCATCACCTTATTTTTTTACTGCTTTCCCAAAATTCTGATGAGTGAATCTATGATTTTTTCCATATCTATACACTATAATCCTTCCCTGGTTTCATACCAGTTAGCCAGAGGCAGGGAGTAGGGCAGTAAGCTGGGGTACCTTTCCCACATGTCCCTGCTCAACACAGATCCAGGAACATAGAATAAGGCCTGTGCCAACTGACCAGGTTACAATTTGTTGCTGCCAAGAAAATGAGCCTTCTGGTGTCCCCAGGAATAAATTCTGGTGTGTTGGGCTTCCCCTAATTCACTGTCCTCCCCTTTTCTGGACAGGATGGATCTATATTTTGACTGTCTCTATCTCTCAGGATGGACTCCAGTGATGGCGAACCTTTTGAGCTCGGTATGTCAGCATTTTGAAAAACCCTAACTTAACTCTGGTGCCGTGTCACATATAGAAATTTTTTTGATATTTGCAACCATAGTAAAACAATGATTTATATTTTTGATATTTATTTTATATATTTAAATGCCATTTAACAAAGAAAAATAAAAAAATGAGTTCGCGTGTCACCTCTGACACGCATGTCATAGGTTCGCCATCACTGGACTAGGCTATATTCAAGTAACAACCCCTAAAACTTAGAAGTTTAATAAACATGTATTTTCTGTTCTCATTAGTACCCATTTCAGGTTTCTGGAGTTCTGCTCCACATTTTTCTCATTCAGAAATGAATACCACAGAGGTCTGTACCACCTGGAACATCACCGTCACCATGACAAAGGGAAAACTATGTGGAACGATGCACTGACATTTTTAAAAAATATATATTTTATTGATTTTTTACAGAGAGGAAGGGAGAGAAATAGAGAGTTAGAAATATCGATGAGAGAGAAACATCGACCAGCTGCCTCCTGCACACCCCCCACCGGGGATGTGCCTGCAACCAAGGTACATGCCCTTGACTGGAATCAAACCCGGCACCCCTGAGTCCGCAGGCCGACGCTTTATCCACTGAGCCAAACCGGCTAGGGCTGCACTGACATTTTAAAACTTCATTTTGGAAGTCACACATCTCTTCTGTTCACATTGCTTTCATTAACCAAACCAAGGCCCTGGCCAGCACAACTTCAAGTCTAGTGAGGAAGTAGGACCCCGGTGTGCTCCCAGAGGAGCAGAACTGGAAACGTTGGTGTCCACTACAACATTGACCTCAGCCACTGCTCCAGATTTTAACTAACCCTTTCCCACAGGACAGGAGCTATCCCTGACACCTGCTGGGGATTGAGGTTTGGCTCAGGCACTGGGTTCTAAAATTTTTTTCTCAAAATCTATAATTACCACCCCCCCCTTTTGTTTTTTTTTAAAAATATATTTTATTGATTTTCTACAGAGAGGAAGGGAGAGAGACAGAGAGCCAGAAACATCGATGAGAGAGAAACATCGATCAGCTGCCTCCTGCACACCCCCCACTGGGGATGTGCCCGCAACCCAGGCACATGCCCTTGACCGGAATCGAACCCGGGACCCCTGAGTCCGCAGGCCGACGCTCTATCCACTGAGCCAAACCGGCTTCGGCCCCCTTTTGTTTTCTTTCCTCTACAAATTTCCAGAAAGTCCTAATTAGAAGCCAGGCAATATATGATAAGATCTGGGGAATATGAGTCATAATTTTAATGACCTTGTGAGGTCTTGGTGCAATGAAGAAATCTATGGAACACTGTTTGTATATGCATGTGTCTATGAGCACACACCCTTGTGTACTGAGATCTTGGTGAGGGTGATGGGGAATAAAAGAGTATATTAAATATGACTTTCAGGTCTTCTCCCATCTGATCTTGGGTTCATATTAAAGGTCCAGGTATGATCACAGGGCAGCTGTGTAATGGCAAGAATTACTTGGCTGTTGCTAAATTGCTCTCGCTAGAGAGATTGAACCACTGACACATATAGAATTGGGGTATTCACTTATCTCTGATGAGACACCTGAGGCTTAACAATTCTCCCTGCCTTCTAAGCAGGCTCCCTGCCATCCACTGCCTTTGCCTAGACACTTAGGCTCATTATCCTCTGAATGTGACCATGATGCACAATCATCAGTTGCTTTGAAATAAACTAACAAGGAAATTACTCTCACACTTCCCTGTATTTTTCAGAGTCAGCAACTGACTTGTAATCAATCAGCAGCATTAAGAACTATGGTCAGTTACACTGACATTTACCAAGTGGGAAGTATTATGTGATCAACTGGAGGCATTTTCCCATTGCACTGCCCACACCAAAGTGGTTGAATATGAAGATCCATGTACACATGTGCCAGCACATGCTCAAATGTCTACACACATGTGCACACATATGTGCACACATAGTGCCTTCTGTTTCAATGGGAAAGAGTATAGTATTGTGAAAAGGAGCACAGCTGAATGCCTGGGTCTGAATACTGGCTTGGTCCCTTAGTAGGTGACTTTGGAGATCATATTAAATAATTCACTGGGTGTTATGAGGATTATTATGTGTTTATGAAAGGCACATAATAGATGTTGATAAGTGATATGAATTAACATGTATTTTGTATGCTATATAATCTTATAAAAAGACAGAGGTAGCAAGAAAGATGGAGTCTTCAGAGAAAGAGATCAAGTAAACTTGCAGAAGATAAAACATTCCTAAAGAAATCACAGATGTAGGGGAGAATCCTACCTAGGACTAGGAACCAGAAACCCTGATTTTATTTCCTTTTCCCTTTTTTGCACTATTTCATTTAACAATAACTTTTGTACATTTTCATGGTTTCAATTTTTCCTGAAAATGAGAAAACTGTCTCTACCTTCTGTTTTCTTCCCCCTCCTTTTCCTAGCCTTGTCTAGTCTCGTTACCCAAAACCAACTTTTCTTAAAGGGCTGGTCAAGTACCATTTCTCCTCTGACTTCCTGGACCATCTCTGACCTGCATCACCATTTAGGTAGCCCTGATCTAGTGTACTTAAGGTACATAAATGAACAAGATCTCTCCAGCTTGGCTGTAAGCATATGGAGGGCTAGATTTTATTCATCATTGCTTCTCTTATGCTGAGCATAATGCTTCATGTATAATAGGGGCTCCATAAATAGTATATTTTTCTACTGGTGATAATGATATATCTACAAGGATATTGTGCTGTTAATAATCCTCTGAAACCTTCTCAGTGAACATCTCCATGGAGATGAGTGGAGGGCACATGTCTACATTATTGCCTGGAATTGATGTAATAAAATTTGTGACTTTTGTATGATGCTTAATATGATTTACTCCATCTCACATAGTATTTATAACAAATACATTAATAATATGATCCTCAAAAATCTCTGCAAGGTAGGAAAAAGTTATATGATTTCTATGAGACAGACAAATAATAATAACTAACATTTAATGAGGTTTTCTTATATTCTACATACCATTTTAAATATTTTTCATATGAAAACATTTAATCTTTCTTACAACCTTATGAAGTGAGCACTATAATTATCAGCATTATTTTACAGATGAAGAAAGTGAGATGCAGAAGGTAGATCATATTTTGTACATAATTATTTAGCCTCTTTCATGCCCTTTGCTATCATGCTTGCTTATCCTTCCTATGGTAGGACTACTTTGCACATTGACATCATTACTCAAACCAATGATATATGAGTGGAAGTTTCAGTTCATTTTCTTTAAGAGCCACTGCATGGCTGGCCATTGCTTTTTTTTAATAATTAGCTATGATGCCAAGACGTAGCCTCTGTCCCAGACTTTTGACCTCAATGAAGAAGCGGAAGACAATGTGGAGTGAAGCCATAGGTTCTTAGGGCTAAAGTTGATCCACAGCCATAATGTAACATAAATGAGGAATAACTCTTTTTAAAAAATATATATTTTATTGATTTTTTTACAGAGAGGAAGGGAGAGGGATAGAGAGTTAGAAACATCGATGAGAGAGAAACATCGATCAGCTGCCTCCTGCACACCTCCTATTGGGGATGTGCCCGCAACCAAGGTACATGCCCTTGACGGGAATCGAACCTGGGACCCTTCAGTCCACAGGCCAATGCTCCATCCACTGAGCCAAACCAGTCAGGGCAAAGGAATAACTCTTTATTGTGGTAAGCCACTGAGATTTTTTGGGGGGTGGGGGGAGGAGGTGGGTGCAGAGTCATTTGTTATACAGCCTAAGCAAGTCTAAACTGTCTAATACAGAAACTTCAATTTATCTAAGGTTACATGGTTACAAAGTGGCAAAGCTCAGATTCAGAACTAAGCAATCTGGATTGCAAAGCCACATAATTAACCACCACACAGTCACGATTCATAACAAAGATACTGAGGCCTAGAGAGGAAATCACCTTAGCTTGTCTAAATCATACCTGAAGTCCTTTACCATGTTGGGACTAGAACTCTCAGCCCTGAGCTCTTCCCATGACCTACTCAGGACTTGGACTTGAAGAGGATCGCCCTAGCTCAGTTGTCAGCAAACTCATTAGTCAACAGAGCCAAATATCAACAGTACAACGATTGAAATTTCTTTTGAGAGCCAATTTTTTTAAACTTAAACTATATAGGTAGGTACATTGTTATTAACTTAATTAGGGTACTCCTAAGGCTTAGGAAGAGCCACACTCAAGGGGCCAAAGAGCCGCATGTGGCTCGCGAGCCGCAGTTTGCCGACCACAGCCCTAGCTGGTTTGGCTCAGTGGATAGAATGTCGGCCTGCGGACTGAAGGGTCCCAGGTTCCATTACAGTCAAAGGCACATGCCTGGGTTGCAGGCTTGATCCCCAGTAGGGGGTGTGCAGGAGCAGCTGATCAATGATTCTCATCATTGATGTTTCAATCTCTTTCCCTCTCCCTTCATCTCTGAAATCAATAAGAGAGAGAGAGAGAGAGAGAGAGAGAGAGAGAGAGAGAGAGAAACTGCCATCATGCCTGGCAGGCAGCACTCAGTTCTGATCAGACTGGAGAAGTTTGGGATTCATTTCTAGCCTTCGTGGCCCAACTGTGAAATGATTCTCTGAGGTGGAGCTGAAGCCGCTGCACCAGTCTCGTCAGCATTCAGGCCCTGTCTCTGCGGCTGTCCTCCTTCTTGGTGGTTATTTATGAGGAATGAAAGCAGAGGGGGGCTGTGCAGAATTATTTGTTTTCTCCGAAGCTAGGGGATTGAAAATGTTTTAGAAACATAACTGGTTGACACAAAGGATAAAAAGTTAAACATACAGAACCCAGCCTGTCCTCTCTAGGGACCCCTGTCTAGCTAACAGCAGGATTCACTTGGACAGTGTACTGCAGACGGAATGAGGAAAAAGGACAACCCTGTTCAAACAAAGGCTCGAATACAATGGTTCTGAAGGCCTCATACTGAGTTCTGCTCGTGTGTTCAAGAGAAAATGTAGCTTGAGTGCTGGTTTGGACCTAATGGAATGATGTGTCTGCTGCTGTGGGGTCAGAATATTTGAAGGTTGAATCCAGGGGTTTCTTGCTTGGTTGCCTACACACACGAGCATCACTAGGAATTACAGAGGAACCTGCATTGAGAAATGCCTGTGCCCACACCCCCAGTGCACACCTTTCAGAACAGTACAATATAGAAATTACAACGGCAACCATTTGCTTTAAAACACTTTTCTATTTTAATCCTTTTGGTATGCTGCACAAAATGGCAAGGTCTCGATAGCATCAGATGATTAAATTACTTTTGCCCAGTAGGTTGCAGAATCAGAGAGTGGGAAGGTCCTTTGATATCTCATCTCTAACAGTAGGGAATGTGTTCAGTGGACTTGACTGAGACTGAATTATCAAGTAAATAGTGAGTTGGGACCAGAGTGCAGATTCCCAGGGCAATGAACTTCTTGTCTATACCTTCTGAGAAAGCAAAACTGATGCCTTGCCTATTGGAATAAGAATAACCATATCACATACCACAGATGGGATGAAAACCACTCTGCATTCTAAACTCAGAAAGCAAGAACACCCCATTTGGAACTAGTCCCTCAGGTAAATGAAGACCTGAGCTCTAGTTAGTTGCTAAATCTCTAATACAAACAGCTCTGTCCCTGACTTTTACAATCCTGCTGTCCAGAGTCATGTGATGAGCCTTCCATTCAGGATAGCCTTGTGAAAGGGGTGATGCTTTCCCATTGTGGACAGACTTATTGCACCTCTGTGTGTAAGTTCAGGTCTTCCAAGAAGCAGATGTGAAAACTGGATGAGAGGGACATGAACTTTCTTCTGGGAAATGCTTGTGAAGGATAAAGGATGGGGGAACAGGAGCAGCCAAGGAGAGCCCTCAGACCACAATACAGGCACCTGGGAAAACATGAGGGTGAAAGTGAGTAGAAAACCCCACACTAGAACGTTCTGTCAAAGTCTCACCCAGACTGATAAGGAACCCCGAACCAAATTTGCCCATCAGAGAACTCTCACATTAGGCAGGAATTGACCATATCTCATCTACTGTTATGCTCATTGGTTGGTAAGGAGCAACCCAAGGGAAGCACGGTCTGGGGTAAAATCCACAGTGGATTCAAAGTTGACTTCTATGATGAGAACAAAGAATAGGAGGGCAAAGGCAAAGACAAAGGCACCAGTTAGGTAGTAATGGCAGCAATGATGGTGTCTTTGAGCTGAATGATATCAATGGTAATAAGGGGGCAGACTTGGGGTGGATTTTTGGAGGTGGAATAAGCAGATTTGCTGATGGATTGGATATACATTTTCTATAAGGAAAAGACAAGAGGAAAAGATGATTTGGCCAACAGTTTGAATATTGAAGTTGCCAATATTCAAATATAGGATAACTATGAATGAAACATATTTGAGGAGAAGGGATATTGATAGTTAAGTTTGAACAGTTTAATTTTAAGGCATCAATTCGATATCCACATGTAGATGTTATGTAGATGAGTATATGGCCCTTTAGTTCAAGCAACAGATATGAGTTAGCATCAGAAATTTGTGGCATCAACATAATGATATTACATAGAGATAAGTTAACATTGTTTTTAAAATAGCTTTCTGAGGCATGGTTGATATGTAATGAGCCACACATATATACATGTATAATTTAATAAGTTTTGACAAATGTATACCTTTATGAAGCCACCATCACAATCAATAAAATGAACATATCTAGCACCTCCAAAAGCCTCTTTATTCCCTTTTATATTTCTTTTACCCATCCTACTTTGATTCTCATGCAGCCACTGATCTTTGTCTCATTAAAGGCACATAAATGGAATTATGCAGTATATTCTCTTTTTTTTGTTTGGTTTGGCTTCTTTCACTCAGCATAATTATTTTGGGATTCATTTCTATCATCTTATGTATCAACTAGTGGCCCGGTGCACGAAATTCGTGCACGGGGGCAGGGGGTGTCCATCAGCCTGGCCTGCACCCTCTCCAATCTGGGACCCCTTGGGGGATGTCTGACATCCCTCTCGCAATCCAGGACCACTGGCTCCTAACTGCTCACCTGCCTGCCAGCCTGCTCGCCCCCAACTGCACCCCCTTGCCAGCTTGATTGCCCCCAACTGCCACCTCCTGACAGCCTGCTTGTCCTCAACTGCCCCCCAACCAGCCTGATCACCCCCACTGCCCTCCCCTCCTGGCCTGATCACCACTAACTGCCTCTGCCTTGACCCTGCCACCATGGCTTTGTCCGGAAGGTCTCCCGGTCTAATTAGCATATTGCCCTTTTATTAGTATAGATAGGATATGGCATACCACCATAACTATAACATATCTACCAGTATTACTCTATGAGAATACATACTTCATGTGATAGGAAGGCATCTAATACATTACATTGTATATGTTGTAAGTAGTAGGAAATACTGTATTCATAGCAATAGTATACACCCTGTGTCTTCCCTTTCTGATTTGGGAATGGTTCCCCACTTCTTTGAACGTTTCCTGGACCCTGATGTATTTGGAAAGAAAATAGCTCTGAATTTGGAGAAAGTAAATTACAATCATGACTCTCATTTAACTACCTTCTGTACTTCCAGCCAGAAAAACATCCCGGGGCCAGCACCTCGTATGGCTGAGATCCAGAGTGAGGGCCCGCGGCCCAGCGCTGGGTGGGTGATGGTGACTGGAGGCACCTTGGGTCCATCCTGCTGTCAGCCCGGCAACCTGGGCCCTCTGCTCCCAGTCCCTCCTGAGCCCCAGTGCCTCCTAATGGGGTCCTGAGGCTGTGCCCCCGATCCCACTGCCCTCTCCTTGCCAGGGACTGGGGCGTGGCAGCACAGGCATCCCATTTTCATTAAAATTTTCAACCCACACCTGCCCACTCCACTGGTGTCTGTAGGCGGCCCAGGGGCAGACAGTGATCCTGGGGGCAGACAGTGATCCTGGAGGCACTTGCTGCCCCTGCCAGAACTCAGCCATGACAGTCTGGGGTGAGACAGCCCTGACAGGCCTCGTGGCTGTGACTTGGACCTGCTTTCTTAACCAGGGACCTGGAGCTGGGCGGGTGGCAGCAACACTTCCTCCCTAGACCGCACTGGAGCGGGTCCCTGTGGTTTCAGAACCAAACTCCGAGGGCCTCCCCAAGCAGCAGCGGCCCTGAGACTGCTGGCTCTCCCTCAATCCCGCCAAAGCTTGCTTCTCACACTTGTTGAAAACCTTCTCGGTCCACTTGCCATAGTAATCTCCGGTGGGGCTGAGGGGACTGGGCTCCGCCATCTTGTGGCTATGGGTGCCACCATCTTTGTGGTGGTGTGATGGTTAATTTGCATATTCCATCTTTATTAGATAGGATAGTTCATCCCTTTTTGTTGCTGAGTAATATTCCATTGCATGGATATAACACGGTTTTTGATGGGTATTTGGGTTGTTTTCAGTTTGGGAGTATCACAAATCTAGCTATTATGAAGATTTATATATAAGTCTTATGCCTATTATATAATTGAATTTTAAAAATTGTATATCTAGATATAAGACCTTTGTCAGATATGTGGTTTATGATTATATTCTCTAAATCTGTAGCTTGCCTTTTTATTCTCATAATAGGATTTTTCATGACATTAAAGTGTTTTAATTTTGATACATAATAGGATTTTTCATGACATTAAAGTGTTTTAATTTTGATAAAGTCCAGATTATCACTTTTTTTTCTTTTATGGATTATGCTTTTGGTGTTATGTCTAAAAATATTTTCCTAGTCCTATATTCCAAAGACTTCCTCCTACGTTTTCTCCTAAAAGTTTATAGTTTTACATTTTATATTTAAGTCTATGACCCACTTCAAATAAAATGTACATGATGAGAGGTCAGATTGAGATTCATCTTTTTGTCAATGGATGTCAATTGTTCCAGCACCATTTGTTGAAAATACCATTCTCCCTCCATTGAATTGTTTTTGAGGCATGTGCCAGAAACCAGGTGGGCATATTTGTGCTATTCTTGATTAGTGAAATGGTATATTAAGTGTTGACATTGGATGGATCGATCTTGCCCACTATGCTTCTTTTACAAACTGTTTTAGCTATTGTAATTCCTTTGCTTTCCATATAAACTTTGAAATATCTTGTCTATGTCAATTAAAATCTTGCTGGAACTTTGTTACAATTTTTTCTTTATTATTGGTTTTTAGCAATTTAATTATGAAGTGCTTTTACATGATTTTATTCATGTTTCTTGTTCTTGGTTTCATCTTCCTCAAGAACTGTGCATTTATACTTTTCATCAAATTTGGAAAATTATTAACCATTATTTCTTTAAATACTTTTTGTTTCTTTCCTTTTAGGAGCTTACTGACACTTTTTCATTATTTTTAGAATTATTTTTTTTCTCATTTCTCGTTCTATTTAGATTCTATTGCAGTGTTTTCAAATGCAATAGTCTTTTCTTCTGTAATATCTAACCTACCATTAATCCCATCCAGGGCAGTTTTCATCTCACATATTGAAGTCTTCACCTTGCGAATTCTATCCAAGTGGTTTTTATATCTTCTATGTCTTTACTTAACACTTGAACATATGGATCATAGTTCTAATAGCTCTTTTAATGTTGCTGATAATTCTAACATCTGTGTCCATTATGGATTGGTTTGATTGATTAATTCTGCTCCTCATTCAGGATCACTTTTTTCCCCCTCTTCTTTGCATGTCCTATGTTGTATAAAATTTCTTTCTTTTTTTAGGGGGAGGTTTCTGACTATTTTTATATTTTTACATGTACTTTTAAGCTTTGCTCTGGTTTCAGTGAAATTACTGGAAATGATGTGATCCTTTCCATGTTGACTTTTAAAATTTGTTAGGTGGGACCTAAGGGGTGCATGGCCTGGGAGTGTGTATTCCTCACTGTCTGGGCAAGACCTTTCTGCATATTCTACTTAGTTTACTGTAAATTAGAATGTTTTCCAGTTTGGATGGTGGTATCAGGCACTATTTCTGGACCCAGTTTGAGCCAATGCTCTGTTTCCTGAAATCCTTCTGGGTGGTTCTTTTCTCAGCCCTAGGTAGTTTACTCAGACACGTGCACTGGTCAGGTTTGACCTCTGCAGATCTCTTACGTTCTCTTTGTTGTAGCTGTCTTCCCTCCTAGATGCTTTGATGTCCTCAGACTCTCAATTCTGGCTCCTCCATTGGTTCTCCTTCCCTGTGTTGCAGGCTGGAAACATTTTTAAGGCAATGAGCTTGGGCAATTGTGAAGCTCACCCCATTAGTTTCTCTTCTTTTGGAGATCACTATCCATATTGCTTCAAGTCTAGCATTTGAGAGCTAGAGAACTATTATCTCTCTCTCTCTCTCTCTCTCACACACACACACACACACACACACACACACACACACACACACATTTATTGTTATTTCAGGCAGAAATCCCTGTCACTTCATTTTAGTCAGAAGAAGAAGCCTAGGTAATTTCCTCCTCCTTCACTCCCCTCAACAAGTTATAATGTTGGTACAACAGGTCAGAGAAAATGAGAGAACTACTTTTACAAATAATGCTCTCTTATTCATATTCTCTGTCCTCTAGAGTTTTCTAGGCTAGCTACTTACATAGAAGAAGTCTGAACTGGGTAAACCAATAAGCAAGATTATGAGGCTTTTTCTTTCCTCATAGTGTGTAAGTATAAAGGTCATGCAATTTCTGAAGCAGTAGTAGAAAGAAAGGTAGTATTCTATCTTTTGGGGGTTTTCTCATTTGCAGTTTATAAGGAGCTTTCTTATTTTGGTCCCTAAGTTTGTCCGTTTGAAATTCATATTTGCGTGTTGAACAATAACTTCAGCATATCCAAAAGTGAGTTCTCATTCTCTACAGATTATCTTTAGAGTGTTCCCCTTTGTTTCACAGTCACCTTTCTTCAGTCTTGAAGCAGGAACTTTAATTTTTTACTTATACATTAAGATGTATTTATCTGGTCTTATTTTTCTTTCCTTAAAAGACACACTGATATGTCTCATTATCGTGTTTTTATTATTCCAGACTGATTTTCTTTTCTCTAATTTATTTTTTTAAATATATTTTTATTGATTTCAAAGAGGAAGAGAGAGATAGAAACATCAGTGATGAGAGATAATTGTTGATCAGCTGCCTCCTGCATGCCCCACACTGGGGATTGAGCCCACAACCCGGGCATGTGCCTTGAGCTGAAATTGAACCATGACTTTCTGGTTCATAGGTCAATGCTCAACCACTGAGCCACGACAGCCAGGCTCTTTCCCTTCTTAACATTGATTCCTGGTTAATCTTCCTGCTTCTTAACTCTTCAGCCATAATCCACAGTAGCCAGCATTGATATATCAGACTTCGCTACTTTCTACTTAAATCATGCCACTGTCTATTTTTTAGCATTCAGCTTCCACCAAAATGACTCTTACTTTCATTGTTTTGTGTTACACCTCTTGCTTCTCTATTTTATTAATGCAGTTCTTTATTTATTTATCAGTTCAACAAATATTTATCACATGCCTACTCTAAGAGTAACACTGGGTTTATGAGCACAAATAGTATTCCCTGCACTCATTTTGGCTTTGTATTCTAATCAGGAAGTCAAAATAGTGTCATTCATTTAATATCAGTAAAACAGGTGATATGTAACAAGTCTGGATGTGTTAAAACTCAAAGGCTAGAATAGAAAACAAATACAAGATGATCCAATAATATGGCGAGAAGGCTCACTTTGTACTGGGGTGGGTATGGAAACTTTATTGAGGGCATAATCGACAACAATAGCTTCTTGAAGAATAAATCACATTTGTTCTTTTCGGAAGACGTGAGGGGAAGAGATCTAATTTATGGTAAGTAGTAGAAACAGAAATATGTTTGGTTTCTATATTGAAGTAGTTTAAAAATATAAATTGAATCTATTTTATGAAGGATTTGGAATATAATACTTCATCTGATAATACTATTTCTTGTAAGAGTTGCTAAGTATTACCCCTTATTTTATGCTGAGATTTTTATGTATTATCTCATTTAAATTCTTACAATATTTTAAAATAAGAAGTATTATTCCGAGTTTAGAGAAAAGAACAGAGAATCTCCGATTTTAAAGGATATATAATGATGTTGGGGCTGAGATTTGAACCCAGTTCTATCTAATTTCAAAGCCACGACATGTGCTCTCCCTCCGTGCATATCCCAGGCAATGAGTTTCTGGTGAAAGTTTGAGGCCTGGGGAAAGGCATGGGTGGGAGAGATGGAAAGTATGGAGAAAATAGGAGACTAGTTAGTAGATATTTCTGAGTTAATAAGGACAGTAATAGCCAAAACAAGAGGAAGGAAGTGAAATATATGAGAACTATAGCTAAATGTTGTAGGAACGAGACTAAAAATATATCTTCTATTACCTGGCTGATAGAAATGTCAAGGTGAGGAAAAGAGAATTCTTGTAGGGAGTAAGATATTAAGTTTGATTTTATACTATTCATTTACAAATAACTCTTGAAAGAGTGAATGAACATGTCCAAAAGATAGTTGCAAATTGAGAAAGAGGTTAGATTGTGAATGTGTAGACAAGGATTTGGCACACAATTCATCCACCTGTGACTGGAATAGTTCCCTAAAGGGAGTGGGATAACAATAAATGACTTTCTGGAAGCTAAGCCTTGGGAATGCCTTCATTTTGCAGATATAAGGAGAAAGAGGTATCTACAAAAACAAACAAAAGCCAGTAACAACAATAGCAGATGCTATGCCGAGGGATTGATTCAGAATAGTTTACTATCAAAGAGGCCTTCACTAGGAAGCTTTAGCTTAAGAATCACTTTATTGCTTTCCTATATGTTTCTGGGCTCCAATAGAGATAACATAATAATGTCTTTCTCTTTTGAAGTGCTACAGATAATTATCTGTTCTCAACAAGTTAGTACTTGGCTATATTCTGCCTTGCATTCTTCTTAATTGTTTTTAACTCTTGTCTCTCTAGCCTCAAGATCAGGGACCATGTCTTCTGCTTTTGTATTTATTTCAGCATTTGGCAGTGCTGAGCACATAGAATGCACTTAATAAATACTCAATTTATGTGTAGAATGCAACTGAGTAAAAACATCTATATTGATGTAGCCCTTTCAAGTTTTCTTAGATAGGTCCTGAAAGTAGCCCATAAGTACAAATCATATTATTCTTCATTTAAAAGTGATTAATTAAGGTGAAGAAATCAGTGGTGGAACCAGCACTATTATTTGTTATTTAATTATACCAGATATATGTTAAATTCCTTTATGCCAAGCACCATGGAAGCATAAAATATATATTTTCAAACTACTCTTGTAGACAGATGTTAAGATTTACTTTTAAATGTAAATTTAGGAATAATTCTTGGATGACTGAATAAAAATGTCCAGAAGACACTTGGAAAAATATGAGTAGAGTTTGAGAAAGAGGCTAGATTGTTAATTAAGCAATTTGATGATGGGAGCCATAAGACCCATGACATATGTAAGTTAATTCTTTGTACTGCAGTTATTTTTTTTATGTGCATAGAATATTATGGTGATGCATATAATTATTTAAAGAGATTGCTTTATAATCAGGGGTTTATAATGATTTTGAGATTTTAAATGATTTATTTTGAAAGGGGTTTATAATGATTTTGAGATTTTAAATGATTTATTTTGAAACATTTGAGAATGCTTTCAGAGTATCTGTAGTCTTTAAAAACTCCATTCTACTTAATTCATAGGCCTAAGAACTTGAGTTAAAAATGCACTCTAAAATTGTGCATTATTATAGGGAATCATAATACTGCATATTAAATTTAATATTTGAGAGAAGTGGCCACATGCCCGGTATATGTTATTTAATCAACAAACATTTATTTGTCACCTTCAATGCTACGGGTATTATGCTATATACTAGGAACACCTAAAAAAAATCTCAGCTACCAAGGAGTTGACAATCTAGAAGAGAGACAAATAAATACATTTTTACAGTACAAATTTTCATGTTTTGTAGAGGTCAAAAAGCACTATGACTTAAAGAGAAATAAGGGCTTTGCATTTAGACAGATGTGAGTGGGGTATCTGGTTTTATCTCTTTCAGAGTTGTGTAAATTTGGGCAAAATATTTAGCCTCTCCGGGGCTCAGTTTTTTAATGTGTGAAATAACAAGGTCATGCAGAGTTCTGGGTTATCTTAGAGATATTGCATTAGTTTTTGTAACATGTTGCCTATTATAGAGTGGATGGATCCATTAATGATTGCTATTGTGCAAATGACGCAATGATGATGGTTGGCCAAAGAGCTATAGGATCATGAGGAAGAAGCCCTAAAGAAGGATTAGCAAGATTAGGAAAGGCTCCACAGTGGAGGTGAGGGGTAATTGCTGCAGGAAACAGACTAAAAGAACTATATCTAGATGACTGCAGATAGATTCAAAATGATTGGAATGAAGTTAACTCTAAGATAAAGATAATTTTATTATTGTTTTAAAAGCAGAATTCTGAAAAGGGGCTTCCATATATATGATCTTCTTTCTCAAATAATTGAAAAATTTTGTTGGAAAAAGTGTCAACAAGAAATGTTATTTATAGCTTAAAAGTACCTTAGAATTCCTCTAGACCTGCCTTCTTACTATACTAATGAGAATATCAAGGTCTGGAGTGGGCATGGGTTTTGTATAGGGTTATACCAATTTCAAAAGGACTGAGCTGGAATTAGAACATGAAAATCCTATCTGAATCTAGTGCTATTTCTCCCATACCAGTCTGCCTCCATAATGAGAAAGCAGTGCCTATTAGCACATTTAGATTGTTATTATTGTAACAGCATGTCAAATAACTTCACATTTCTTTAACATTTTGAACTATGCAAAACACTTTCACATCTGCTATATAATTTAATTCTCACAATAGCCTGTGAAGTATTTATGAAGTAATTTCACTTGAAAAATAAAACAGAGATAACACCACAAATTAGGGCAGGCCCCAAAGATTAGAGAGAATATGTCCAATCAGACAGATGGAGACAATGTTGTTCATCATTCTCTAATATTGTCTTCTAGGCCACAGATGGAGGAAAATGTGATAGAGAACCTTGTCGATGAGGTCTTCAAAAATTTAGATTTCTTGAAAAAGTTCACAATTTTTAGTGTTAACTATATCAACAAAAGATTCACAAATTTACACATAGTAGAATTCCAATGTATAGAGAAAATGTACTTTCTTTCTTTCTTTTTTTTTTTTTTGCCTAGTCAGGTCTTATCCTGGTACCACACTTTAAAAATATATATATTTTATTGATTTTTTACAGAGAGGAAGGGAGAGGGATAGAGAGTTAGAAACATCGATGAGAGAGAAACATCGATCAGCTGCCTCCTGCACACTCCCTGATAGGGATGTGCCCGCAACCCAGGTACATGCCCTTGACCGGAATCGAACCTGGGACCCTTCAGTCCGCAGGCCAACGCTCTATCCACTGAGCCAAACCGGTTAGGGCTGGTACCACACTTTTGATGAATGATGACAAAAATTAATTTTGGTTCAATTCTGTTTAACACTTGGTCTACATTAATCATTTAAATCTTTCAATTAGGTAATGCTAGTTCTCTCTAGAAAATAAATATTTTATCTCTCAGTTCCCTGTACCCCTCACAGTGAGAAAGTGAGGGGTACAGAGAACCTAAGAATATGGGGGAGAAATGGCTACACAAACGTGGAGTAGACTAAAAGGCTTGGGTCCTGGAGAAGCATTTTCCTTGTCTGCTGGATGTTGTTTGTCCTGTGGGATTCAGGATCAGAGTCCATGACTGGTATAAATCACAGCCTGGTTGGTCACTCATGGCTTGGTTAGATCAGGGTGCATGGGGAAGGGGACTTCTGGCTGTCCAGGCCTCACTTGACTCTCACTGGAATTACAGGTCCCCTGAGGTCTGTCTGTAATTTTCATTCAGTCCAGCCTGTGGTAGATTGCAGTGATAGTTGCAGCATCTCACTCCTCCCTTTGTCCATGCTCTTTGCCATTGACTTTGCTGTTGCTTTCACTAAAGAGGTAGAGTATTCTCAGGCCCTCTAATTTCTGCCCTGAATCTGATCTGATTGATTTGGTTGGATACTTATAAATGCAGTTTCTTTCCTTCATTTCAAAATGAGGCAGCAGTAATGTTGTGACAGTTCTGAGCCTAGGCCCGCAAGAGGCTTTGGACATTTCCTCTTGTTCTAGTGTCTCTGCTACCACCTTGAGAACATACCTGCTGGAAGATGAGAGACCATGGAGCAGAGCTGAGGCAATTAATCATCCCAGCCCAACCTGGATCAGTCAGAAGTCAGCTTACTACAGAAATCTTAGTGAGTACAGCCCAAATCAGAGCCTAACTGACCACCATCCATATTCAGTTTTCCTGAATTTCATGCACCCTTCTAGCAAATCAATAAAACCCAAAGAGAGGGTTGTGAAAACCTCTGATTTATATCCAGTCAGTCTTAAGTGCAGGTAACAACCTGGACTTGCTTTTGGCATCCTACATTGGAGAGGTTCATTGGAATCTTCAGTTTGTAGTCAGTTGGTCAGAATCACAGGTAGCAACTTGGGTTTGTAACTGGCATCCAAAGTGGAATCTGTGGGCTAAGCCTTTGACTGTGGAATCTGATTCCATCTCCAGGTAGATGTATCAAAACTGAGTTGTATTCTCAGACACCTTAATGGTGTCCAAGTATTTCTTGTTGGTGTGGGGAAGTCTACTCTCTCACAGTGACTGTTTCTACTCATTCTTCCTGGCAGCTGTTTCTTTGATGTGTACAAGGGGGGAAGGTAAAGATGCAGACTTAGCTCTGGTTTTGTGAATATGGTAGTGGGTGGAGAGTCGAAGTGTCCATTTCTCTCAGCTGTTGCCAGTTTTTCACTAAACTCTTTAAAATCTATGACATCTTTCTAGTAGGAAGGTTAATATAATTAGTTTCCTCCTGAAACCCCCTCTTTATGATCAATAAAAATAATATCTCTCCTATTACCATATTTTGGACTCTATTTTGGTATGATAGACCTCGAATGGGGTCGGTGTGCTGTCACAGTTAGAGAGTAGAGTGAAATCTCTGGACTCAGGTTGCTTGGGCCCCCTTCATGACCTTACCTAAAAAGGTGAGCATAGGAAATTTACTAGACTTTCCACACCTTCCTCTCCTGTATATAATGTGTGTGATAGTAAAACCTCCCTTGTACATTCATTGTGCTGATCACATGAATGATCCATCAAATGCATTTAGAACTAGGTCTGATATCTAGTTAATAAAAATAATATAGCTTTTAAGAGCAGTGCCTGTCATGTAATTATACAACATAGATATTTATTGTGACTACTATTAATATTTTTAATTAAAAACTAAGACACTGGTTTTATTAAGCCAAGGAAATAGTTCCTATTGCTGAATTGAGTTACATCAAAAATATTTCTTGCCCAAGAGCCCTGTTCCTAAGATCTAGAGTAAAGAATGAATGAGTGGGTCCTTTCTATCTTTGTTCTCTGTAGTGAACAACCCCTATAGTGGTGTATTTGTATGAGATTGATGTTCAGTAACTGTTGAATGAATGAATAGTCTCTTCCATAGTTTTTCACTCCTTCCTTTATTCAAGAGCTCATAACTATCTAACTTGTAAAATATTACATGAAACTGCTTTTTCAACACTTAGAATACCATTGTAGACTGATTTCCAAACTCCCGAAAGGCAGTGGCAGAAAGGTGGCCGGTAAGTTTATTATATAAGCTCTGTCTTTTGCAGGGCATATGAGAAATGTCAAGTGGATTTGAATTCACTTAAACTGCAAAATGTATTAGTCCATTTCCTTCTCCTTTCTCCCTGCCTGAAAATAGTAAGCATTTCTTCATATTTAGACATAGCAGAGAGGCTCACTGATGAATACTGTTTTTAAATCTAAGCGAGAATTGATCTAATTCCTCATCATTTTATGAAAAGTCAATGTGGAAAGTGTCAAGATTATATGATTATGCTAGGAGGCCAGGAACCAGGTGAAACAAGAAGGAGAGGGATGTCTGAGCAGCCCCAGAGCTGTCTCAGTTTGCCTGGAGTGGAGAGCTCAAGAGGACATCAACTCCATCTCTGACTCCCAGTGGCTGTTCTGCTTCTGTTGCCATAGCATACAGCACAGTTTCAGGAATACTCTAATGTTTTTGGCTGGGTCAGGAGATAGAAAAAATAATACAAAGATTTAAAAAGGAGGGAATTTCTAGTTTGATTTAGAAGGCATAGCATTCTAAGCCATCCTCTTAATTATACAATTCAAAAGCTAAGAGTACATCATTCTGGGCTCAAGCAAAATATACTAGTAAGTGTCATAGTCTAGCTCACCTGCATCTCCAAGCCCCAGTCTCCCTTCAGGGCAGCATGGACATGCACTGATGCATTTTAAGTGGAGGCAAAACTCAGAAGAATCTAACACCATGGGAGGGCAAAGAATATCTGGTAATGACAAAGCTGATCTAAGGATTGGGTCGTCCCCATGTCTAGTGGGAGGGGTGAGAAGGGATGCTAGCCATCCTACACTAGGTGCTGGGATCACTGTGCTACCTGTGGAAACACAAAAGGTCTGAAGCAATCTAGAGTGGTAGTTTCTGCAGCACTTGCTCATACTCATTGGCCTGCAGGAAGAACTCATGTTTACAGTTAATGTTTAAACTCATTTAAAAATTTATAAAGATATAAATGTACACACATTGGGTGGTAATTCCTCAAGAAAGGTGATATATCCTGAGATTTTCTAAAAATTATTTACTCTTATAGTAGGAAAAGACTTTTAGGGTTGTTTATCTTGCTTAATGCTGCCTAGCTCAGTGTCTGGTTGTATAACTATTGCTGTGTATCAAAACTCCCCCAAACTCAATGCCTTAAAACAGTAAGCATTAATTATTGTACATGAGCCTATGGGTCTGTTAGTTCTGCTGATCTAGGTAAGGCTCTGATGATGTCAATGAGTCTTGTTCATGTGTCTGTGGTCAGAAAGTGATTGGCTGGCTGCTCTCACTTGCATATCTTGTGGTTGGGTGACAATTGCCTAAAGTGATGGGGATGGGGGGTGTTATTATTCATCATCCATCAGGTTGGCCTAGGGTTTTTCTCAAGGTAGCTGGTCAGAGTTGTAAGAGAACAAAGCTTCTTGCAGCTTAAGCTCAGAACTGGAACAAGGTTGCATCCTATTGTCCAAAGTCACACGATCAGTCCAAATTCAAGAAGGTGGGAAGAAGGAAGAACTTTACTCTGATGGGAAGATATGTCAAGGCACATCTTTGTAACTGGCATAAGGTAGATGATCCTAACTACATTTTTGCCAAATGAGTCAGTGACTTTTAAGGACACCTAGTCCTTTACCATTTTATGCTTCAGTGCTCTTTACTCTGTTTACTAAATGGTTACCCATCCTTTGCTTGAGCACCATCTGCATTAGGAAATTCTACCTTTAATTTTTGCCCACTTCCTCTGAAACCAATAAACTTAATTAAATAAAGAAATTACTCTACCTCTTTGGAACTCTGTTTTTATGTGAAATATTAAAAAGATCTTCAAACTCCATAATAAGATTTAACAATATGTATTTTATGAAATTTATGGTTTCTGAAATAGAGACCACCTCTCTTCATCTCTTTATCTCTTCACATCTGTTTATTATAAAGGAATCATGTATTTTTGAGGATAGGTGCACTGTGAAAACATCTACCCAGATTTTGTTAAAGACCCAGAACTCAGAAAGTAATGAGGTACAAACAGTGTATTTCTATATCATTCTTATAATGGTATCTGCTTTAGAACATTTTTTGCTGCATGGAAAGAGATACTTCCAGAGGGTCATCTGGCATTTCCAAAGGGCTTTACAGAAAATCTGAGTTTTCCCTCTGGCAATTCTGTGAGGTCAGTGAGGGTTTCATTCTCTCAATTTATAGATAAAGGTTTAGATGCTGGTGGTATGCCCTACTTCACAGGGATATGTCTGTGGTTGAACTTGCATAAAAGCTCATAGCCCAAGGCCCTGCCAGTTAGCTGACCTGTATTTGTATTGGTAGGTGAAGGCAGACTGAGTCTATGAGCTTGGATTCTGCCCTGAAGCTCTCACCCAGCTGAGTGTCAGAGCCTTAAACTGTATTAAAAAAAAGGGATTTCAGAGGTCCTCTTCCTAGGGTCAGATTCTGGCCTGGTTGTAAACAGCTTAGTGGATTGCAGCTAAGCATTTAAAAAAGTAAAATAAAATACATTAGAATAGAAAATATATTACATCCATACAGTAAATCTTAATAAAAATATTTGTATTCTATATGTATAAATAAGTATTTATGCATATGCATGTATATGTATAGGTATAGCTATATATAGGGTTGCTATTTAAAATTATTATTTCTTACTGTGGGTCATGTTCAAAAAATTAATTGATCTAGTCTAGACTCCCTTATTTTAGAACTCAGGAAATGAGGCTCAGGGGTATGAAATACCTTGACCCAGGTCACCCTGAAGATTGATGGCCAAACTTAGGTTTCTTAATTTCCAAAAGAGGCAGCATAGCATAGTCATAAGAGTAGGGACTTTTGGTTCAAATAAAAGTTGATTTATACCTTTGCCCCATTAAATACTGGTTGTATAATAATAGGAAAATTGCTTTATTTCATAGATGAGGAAACTGAATCTTGGAGAGGTTAATACTTATATCTTAAGGTAGGATGAGGGTTAAATTAGATAATATGGTATAGCTGATGCAATTAAGATCTTGCTTATTCAGTAAATAATTTTTCAGATCAGTCCTTTTTCAGGCCAGGGATTGTTTTTTCTCTCATTTCCAAAGACTAGTATTATTCCACTCTTAAATATAATCTATATACATATATATAACAATTAAACTTTGACATAATAAGTTTTAAACAAAGTACCTGAGTAATTCTAAACTTTCTATGCTTTCTAGTGATTATACAGAAATATTTAATTAATATAGTGAACAAAAATAAAAACCACATGCATATGAAAAGTTACTTTGCAAAATAAAAAATAATTTGGTAGTTTTAATATATGAATGACCCCCACAATAAATGTTGTAATATCTCTGTAATCTCCGTGAGGTAAAGGAATCAAGGAGGGCTGCCTGAATGAGTTTAGGCTCAGTGATATTTGGTGGATTGGTAGAATTTAGAAAGTGGTGGGAAGAAGACAGCATTATGAGAAAGAGAAGGGCACAAATAAAAAGCACATAGAAGTTCTAAAGGACAGATTCAGTTGTGAAAGCTACAGATAAAGTAGCAGAAGTGCCAGAAACCAATTCCAGCATGACAGCAGGGCTGAATCTGGGAATGGCTAAAGGCATTTCTCCAAACCTGAATAGGATACATTAAATTGATTCTTAAAACAGCTAAAGGGCATCTTAATCTACATGTTATTGCCTCCTACTGGTCAAACACCTGAACAGCCATAGGCTAATTCCCCCATTCTGACAATGCTTGTGTATACCCTTTGAAGTGTATATCTCTGCCTCACCTCAGGGTAAATTGTGTTAATAAAAAGCATGGGGTCCTGGGATGAGGAGACCTTAGATCTGAGACCTTAGACCTTAGAACTTAGATCTTAGCTCTTAGCTCTTTCAGCTCCCCCAATGCCTTTCAAAATTATGTTTCATCTCTGGACTCCTATTTAATCTACGCACAGCCTACTCCAGATTGCTGAACCCTTCTTAATGCTGGAACAAGAACCCAAGCATAGAAGTAAGGAATCCTGGGATTAAATCATGGAGGGCCTGGATTGCTAGGCTCAGGATTGAGGGTGTCATTCTGCGGGAAATAGGGTTCCATAAGAGGTTTCACTCTGAGTAGTGATATGAGAATATTTTAAACATGGTAGCTTAAATAATCTCTAGTTATCATTGTAACCATATATTACTGAAAGAACAAGAGGAAAAACAAGAAAAAGGATGATAATGATAATAATAAAAGATACTTGGCTAGGCTGGTTACTATCACACCTCATGCATTTTGGGTAAAGTAGGTTTGGAGAAATTTCTCCCAAAGTATTAGGCAAGAGATGGATAAGACACTAAGCTCTAGAGATCAGTCAAGAGAAGAGGAGCAACCCAATCTTGACAGGGCCATAAAAACAGTTAGGGTGGAAGGATGACCAGCACTTGAGGCTCAGGGACATGAAGTGCCTTGACCTAGTTCACCTGAAAGATTGGTGGACAAAGTTAGGTTTAGAATTTAGGTCTCCTTGTTCCCACAGGTGACAACATGTCCTAATGGAAAGAGAAGGAACTTTCAGTTCAAATACTAAAGGGGTTTTGTAGAAATTGCCCCATAAGTAATGACTGATGTCCTTTAGAAGCAAATGACTAGTTGGAGTTCAATATGGGCACATAGTGCCCGAGAGGACAGTATAGGAAATAGATGATTTGAGATTCTCACACCTAACCCAAGGATAAAAATATCACTGCCTGAAAACACAAAGCAAATAATTACTGTAGTTTTCTCATTCTTGAGGATGCAGTCTTTCTGCTAACACCATATTCCAGAATCATTCTTCCTCTTTTTGTGTCACCCCAAATTTCATCCCATCTGCTTAAGGCATTACAGTTGTGTTCATAGTTCTATATTTCTCAGTTGAATGTCTGAATAACCTTGTAATAAAACAGCTAATAGAGAATTTAGAGATAATTAGTTCTCCTCCTCATTTTCCTCTTCCTCCTTCTGCTCCATTTTGGCTCATAATTGTAGTGCCTTCAACAGTTCCTCAAATGGCATATTTTCCAAAATCTTCCTCATATGGCTACCTTTATCTTTTTATGTTCCTGTCTTTGTCTTGTCCTCATTGTTCTCCTCATATTAGGACAATTAAAACTGAGCATGATGCTCCATCTGTGACTTGTGTGTCACCGAGGAATGATTATGTGATTTGTGTGGGATATAGAATTTCTACTAGTGCAGTTACATATATTAGGTTTGTGATATCAAAATATATCATAACCAAGTTATATACCTTTCCAATTTGCTTGGCTTCAGCTGCTTCCTGGTCCCTCTGCCGCTTGTTCTATTGAGTCTTGATGTAATCAAGTCATCTGATGACATTACTAGATATCTCTACCTCCCCCAGGTAAGGCTGGTCTCCAGCACTGCCTCCACTGTTTCCACTAGGGCAGAAGGCTTAGCCCCTCCAGTACTCAGAGTGGACCCAACTGGGGCAACAGAGGCTCTGACTCGACTCCTCAGGACTTAAATGAAGTGCCATGGGGCATAAGCTATGACTTCTCCAGTAGCTACTCGCAGGGCCAAGTGACACAGATAGATATATGAAAGCATTAACATCTCATGGACAAAGTTTGGCCAATAATAGAGGTAGAAAGGAATCAGTAATTTCCCCCTCTTTCTTTTAATGTATTATTTTCAAATGGATTCAGTCCAAACTGCATAGAGACATTCTGTGTGAAGGAACAATGAGCAAAGCTTTCTTGTAAAGTTATGGGCTGCATGATATGTACAACTTCCTTTTTGCTTTCCCTCCTTTCCTGCTTCACATTCCATTTTCTTCAGTCTTGCTGGTCTAGTATTGCCTTAAAGCAGTAGCATATCATTTTTGTCTTGAGCTCTGTCTTCAGGGAACTTGTTCTAAGCCACAGACTGATTCTGTAGTCATTTATTCTACAAACATTTACTATTGGTTTCCATGTATTCCATAAAATGTGCTGAAAAGTTGTGGCACTAACTTGGAAAGTTGTTCAGTCTAGTAGAGGGAATAAATTACTTATGGGGTACTTATAAATATTTGTTAAATCACAACTTTTCTAACTCACAACTTTTCTAACTGATATTGGTACAGTTGATGTGAAATTTGGCACTAGGATTTAAATAACACTTTATCATAGTGGGGACTTTTTATGTCATTTAACGTATTTCGAAGCATTGGGTTTGTGATCATATGTAAAGTTCTTTTTAATGAATATCTAATAATGATCTATTCACCTAAATTTGAATATGTTGTTATTTTCTTCTTTCCTTCATCCTCTTTTCTGTTTCTCTTCTTTCTCCCTTTTTCTTCATCCACACCCTCTTCCATTTCCTCTCTGTCTCCAACTCCATTCCCCCTCTTTCACTGCCTTTTCCTCTTTGCTTATACATTTAATTCTGAGATGAGTCTCTTGGCAGGTAAATCTTGGCTTGAATTTTCAAATCTTTAGGAAAGATTTTTAGAAGTGAAAAAACTCCAAGGATAAGAGTGAAGTGCCTCAAGAGTACTGATAGGGCTTGTTAAACTTCTTTATAATAAATTCATCCTTAAAATTTAACATAAAAATTATTTTGTTATTTGATATTTTAATAGGTGAATATAGTATGTTGTTGTTTTCGCTATTTTTTTTGGTGTTTCTAAACATATTTCTTTAAAAAGTTTAGGAACCTTTTTCTTTTGTGAATTATACATTCATATCTGTTGGAGTTTTAGTATTTTTTATTTACATGTGGGAAAACTTTATGTGGTAAGAATATCATCTGTTTTCCCGTAGTGTTTCTCATAAATATTTTTCTTAGCTTAATGTTTGTTTTTTAATTCATGATTTTACTTTATAAACATGTTAGACTTGTATGAATCCTGTTTTTCAATACTTTATTTATTAGTTTGACTTTCAACTTTGTCTCATCTACAAATTAGACAAAATATTCCTTTTTCAAAACTATTGATTTTTTTTAAAAAGTACAAAACAAAAAAACATCGAACCCAATAAGGCAAAGGTCAGAATCTTGGCAGTTCAGGAACCCACCTCCAGGCTGACATTTATCTGCTAATAAATTTAACTTTGTAATTTATCATTCAGAAATGACTTTATTTCTTTTACACAAAAGCGTTTCAAGAGACTTCATGCCTCTCGATCTCAGCAGTTGGACCATATCCATACACAGCATTCCTACCATCATTTTCTAATAGATCCATTACAACCATGCAAAAGACATAGACAGGTTGTGTTAATAACAAAAGTGTGACAATTCCTGAACAGCATAGGCACCCTCATTCTCACACTTTACTTGTTCATTAATACATGACACATTATTTATGGAAATGGGGAAGTAAAGGAACATTTCTAGGTTCCATATTCTCCATAAAGAGAATTGGGATAAAGCTTATGTGAATAATCATACAACATAGAAGAGCTGCCATAGTTCACATTCAACAATGTTTCTGTCTTCATCTAAACCCCAGGAAGCTCGGCGGGAAATCAACTTAGATTAGGTTATGAGGCATTATTCTACCTTGGGGTGTAAATCTTTCTCAATCTTGTTTTTTCCCCCTTAACTTTTACTGTTTTTAAACAACCTTGATAGAGAAGATAGAAGTCAATTAGGAGTAGTTCTGTTGTCTTTTACCATCCTTACAGCATATGATAGTGCTGAATGTCCTGGTAATTTCTATGGTTCTTGTTGTTACGGTTTCTTCTTCATTCTTGTCCTCTCTTTTGATCAACAAGGATAGTCAACCAGCATAAAATCAGTTTTTACAGGTGGGGGCAAATGTGGGCCAGAGCTGCCTGAGGTTTATGGAGATATCATCATCTGTGCTGAGTACACGCACAGAACTCTATTGCTGTACCTCACACTTGACCATGCCAAGGCCTCTTTTGGTCCATGCTATCAATCACCTAGCACTTTTGCTGCAGATCAACATTCCCTTTCTGCTGGGGAGATCTGGGTACTCCACACCCATATTCACTTATGCAACATAAATCTGGTGTGTTGGATGTCTAGCAACACATTAGTTTCATCTTATATTTCAGTTTCTTCAGAAAGGGAAAGAGACTACCAAAGCTATTAAGATTATGCTTTCATCTAGGGACGCTGTTGTTCCTTCTCAGAGAAGGTCTCTGGAAATATACCTTCACTGTGCCTGGTGCACCATTTCTCTGAATGTTACCATGAGTCTGACTAAAGAAGACAAAAGAATCTGGTTTGGACAAGAATGTCTCCTGAGCTATTTAACTTTTGGTCCAATAAATGTTTGTGGAGCCCAGTGCAGAGATGGATAGCACATACATCTTAGCTTTAACCTGCAAGCTGTTGAGGGCAAAGAGCACAGAAAATTCAATTCCAAGCTTTAGTTGTTTCTAATCAGACTTGACGTGTGTACCTGGACAATGAGATTTGTGACCTCAGCAGAATAAATGTAAACCTAATCCCAATTAGCATGTATAAACATGCTCCAAGCACTGGGCTCAACTTCAGACCCTCCAAACACAGGGAAGGATAGAGTGCAGGCTTTAGAGCCAAGTAGATCTGGGTTTGAGTTTCAACTCTCTTTTCTCCTAGTTGTTGCCTCTGGACACGCTACTTCCCCTTGCCAAACTTCAATTTCTTTACTTTAAAAATGAGAATAGCCCTGGCCAGTGTGGCTCAGTTGGTTGGTCATCATTCCATGTACCCAAATGTTGCTTGTTCAATTCCTGATCAGGGCACATGCCCAGGTTGTGGGCTTGTTCTCCAGTAGGAGTCGTATAGGAGGTAGCTGATGGGTGGTTTACTCTCTCATCAATGTTTCTCTCTCTCCCTTCCTCTCTCTCTAGAAATCAATTTTAAAAAAGAGGATAAAAATAGTACCTGTCTCACAAAATTGTTGTGTGTATTAAATGAAAGCATGGTATGCAATATGCTTAGCATAGGGCCTGGTGTATAGTTTTTAATAATGAAATAATAATAATATAATAATAATTTTATGACTATATTTTATCTATACCCCTGGCCTTTCATAATAAGAATATTAATAAGGAACATTTTTATCATTGTCATCATCATCAAGGGCCAAGAAGAGACATAATGTATCAGTACACACTTGAGTTTTTTCAAGGACCTAAAAGCAAATCACAGGCATGAAATTTTTCTGACTCTTATGGTGATATTTTTTTTTCTTTTGTCTTTTCTCAGGACAAAGGCATATAGTTCATGTCATATCTTGTTTGTATGATAATATGAAATTTATTCTTTTTTTCACCCATATATGCCCCTAAACTAGATTATAAGCTGCTATAGGCCAGAGAGTGACTATATTATGCATGAAATAGGAATGAAAAGACAAAAACTAGTTTGAGCCCATTTTCAGAAATCAGAGTGGGTAGTATTATTGACATTTTGAAAAGGAGCTCCTATGGGAGGAAACACTGTGAAGAATGACTCAAATTCTTTTCAGACATAGAAATAAAATCAGTTTTCAATTTAAAACTTATGTTTCTCAGTTCTCTACTTCAACATTAAAAAAATTTCAAAACAAACAAGCAAGCAAGCAAACAAACAGAAAAAAAGGGCATTTCTTTGGAAGAGAAGTAAATAGTAAATCACTTATTCTAATGCGAAGAAGGAGCTATGGATTTCTCCCAAAGGTAGGGACCTGTGTGCATTAGGAGTTAAACACAGATTACAAATCTTCCAGTTCAGTTAGAATTCAATGTAAAATCGATAGCCACTTGTGTTTAATCAGTAATGAAATAGTAATTAGTGATAGAAGTAAGAGAGTAATGAAAATGTAATTACTGATAACATAATTTCTTAAATATTTTTCATGCTAAACACTATGCAAAACACTTCCATTCTTTATCACATTAAAGCTCTGTAAGAAAGCTATGATACGGGTAATTATTATCTTATTATCCTTGTTTTACTTCTGTAAAAACAGATTCAGAGATTAAGTAAATACCCCAGGTTATTTTAATTCTTAGGAAAATATTTATGGAGTACCAGTACTGCCCTAGGAATTGGATACATAGCAGTGAATGTAGCAGTTAGAAATCTCTGCCCCATGCAGCTCACATTCTAGTGGGAGAGGCAAACAATAAGCAAAATAAAAAAAAAATTAGTATGATAGTAATAAATGTGAAAGACAAAAATAATGCAGAGGGAGATAGTAATTTAAGATGGGTGGTTAGGAATGGCCCAGCTAAGATGATGACATTTGAATAGAGACGTAAAGAAATTGAGGGAACCAACCGCACAAACATCTGGAGAAAGATCATTTCAGAAAGTGGATAAAGCAAATGCAAAGTCCCTAATTTGGGAGTATGTCAGGAGTGTTTCGGGAATACGTAGGGGCCAGTGTGATGGGAATGAACTCGGGAAGTCAGAGAGATGATTGAGGGCAGATCATGCAGTAAGACAGGAAGACTTTTGTGAGTTTAGAATAGACAAATGAAATGATCTACCTTACTTTTTAAAAATATATTTTCAAAGTTTTGGAATAATTTTTTTTCTTTTAAAAATATATTTTTTGATTTCAGAGAGGAAGGGAGAGGGAGAAAGAAACATCAATGATGAGAGAGAATCATTGATTGGCTGCCTCCTGCATGCCAACACTGGAGATCCAACCAGCAACCTGGGCATGTGCCTTGACTGGGAATTGAACCATGACCTCCTGGTTCATAGGTAGACACTCAACCACTGAGCCATGCCAGCTGGGCTGGAATAATTTTTAATTCAGAGAAAAGCTGTACAGATAGTACACAGTGTTCCCATATATCATTCACCTACTTTTCTCTAATGTTAACATCTTACATAACAATGATACCTCTGTCAAGACTAAGACACTAACATTGGTGCATTACTATTTCCTAAACCACAGGCTTTAATCAGATTTAATCAATTTCCCACTAATGTTATTTTTCTGTTGCATTTAGTCTTCATGTCCCCTTCATCTTCCCCAATCTATGACAGTTTCTCAGTCTTGTTTTGTTTCTCCTGACTGTGAGAGTTTTGAAGAGTACTTGTCATGTATTTTGTAGAATGACTCAATTTGGAATTATTCAATGTCCTCTCATAATTTTTCCAGGCTCATTATTTTGGGAAATAGGTGAAGGACCTTTTCTCATCACAACATATCTGTGAGTAGGTGACATCCATATGACTTACTACTGGTGATAAGAGCCTTAATCACTGGGTTAAGATGGTGTCTGCTTGGTTTCTTCACTTTAAAGTTATGACTTTCCCTACTTTATTCTTTGGAAGTGAGCCACTAAGTCTAGTACACACTCAAAGAGGGGGAGGGGAAATTGATTTACAGCTCCATGAAGTCCTTTTAAACCAGTTTTTCTGGCTGTGGTGCTGAAAAAAGCTTGGGAGGGAGATCAATTAGAAAACTATTGTAAAAATCTAGTAAGAGGTGCTGGAGGCTTGGACTAGGGTATCTGCAGTGGAGGTGGTAGGACATAGTTGGGTTCCGGATATATTTTGAATACACAGCCTAATAATAATATTGACTGACAGATTTGTCATGGCCTGTAAAGATAGGAATCAAGGATGACTTCATTCACATGGTGATATGGAGATACAAGTTTCTGAGATGAGAAATAGTGTAAGGTGAGAAGGTCACATTGCTGGCAAGTGTGGGGGTAGTGAAGGTCTAAACCTGGTTCTTCCTGACTCAAAGCCCTAACTCAGCTCACCTTCTTTATCTGGGACATATCTGCTGGTAGAAATTACAATACAAGCTTAAGGTACTCTTACTGTGAGGTTACTCCACACCCCTTTGCAGACGGCCCTTTTCCAAGGGTCCAGCAGAGGTGTGTTTCCTCTCACTCAGCAGTCACATGGCAGCCTGCTAGTAGCAATACTCAGACTGGGAAACACTCAGGAATGGTCAGCTCTTACTGTGGTCACCATGGACTTGTACTGGATTCCTTATTATCTCACTGAAAAGGTTGGCTTCCTTCTACTAATTAAACACAACTTTTTATTACCATTGACAAAATTATCCAATAGCACATACCCTAAAGTAGTTCAAATCGGTCAAGGTTAAGGGATATTCTATGATATTCAGCACTAAAAAGTGATGATGTTTTAGAGATGTTTGACCATGTTGGAAGAGCTGATTGAATGGGCTAAAAGGAAAACAATGCAGATACAGATGTTAATTCATACATCTCACACACCCTTCTCCTTTTATGCCTCTTTTGCAATTTCAGTAGAAGCTGTTCAGGGGGATATACAACCAGAACTGATGGGAGCTCCTCCAGGCCTGGCTATAGAAACATATAGCTGAGGTATTGTTTTTAGCTAATCATGGATGTGTGCTAGTGGCTATTTACCTGCTAAAATATGTTGTCATTATATTTAGAATAACATCAAAACTCCACATTATGTTAAACAAAGTCCTATCAGATCTAGCCTCTGCCTACCTCTCCGCTCTTATGGCTCACAGGGTTCCAGCCAGAGAAGCTTACTTTTTGCCCTAACACTTGTAATTTTTCTGACCTCAATCCACATGTCCTTTGTACTTCCTGGACTGTGTGCCTAAAAAGTCCTCTTCCCCTGGCCTTTGCATGACTCATTGATTTATATTTTTTATATCTCAGTTAAAAACTTACCTTTCCAGAGGGGCCTCTTTCATTACCAGATCTAAAATTGGAACGCTCTGTTACTCCCTCTTACAACAAACACTTCTCTTTGCTGGCACTTCGAGTAATCTGAAATTGTTATTGCTTGCTTCCTTGATTATTTGCTGACTCCCTCTGCTAGAACACAGCCTCTTTCATGGCAAGGATGCTATTTGCTTTTTTTCACTGTATCCTCCGCAACTGGACTCATGCCTCCATAGTGGGTGATCAACAAATGTTTTTTAAGTCAATGAGTTAAGTGTCCTGAGGATTCTCTGAAACAGATTGTACACCATTCACTTCACCACCATAAATTGAAACATGTGGGAAAATGGGTCCTAGGGTAAATAAATGACAGGAAGACCTTTTGATGTGAGGATTCAAAATACATGTTTTGAATGGTGCAAGAATGAGTAGCAGCAGAACATGGGTGAGGGGCAGCCAGTAGAATGTCAGAAGCAGGCCTTTGAGAAGAGTTGATAAGTGTCTACCAACAGGCAGCAACCAAGTGGCGGGAACCTCCATTCCTGAGAGATTCATTTCCAAGGACTGGCTCTCTGCCACACACCAGGCACCCAAAGAATCTCAAGTTGTTTTACTATGCAAGTCCCCGTGGGCTTGTCAAGAAATAGAGAAGCGGGGACAGGAGGGCATTTTGGAAGCCAGTTACTAGTATCTTTAAAAGTTCATTGTTCATTTCCATTCCAGTCTCCTGGGAGCAATGGAAGAAATTCTCTAATGGGTACTTGATTTTTAAAGATGGAAACTAAATAGGAAACTGGGCATCTCAATTGGTTTCAGAAGAATCTGATGCATAACATGGTGGGAAAAGTATATAAAAAGACTTGAGTCTTCTGGGAAAATATGTTCCTCTTATAAAGTGAGAAAATGAAACCAATGCAATTTTGTCCACCTACGGACTATGGGAGTTGGTTATAGGTGCTGGATAGTGTCCTTTTCTTCGGTCCTGAGCCTTTGGATCCTCATGGAATCCGATAAAGGTGGGCCATGGAGTTGGTATTCAGGCGGAATTCTTAGATGCAGTATCTGGATCCAAAATCAGTTTAACCTTGGCAGGAGGCAAAGCTATTCCCAATTCAGAGGCAGGAGTGGACGTTGAAGGGGTTCTCTGTGAGCCAGGCTGTATCTCCAACAGAAATGAGCAGGGAGCCCCTGGGCCCAATTCAACTTTGCTAAAAAGCCAAGATGTTATGAGATTTGAAGATAAATAAGCCAAAATATGGGATGATCTTAGCAAGAAAACTCATCCCAGGGAGCAGAAGCAAATAAAAGGAAACCCGACACTATCTCCATAAAGCACAGACCATCTCAGGTTTATTTTACTTCCATTGCTTTTTTCCCCCCTCATTTTTTTCTTTTTCTTTTTTAAAAAGATCTGTTTGACATTCAATCTCTCCTTGAGGAAGGACCCTTTTATAAAATTTTAAATTTTGTAGTGTGCTGCCTCTTGCCCTTACCCCATTGCAGTGCTGACACAGGGTGAAGAGAAACAGAGGGTTCCCTCTCTTCCTTTCCACTTTCCTTGGCACACAATGTGCCCTTGCTTTCCTATATTCTTTCAAACCCCAAAGAAATGTTTAATGCATCTCACACTAAGGTGTTAATGACTGCCAAAACCATAATTACTCTTACAGAGCAAGGTGGTAAGAATGGAGAGTGGGGAGGGTCTTTGGGGAAAGGTGTATTGAGCAGGGTAACTGTTTTAATCACCCTTAAGACAGTTGGGGCAGTAGAATCCAGGATGATGGAGTCAGGAGATAGAGCAAAACCATGTAACACTTTGTTGTAGTCTTTACTGCCCTGTCTAGAGCGTTCTGCCTCCTGAACATAGCCCACTGCTTGCTCTCTTTGTACTGTTTTCTTCAAGGATGTGCAGGGCTTGTCCTGAAATGTTGGAAGGGCTGACAAGCCAGCAGGGAGCAGCTGACCTGACGTTGAGAAATTCTGCCTCCCCCTCTGGGGGCCAATACCACTCCCCCAGCTCTGCTGTAGACAGTGAGTGGGTTAGCTGCAGGTTGCTGCAGACTGGGTCAAGGGTTGGAACATGAGGAGAAAAATAAATCTAATCTTCAGCCATAGTTGTTCTTTCCTTAATCTACCACATCTACCAGGAAAAATCAGATCTGGCAGCTCAAGTGCCCGAGACTGGTACTGCGTGTACTTTCTGCCTTTTCACAAATTAGACTCTCAGAGATGCAGAAAGAGAAATAAAAGGAGGAGAAAAAAATGGGAGAGGAGAAAGTCAAGGAAGAGTGGCCTGGAACAAGGGACCAGATAAAATCTCAGTTTCTATCCCTTGCACCCATCCCTCTCCCGCCATGTGTCTGACAAAAAAATTGCATTGTTTAGATACATTAACAATATGGTATTAACAGCTGAACGGGCTGGGAGTCTCCTTCAGAGGAAACCTGAGTTCTTGCAGCCTGCCTCCTTGCTGCTGGAAGGAGGAAAGTAAGGCAGTGAGAGAGGGGGCTGTGCGTGCATTCTCAGATCCCCTTCTCCCAACGGGGTGAGAAGGGATTAGAGTTTGTTAACAGGTTTTTTCAAATAAAGTGTACTTGCAAGGAATATTTTTAATTCGCAATTTGCTGCCTCATTGTGATTAGAGGAGAGGGGCTGCAGTATGGTACGTTAATTCCTATACAAAGCAAGCCCCAGAACTCGGCTGCCCCTCTCGGGCAAGGGTGAGACAAGGAACCTGCAGGAGTGAGAGGAACCAAGGCCTGAGGCTGCTCGCTTGGCCCTGTGTCTGGCCTGAGTTTAACCGGTCATCCTTGCCCCACCCCCAAGAGATGGCACCATTCTTACCATCTTACCAGAGGGAGACCTCTACTAACCTGGCTTGGCTTTTTGGGGAGGTGACCCATCACCCCCAAACTTGGAAGGTGATTATATTAGTCAGACTTCTCCAGAGAAACAGAAGGATACTCTCTCTCTCTCTCTCTCTCTCTCTCTCTCTCTCTCTCTCTCACACACACACACACACACACAAAATAGGTACACACATGTATTCAGACACAGACATACATGTGTATATACATATATAATTTTATATATAAATAATAAAATAGTATATATAATACATATGTACATACTTTATATATAATACATATAAAGGGAGATTTATTATGAGGAATTGGCTTATGCATTTGTGGGGGCTGAGAAGTCCTATGTTCTGCCCTCTGCAACCTGGAGACCCAGGAGAGTCAGCACTGTAATTTCGGTCTAAGCTCAAAGGCCTGAGAACCAGGGCAGCAATGGTGTCAATATCAGTTCAAGGGCAGAAGAAGATGGATGCCCTAGTTTGAGCATCCAGGTAGGAAGAAAAAGGTGTGAATTCTTTCTTCTTCTGCTTTTTTTTCTCCTCAGACCAACAATAGGGTTGGCTGATGCTTGCCCACATTGAGGAAGGTGACTTGCTTTACTGAGTCCACCAATTCAAATGCTAATCCTGACCAGAAATTATATTTCATCTGGCAGCTGTGACACAGTCAAGTTGACACATGAAATGAACCAACACAGTGACTGAGATGCTGTGGCAGGTACCCAGGCCAGCATTTCATCACCCATTTTCTCCTCTGAGGACAGAGACCCTGAGGCTGGGCTGAGACCAGGGTGAGATGAACAAAGCACTCACAAGGGGCTGCCAAAAAATTCAGTCATCAAGACAATATCTTAATACTATAGTTTAAAAATAAAAATTAATATAAAAGAAAATCCATAGTGAACCAAGTACCAAAATTTTCAACCAAATAGGCTCAGTGTTACTGCTTTATCTTTTGCCTTCAGTTTCAGTATAACTAGCTCTTCACTGACCCTGACAATACGGTTCTGTGAGTGGAGACCTTTCTCTCCCCATGTCTCTTTCTTATTGAGGAAGAAGAAGACATCATAATGCAGCAGCTGTGTCAAGACTGGAGGAGACAGCTCATGGTTCAAAAGATCAGTAGTGTTAACTAAGCCTGTTGCTGAGACAACCTTGTAATTAACTGAGCATCTCATACTCTACCTCACACCTGCACAGTACCTGGCTGTGTGTTAAAGCAACTAGCCAGTCAGGAATGTCCTGATTCTATTAAGGCAAAAAAGTAAGGTCATTGTTGAGGAGCTTTCCAGCTGTCCTAGGTGGCAGGGCCATCTCTTTTGGTAGGACTTGTGGGTGGCCATGAACAAGACCCCCTGTGTCCTGCAGGTCTTCGTTATTCAGGTGATCCTCTGGGACCAGAGTTTGGCTGTCTGAGGAAGACACTTCCTTGGGTCTGGTGGATACTTTCTTCTTATTACACCTTAGGTAGGGCTCTTCTCCTTAATACCTAATTGCACTTCTATTAGCCACACTTCCTTCTGGTACAGGATCTGAAAGCATCTCAAGTTGAAGTATAAATGATTAATAATCTATAAGCATTCTTGGATAACAGCATTAGCCTAAGGCTTTGATCTTTGCTAAAAGTAATAGTGAAACCACAGGTATCAGGTAAAGCATAAAGAAGGCAAAATAGTTATTCTTTTTGCTGGTATGAAAATTACCCAGGCTATTCTGATTAATATATATTAGAACCCTGGTGCATGGATTCATGCACTAGTGGAGTCCCTCAGCCTGGATTGCACCCTCTCGAAATCTGGGACCCCTCAGGGGATGTTGGATAGCCAGTTTGGCCTGATCCCCACAGGCCCGATCCAGACAGGAGGGAGCCCAATCCTGTGCATTGAGCATCTGCCCCTGGTGGTCAGTGCACATCATAGCGACTGGTTGACCTGTTGTTTGGTCGACTGGTTGCTTAGGCTTTTATATGTATACTAGAGGCCCGATGCATGAAGATTCGTGCAAGAATAGGACTTCCTTCCCCTAGCTGCTGTCACCGGCTTCCCTCCAGCACCCAGGACCCGGGACCCGGGCCTTCACTCTGGCCGCCGCCTTTGCTCCACTGGAGCTGCCTTCCGCCTTCACTCTGGCCCACCCTCCTGTAGCTCCCTTCACCCCCGGCACCTCCCCAGCTGCTCTGCGCCTGTGCGCACACACTGCCCAAAGGCCCAGAGTGGCCAGGACAGGGTGGAATGCCTGCGTTGTCACCATGGTGAAGACACAGGCATCCCGGCCTGGCCGCCGCCATCTTTGTCGTATCAATTTGCATATTCCCTCCTTATTGGCTGTGGGTGCCGCCATCTTTGTTGTGGAGTGATGGTTAATTTGCATATTCCATCTTTATTAGAGAGGATAGATATTTTTTAAGACAGGTTACAGTCATCTGGGAATTTGTTGTTCTCCTTACTGCTCTAAATCAGGAAATATTTGGCATGGATTCTATACTAGTTTTTCCTCAAACGTTGTTGATGGCAATAGGGAGTGGAAAGTGCTTTGCAAATTATGAATTATTTCACACATTCATCTCAGTCCTTGAAATAACACTATGAGGTAGGAAACACCATT
>NW_005871074.1:5149328-5156593 GCF_000147115.1 Myotis lucifugus
GGGAAGTCTGGATAGTAATAAAAATAAGTAAGTTGACATTAACACTCAACACATACTCTTTGTTAAACACTTGGGTTACAATATTTGTCATAGCTTTTGACTTTTGTCTTAAAAAGTTCAATCCATCTCTTAAAAATATTGAAATGTTAGCTCTGTTTGCCCAAGGAAATGACTATCTCTATTAGTATTAATAGTAGGATGAAAGGAATCTCTTACATTTACTAATGATCTTTCACTGTTTCCCATTTTTGGATCTTCATTATTGTTCATTTTTTCATTTAGTAAGAAAAATTTTGCTTATGTAAGATATAGTTTAACTCTGAAGAATTTTCCTGGAAATATGATTTCTATGAAAAATCTCTTCCATTTAATAAACTTTACCAGATTTTAGCCTCAGAATAAAAGCTGCATGGATCTCTCTCTCTCTCTCTCTCTCTCTCTCTCTCTCTCTCTCGCTCCCTCCCTCTCCTACCTCCTTATCAAATTACTAGAGGCCCGGTGCACAAAAATTTGTGCACTCGGGTAGGTCCCTCAGCCGGGCCTATGCCCTCTTGCAGTCTAGGACCCCTCAGAGGATGTCCACCTGCTGGCTTAGGCCCTCTCCCTGGGGGATCAGGCCCAAGCTGGCAGTCAGATATCTCTCTGGCAGCCCGACAGCCCTCGGGGGATGTCCACTTGCCAGCGGGTAGCAGGCCTAAGCTGCAGTCGGACATCCTTAGAGCTGATGAGGAGACAGGAGAGGCTCCCATCACCATTGCTGTACTGGCAGCCTTCAGCCTGGCTTGTGGCTGAGCAGAGCTCCCCCTGTAGGAGCACACTGACCACCAGAGGGCAGCTGCTGCATTGAGCGTCTGCCCCCTGGTGGTCAGTGTGTGTCATAGTGACCAGTCATTCCCAGTCTTTCTGCTGTTAGGGTCAGTTTGCATATTACCCTTTTACTATATAGGATAGATGCCTGGTGCATGGGTGGGGGCCGGCTGGTTTGCCATGAAGGGTGTCCCAGATCAAGGTGGGCGTCCCGCTTGGGTGCCTGGCCAGCCTGGGTGAGGGGCTGATGGCTGTTTGCAGCTGGTCACACCCTCTTCAGAGTGGGGATCCCCACTGGGGTGCCTGGCCAGCCTGGGTGAGGGGCTGATGGCTGTTTGCAGGCTGGTCAAGCCCCCCAGCGATGGAAGCTCCCAGCCTCTCCTTTTTTTATTTATTTTTTATTCTGGGATTTATTTACCTTCTATAATTGAAACTTTGTAGCCTTGAGAGGAGCTCAGAGCTTGCCAGGGTGGGCAGGAGGGAAGCCTCCTGCTCGCTCCAGCTCCATGGCCATGGCCAGCTGAAAGCAGGTATCTGGGGTTTATTTACCTTCTATAATTGAAACTTTGTTGACTTGAGAGGAGGCAGCAGCCAGCCGGGAAGCTTGGCTTCCTCCATCATTGGGGCAACCAAGCCTCCTGCTAGCTCCAGCTCCGTGGCTGCCGGCCACCATCTTGGTTGGGTTAATTTGCATATAGTTGCTCTGATTGGCTGGTGGGCGTGGCTTAAGGCGTAGCAAAGGTACGGTCAATTTGCATGTTTGTCTTTTATTAGTGTAGATTTGTCTGATCCATTTCTTACTTTACTTTTTCATTGAATAACCCACCTGCCAGAGTGAACTATGGAGTCTTTTCTAGACGAAATATAAAAACATTAGTCATGAGGATCTCATGGCTCTCTTTCACCAGTCTGATCAACAGGACTGTCAGCTCATTCTCTTTCTTTTCTAGCTTCCCATGAGGACCAAAGGCTGACAGAATGTCAGCAGAAGGAATTTAGTGTGGACCATTTTGATGTATTCCTCCTCTGTACTCTTGCTACTATTGATGCCATCACTGTCACAGTTTCTAGGCTGCGCTGCAGTTGTTAAAGCTTCTACTATTACCTTGGGTAAGAGCAGGCATCTAGACTGAACTATGGGAACAATGCAGTTAACATCTGAGTAGTGTCAATTTCTTCAACTTTCAGAGTTCCTGATAAGGCTATTTGGGATTGCTAAGTTTGAAAGATATAAAGTAATAGCTTTAAATATGGTTTCTTTAAGATTTAAATAAAAATATGGCATAATAATTCATAAGAGAGCTTTTAAAGTAAATATCATCAGTGGTGAGCTGGAGCTGGTCCATACCCGACAATGAGCTGACTATTACATTTTTAGAAATTTTGCGAGCAGGCTATAAAATACAGACATTATTAAAATTAAATTATAGAAACTTAACTTGAAATAAATTATATTAAAAACAATGGTAATGAAAATTCACACTCATTACTTTCTAATTATTTTTACCACATTTTATGATTAGCTATGCTTTCCATGTTGTTAATTATGGTGGGAATGCTATATAACTTTGTTCTATGGCTCATCTCTTCTCAACACTGCATTCAATAAAGTCACATTGGTAACTTGAAATTGGGTGTTTTAGGTCTATTTACACCACAGAAATTGGCAAATGTTAACAAATTAGGGCTTTTGCTTCAAAGAGTTAATTGTTCAATATTTACCAGCACACTGCTGGGTACAGTTATTTCTATTGTTATAGACAAGAAAATAGAGGCTCAGAAGGTGAGTTAATCTTTTTTTAAAAACTTTTTTATTGTTGAAAGTATTACAGATGTCCTCTTTTTTCTCCCACTGACCCCTTATAGCCTTCCCCTGCCCCCCACCACAGGCCTCCACCACCCTATTGTCTGTGTCCAAGGTGAATTAATCTTTAAGGTCTTCTAGGTTCTGCCATCACTGGCCACAGAACACTAAAGCAGGACGGACATTTGGATTACTTTGTTAGCTGTTAGGCATTAGTGGGAAACAGGAATCACTCCCTTCTCCTCATCGAAACCTCTCAAAATGTCATCTCCACTTCTTACCAGCTTCCTTCCACTTCATTCCCCACCCAGTGAGTAGATTTTGGCATCTTCTACTCACAAGTTTCACACTCCACCAAAGTGCCACAATGTCTCAAGGTACATCACACCTAGAAATTCACAAATTAACTTCCACTCGTGTGACTCAGAAGAGCCTCAGAAATGATGAGAAATTTTGCTACATGGCAGCTTGTGTGGGTACGAAAGGGTATGGTGAAATAAAGGGGAAATAAAGCAAAACAGAAAACATGTTTGTTAAGCCTGGGCACCTGCAAGTACCCTTTTGCCCACATTAAACCTCTCCATCCTGCTCCTGCCCCCTCCTCAGGCCTACTGCACTATTGTCTGTGTTCATGGGCTATGCATATATGCATATAAATTCTTTGGTTAATCTCTTTCTGACCTCCCTCTCTTCCCTCTGAGATTGGTTAGTCCGTTGCATGCTTCCATGTCTCTGATCTATTTGTTTGTCAGTTTATTTTGTTCATTAGATTCCATATATAAGTGAGATTATGTGATACTTGTCTTTCTCTGACTAGGTTATTTCACTTAGCATAATACTCTCCAGGTCCCTCCATGCTGTCTCAAAGGGTAAAAGATCCTCCTCCTCCTCCTCCTCCTCCTCCTCCTCCTCCTCCTCCTCCTCCTCCTCCTCCTCCTCCTCCTCCTTCTTCTTCTTCTTCTTCTTCTTCTTCTTCTTCTTCTTCTTCTTCTTCTTCTTCTTCTCCTTCTTCTCCTTCTTCTCCTTCTTCTTCTTTTTTTTTTTTTTTTTTACAGCTGGAGGGTATTCCATTATATAAATGTACCACATCATTCTTATCTACTCATCTACTGATGGGCTCTTGGGCTGTTTCCAGATCTTAGCTATTGTAAATAACACTGTTATGAATATAGGGGTGCATATATTCTGTCTGATTGGTGTTTCAGGATTTTTAGGATATATTCCTAGAAGTGGGATCACTGGGTCAAATGGCAGTTCCATTTTTAATTTTTTGAGGAAACTCCATATTGTTTTCCATAGTGGCTGCACCAGTCTGCATTCCCACCAGCAATGTACTAGGGTTCCCTTTTCTCCACATCCTAGCCAGCACTTGTCATTTGTTGATTTGTTGATGGTAGCCATTCTGGCAGGTGTGAGGTGATAGTTCCTTATTGTTTTAACTTGCATCTCTCTGATGATTTGAGCATTTTTTCATGTCTGTCTCTTGGCCATCTGTATATCCTCTTTGAAGAAGTGTCTATTTAGAACCTTTGGCCATTTTTAAATAAGATTGTTTGTTTTCCTTTTGTTAAGTTCTTTATGTATTTTGGAAATTAACCCCTTATCAGATGTATTATTGGAAAATATTTCCTCCCATACAATGGGTACCTCTTTATTCTTGTTTAGCGTGGATCCCGGCTTTGATATTTTTATTTAGTAACAACATCTAAAGGCATCCTTCAAAAAGACATTGAAGAAACTTGCTGAAAATCCTGTAGAAGAATTCCTTATATTTAAAAAAAATTTTTCATGTAATTTTACATTTGAATTAGACACTGCCTTTTTAATTTAAATTTTTAAAAGTTAAAGTATATTTGGCATACAATAGTATATTACTTTCAGGTAAATTTTGGTTTGTCAGTGATACATTAAGGCATGGGGGATAATTTATCCAGGATTGAACAAGTAACTAGATTGATGTGAAACTTGGGATTGATTTTAAGTGTAAGCTCTGATAACAGTATTTAGTGAACAATCACTCTATGTCAAACATGTGTTAGAGCTAGGTACCTTTTTTATATATATATACTATCTTATTTGGGTCCCTCAAGATAACTGTTGTTGCTCATATTTTATAGACAAGGGCACTGGGGCATAAAATAATTAGAAATTTTATCCAAAATCCTGTAGCAACTTAATGTTATGGCCATTGAAAAGCCCAGCCCTGCCTGACCTTGGAATAGATACTCTGAGCCATATACTTCAAATTAATAGGTCCAAACCTAAATGACATGTTCTGTTCTACACTTACTTCCATTAGTGAGAAAACGCACAAAAACATAGCCTGCCATAAAGAATGTTTAGCATGTACCTGTCATTCTAGTAAAGTGCTTTTAGACATTTGTTCCCTAGTGAGGGATTTGGGAATACAGCACCATAAGAAAAAGCAGCAGAGTAAATATAAAATGACCCCAGTTCTTTGCTGTCAAGCTCTGACGTTCAGTCACCAGTAGCTCTGGGTCATGGGAAAGTGACCTATAAATAGAAAGTCTCAGAACTTCATTCAATTGGGTGAAGTTTAAAATGCAAACACCAGTGTGCCTCTGTATGAAATTTAGTGTTTTGTGGTTTGGTTTTGTTTTTTTCTACTCCATGGATCCTTGTATCCCAAGAGAACTCCTCAGGCAGGTTTTTGTGGAAATACAAAACAAATACTTTGAGTGTGAATTAAAAAACGCTTACACTTTAACTCATGGGACACAAATGTGTGGGTTGCTATAACAGAACTTCAAAGACAAGCACAAGCACAAATCAGAGGAGACTATAGACCCAGATCTGTATTTACTGTAGGGTCTTCAGCTCCAAGTTACCTTGAAAAAGAGTCTTCATAATTCTAAATCTTGGCCTTTCTCCGAAAGAAGGTTCATTATGCTATTCCAAGTAGCTCTCTTGGAAGTGAGGAGGACTGTCATTGGGGAATGGTGGGTCTGTAGGTAAGGGATCAGGCAATTTCTCACCCTCAGTAAAGTTGATAAGCCTGCATCAGTTCCTATGTATTTTAAGGTGTTACTTTGATTTCAGAATCTTCTAACGGGGAATCAGACCCCCCACCTCCTGCAAACATTGCTTATTTTTTCTACTATGAATCAATGACACACAGTGGTATTCTGTGTTTTATTGCTGTGAAACTACTTACTCCAAAACTTTGCAGCTTAAAGCAATCATTTAATTTTTCTCACAATTTTGTGAGTCAGGAATTCCAGAGAGGCTCAATAGGGTAACTTTCACTTGGGGTCTCTCATTAGATGTTGGTTGGGTCTGGCCTCATCTGACGTCTTGGCTGGGTTGGACCTATAAGATGGCTCAGCTGCATGGCTAGCAGTCCACACTGGCTGTTGGCTGGGTGCTCAGTAGGGACTGTTGACCAGAGCACTTACATTTAACCTGTATAGCACAACATTCTCAGTATAGTCAGGCATCTCACTTGATCCCTGGCTTCCCCCAGAGTCTGAGAATCAGGTGGATACTGCCTGGCCTTTTCTCACCCAGCCTCAGAAGTCATGTGGCATTACTTCTGCATCCTATTGGTCAAAGCAGTCACAAATCTCCTCAGGTTCAAGAAAAAGACATAGATCCTTCTTGCCTGGAGGTGTGTCAAAGGATTTGGGATACTATAAAAATGAATTTATAGAAATAATAGCTACACCAGACTGCTCCAGAGACTGTGCTTATAACTGCTAAATTATACTGTTAACAAGTTTTCTTTTTATAAGTGATAAAATTATGATGGGTAATTATGAAAGGTTTATTTTCACATATGAACAGGAAGGTCAAGTACAACCAACACATGACTTTTTGGTCAATTTGGTCACAGAGCATGACCTTTTAAATTATTTTGTATCTTATTAATTTTTTCTCTTATTATTTTTATTCCTTATACTATATTTTTGTTTATTAATTTGCTCTCTTTTTGAATGTTTACATTTAAGTTTTAAACATTTTCTTTTAGTATATTTAAGAATAAAAATTTATTTCTAATATATGCTTCCTGAATTTCAAAAGATCATGTATATATTTTTATTTTTGCTGTCATATAGTACTAAATATTTTATAATTTTCTGAAGTAATGAGCATTTCTAATGAAATTTTGATAAATTCTAATGTATCTAGTTTTCATTTTATGGGTTGTGCTTTTGGTGTCAAATCTAAGAACTTTTTCTTTCTCTTAATCCCAATAATTTTCTCTCATTTTTTAATTTTTATAACTTTATATTTTACATTTAAGTTTGTGATAGATTTTGAGTTACTTCTGCATAAATTAGGTTTTGTATACTATTGAGACTTAGGGTTGAGGTTCATTTCTTTTTAACTAATAGATGTTCAGTGCTCTATTAACATTTGTTAAAGGTTATCTTTTCTCCATGAATTGCTTTTGCATCTTTTTCAAACTTCCATTTGACTTATTTTGTATGGGATTATTCTTGGGTTTAATTAATCTATGTGTCTATTGCCTCTGCCAATAACATACAGTCTTGATCACTGTAGGCTATCTATACTAATAAAAGGGTAATATCCTAATAGACCAGAAGACCTTCCGCGAGACCTTCCGATGTCCTCCAGACAAGCCTTGTGGGCAGGGCCGAAGCAGCAGAGGTGGATAGGGGCCATCAGACCA
>NW_005871074.1:5157249-5213416 GCF_000147115.1 Myotis lucifugus
ATATATATATATATATATATATATATATATATATATATATATATATATATATAAAAGCCTAAGTGACCAGATGACTGGCTGGTAGCTATGATGTGCAATGACCACCTGACCACCAGGGGGCAGATGCTCAATGCAGGAGCTGCTGAGTGACAGCAACTTTGCAGAGTGCCCTCTTGTAATCCGGGACCCCTTAGGGGATGCCAGAGAGCTGGTTTCAGCCCATTCCCCGCCTGCCAGGCCGAGGGACCCCACTTGCCAGAGGGACCCCATTCACTCTGTAGATGCCCCTCGAACCCCAGCTTCGCCCCAGGTGCAGAGAGAGAGAGAGAGAGAGAGAGAGAGAGAGAGAGACCTCACAAGTTTGGCTTCAGGGCATGTCCGGCTCACCGGCCCATCTTGCCCAGTCCCGCCCTGCTGGCTACCTTCTAATTTCCTTTCAATGTGCAGGAATCCGTACACCGGGCCTCTAGTGTAATATAATGTCCTAAAACTGGATAGGCTCCTTCCTCAGACTTTATTTTTCACTTTTTTGTTGTTTTGTTTTGGTCAACAGGATTGGCATTTCTCACACCTGAACAGAAGATATGATTATGCTTATGTGATTTGACTATGTCTCTCTCACTGCTACCCTCCACTAAAAGAAGCCATTCCAAGATTATGGGTTCTCCTTCATTCTGGGTTCTTGGGAGGGTAAACTCGAGGGGCCCAGTTAAAACCAGCCCAGCTCAGTAATGACCAGCAGAGCTGAAGTCAAACACAGTTCTCATTACAAGGTTAGTGAGCAAGAAATAAATGCCTTTTCCCCCTGTAAGTTACTGCTATGTCAGGGTTATTTGTTATGATAGGATGACTATTCAATCAATAATATAATATTAGGCCCTTTTTCTTCTCATTCTACACAGTGACCTTGAGCAATCTTATCCATACATTTAACACTAAAACACTGAGGACTCTAAATGTGTACTTCAAACTTTTATCTTTCTTCTGAACTTCAGACTCACATTTCTACCTGCCAACTCTGGCTCAAAGGCATTCCATCTGAAGAAGCTTTTACTCACCCAAAGTTAAAGCTCTTACTCTGTGCTGCAACATCACCTTTTCCATAACTTTATTTATAATATTTACCTCATTGTAATGCAATTACTGATTTATGTACACTTCTCACTGCTAGGCCAGGATCTCCTTGAGAGTAGAGATCTTATCATTTCCAGCCTAGGATTCAGCTTGGGCCACATAATTATGTTCTTTAAATATTTGTTGAAATAATGTGATGGTAAAGTACTATTAGACTCAAAAATAAATATTATCACCATTTTAGAAAAATTTTCATTTTCACACAGAAACCTAAGACAACAAATATGGCTAACAAAAAAGAAAAAAAAAAAAGAATGTTAAGGCACAACATTTATTTTCTAGTTAGGTAGAAAGCAGATTTTTTTCAATTATAGGAGGTAAGGCCCCAACTATTCAATAACAATTTATGAAACCTTACTGATTTTTCCACTTATTGTTTTAATCCCCGATTTTACATTAACTACACAGAATCAATTTTTTTAAAGATACATTTTATTGATTTTTTTTACAGAAAGGAAGGGAGAAGGATAGAGAGTTAGAAACATTGATCAGCTGCCTCCTGCACACCCCCTACTGGGGATGTGCCCGCAAACAAGGTACATGCCCTTGACTGGAATCGAACCTGGGACCCCTCAGTCCGCAGGCCGACGCTCTGTCCACTGAGCCAAATCAGTTAGGGCTCAATTTTGTTTTTAAGAAGGAATGGGAAAAGGAAAGAGGAAAGGAACCTTTTATTGACAATCTACTTCCTTGACTGCATGTTAGGATTTTTCTCTTTGTCTTGTTTTATTTCTTCAGAAGCTTTTAAGATATGTTATTGTAGAGACAGATTGGTTTTTAAAGAAGTTAAATTACTTGCCCTAGGCCACTCACCTACTAAAGTGTAGAGCCAGGACTGGAACCTTTGGTGCCTGACTTAACATCTAGGAGTCTTTTTGTGATTTTACTCTACCATCTCTTTAAGAGTCCCTACTCATGTGTGTACAAGAAGTCATTGTCCTCACACACCCATAGAAGATGAAGGAAGACAGAATACTGTGCTATATAAAACTATCAGCATTCTGGAGAGAAGTCAACTGGAACCCACGAAGGATATCAGGGCTCTTCTTCCTCAATGAACTGCTCATTGATATGATGTTTCCTCATGTTTTCAGTGCCCAACCTGTGATTTGTCACCCTGATATGAATATAGGTTTCAGTGTTTGAAGTGGGAGAGGATTGAAAGATAGCCAAAGTGAACTTATTTCCAGCCATTCATAACATGTCCATTCCTATTTTCTTTCTGGCATCTAAAGGATTACATTATAGACTCACTGTCCTGCTACATTTAATTTGAAAAAACAAATTCACTTTTGAAATCATGGAGACAAAAAAACCAGAAAAGGTAGAACTATGTTTTCACCTTTGGAACTAAAAATTGTGGTTATTGTTTGAAATGCTTTACAATGAAAACACATTATTAGAATAGAAATCATTGTTAAAATAGAAATCTTTCTTGATTTTGAAAATATAGGTTATTTTTATATACACTTTTTAAAGAGCAACAACCTTCTGAACTACTAGAATATTTTGAGAATAAATTTTATAACCTAATTTTTGCATTTTGTTTCTCACCAACTTCTTTTGGTTATGAGCTTTCCAAAAGGGAAAGGCTGCAAAAGTGAAAAGGGAAGTGACCTTTTTGGCACAGAGATGCAGTGGCCACCTCACCTCTAACCATTAGGCTCTACGTTCGTCTACAGGAGCTATCCTCTTTTTCCAAACACATCATTACCCTGTGCTTACCCATTTCATTTTTTGGAAATATATGTTTGTCTAAGAAGAATATTAAAAATATTTGTAACTGATATATTAATTTCATTGATCTAATGAGTGTCCACTTTGTGTCTGTTGGTGTTCTCTGTGTGTGTGTGAGAAGTACTATGAAACATGGAAAATGATAAAGACAAAAACTGGGGACATGAGGAATAGGGCTGGCTTTTTCAGACACTGTAAACAAAGAAAACTCAAATCAAATTTGAGTCCTGAATTGTGGGAAAATGTTATAGGAAGTTCAAGGAGCAAGTTCTGGAAGCAGAGGGAACAGCAAATGCTCTTGGAATATTTGGGCAAAAGAAAGAAAAACAGTGGTGCTGAAGTGCAGAAAACAGGGGAAGAAGCAAAGGCAGACCATTTAGAGAAATACAGGCATGCTGAGGATTTTGTATTTTATTCTAATTGTCATGGGAAATCATTGAAGAGTTTAACCTGGGGGGTAATATCATCTGATAAAGCTGAACCGTTAAAGTCTAACAACTGAAGATTTAATCTTTGTATTTCACTATTATTTTAAAAGTAAAGGATCAGAAGTAATTAATTATGAAGAAGGTGGCAAAATAATTTTTACTTCTTTTCTTCTGCTCCTCCTTTTCCCTCTAGGGAGCCCATGATTTGGCTTGCTGTTTCTGTGATGGCAAGAATCAGGCCTGTGTGGAGCCCCTCTGGCCTGGTTTTCTTGCATATGTCAGTTGAGTCTGATGCCAGGTGGTGATTGAAATAAACACAGTGTATTAGTTCAGTCATTGCAGCATTTCTGTCTGACTGGGTTGGTGGTTAACAAGAGAATTTGGTGAATTGTAGAGTTATTCACTAACTGGCACCTGTGACTAGAATGAAACCAAGACATAGATTGAAAAGGTGACAGCCTCTTGAGAAGGAGTGCCTGGAATAACAGCTCATGAGCTCCCTGGAACCTATGTTCCTTGGCAATAACATGTGCTCTCAGCCATGCTGGCAGGGACCGTGTGGCCATCTGTCCTAGAGCAAAGGGTTTCTGTGGTATCCTGCCATTCAGTTAAAGCTGCTCACAGATCCAGTGCACAAGGATGAAATGCTTCAGCATTTCCCACCTCTTTATCTAAAGAAGGAAAGATAGCTTGGTGACCTGTAGACAGAATATAAGGTACCATCCTTCAGAGAGAGTCTGGAAGCAGCAGTCTGGAAAGTTAATGCAGACTTCAAGCTCAGAGAGTGTGATTTGTAGTTGCTACATTTCCTTGGTTATTCTCTAACCCATGAGGCCACTGATAATGTCTGCTTGAGGATATTTGCATAGTCATCTTATCTGAAATGTGATTCGTTTTGTCAGTGCTATGCAATACTAGGAGACTGAGAAATATTATTAATCTATATGTATGAGATATTAAAAATCTAAATCTAAGGAACCAGGCTTTCCTTTTTAATCTCTATGTATGAGTCTGGAATTTCTTATAGTTACCTTAACACTGCAAAGCTATATAAATATGTGAGCCAATATTCTTCCTTGTAAGATAGGAGGAGGCAGACATAATTAGCCAACATCTTTCTGCAGGTATGGAAGCTGATGCTTAGAGAGGTTCCGAGAGAGTGTCATAGAAAAGCATTAGATGAGTTTTTAACATGTGAATTAACTCTAGTTCAATAACGTATTTTTAAAATACCTACCATGTATTCAAATGTAGTACATGAGGCCTTGCTTCTTCACCTCATAGAGTATATAGGTTTCTTGGAAAGATATGGTACACAATTAAATTTGCTAAAATTTAAACTGAATATGCAATATCAGAGAAGTAATCTAATAGGTGGCTTAACATTTGTGGGATAAGAAGAACACCATATTAAAAATCTAGACTTTAACCTGTATTGTGGAACTATTGACAGATTTTAAGTAGGAAATAGCTATATTTGTCTTTTAAAAAGATCAATCTGGTAGCAGTGTAAAAAATATGTCTATATATTGGAAGAAGGTGATACTGGAAGTAGAGGAAAAACTACTTGTTTAAGTTAGAGATAAATCCAAGCCTGGCTCCTGGGGCTCAGGACTGTAGCCAATTGCTTTTTCCATGATTGTATATTCTTCACCTATTTTATGTACACTTCAAGATTCAACCATATTAGTACTGAATAGGAAATTACCTTCAGACTAAACCAGGATTCAGTTAATAGTACTAGGTTAGTTGAGTGGCCATTTGGAAAAATAAAATGAAATTGGATCCCAAGCTCAGTACTTATACTAAAAAGTTCCAAATGGATCATAGATTTAATGTAAAAACACACACACCTAATTTAACTTAGATCATCATCATCATCATCAATGTGCCAACCTTACAATAAGCAAAAGTCAAAAGACAAATCATGAAACATACTTGAGAGGACTAATTTTTCTAATATTGATTTTCTAATAAATCTAATAACCCAATAGAAAAAATGAGTAAAATACAGTTCACAGAAAAGCAATATAAGTGGCTCAAATATGAAAAGATCCTAATATTACTCATAACATGAACACTATATATCAAAACTATACTGAGATACCAATTTCACATACCAGTTTGGCATGTATTTTATACTTGACAAGAGATTATGGGAACCAGAACTCTCAGATGTTTTGGATAGAAATGTAAATTGTTATAATCTCTAGGGGGGCGCAATTTTTAAAACACTATCAAAATAACAAATGGAAAATAGAAAGATGTCTTTGGAACAAGCAATTCTACCACTAAGAATTTAGAACTAACAGTATACTTGGCATATGTGGAATGTTATATATCTAAGTTTATACAGTGCACTGTTTATAAGTAGCAAAATATTAAAAACAACCTAAATATCCTTCAATAAGGAATAATTAAGTTATGTAGCATTCCAACAATGAAATACTATGCAACTATATAAAGGAATAAGAAGAGGTTTTTATATCCTGATATAGAAAGACCTCCAATGAGTTGTGAAAAAAATCTAGGTGCAAACAGATGCATTGGTATCCTAATATTTATATAATATGGGATAAAAAGGTTCCATGTACAAATGCATCATATTCAGAGAGTTAATCCCTTGTATATTCATAAAATACACCTCAAGCACTATAAAAAGGTGATCAAATTCATTGACCCAGAGGAGGGAAACTGGAATCTGTGTCTAGAGTTTAGGACTGGAGGGATAATTTTCGCAATGGGCTCTTCCTTTTGTATTTTGTATCATGTGAATGTATAATGTATGGAAAAATAATATTAATGAGAAAACAGAGTCAACCATCAGAAACCAAAGATAAGCTCACCATAAGTGAATATGGAATGCCATAAATTGCTCAGGTTCTTTCCCCTATCTAGTTTCTTATTTAGTCTTTATCTGTTATCATTCCATTTCACAAAGAGCAAATTGCCTTGTAAAGATAAGAAACTTTTCCAAAATCACACAGGTAAGGAGTGAAACTTAGATCTGTCTTAATAAATCATTAAGTTAGCACTATTTGCCTTTCAATTGCCAATTTTTGCTTGTTTCAATAATTTTTTTAAATAATGGACATTGCTAGGATGCGTGAGTCCATTCTATTTTCACAGAACATTTCCATTGTTGTTGTTCTTTTTTAGTGTTTTAAGGATTTTAAGGATAAGTTTGAGCCCAGAGAAAGCCTAAAGCACAAGGAAAAGAAAATCTGAGGGCACAGTTAGCTTCCCCAAAGTTAGACTTCAGTTTGCCTCTCAGCAGCAGGAACAGCAGGCCACTCTACCTGATGGCTACTGGAACATTATAATAAATCATTCATCCTTGTTTGAGAGGTCACTTTATTACAGAATGCATGAGGTGACAGGTGGCAGTGCAATGCTCAGAAGGGCACCAGGAGAGCTGCTTTTTTGTCTGTGCACCCCGTGGACATTATGTTTATTAAGTTCTATTTTACTTTCAAGGAGAAAATTGTGCCCGGTAATTATGTGTCTCTGACTTGTCAGCTCCTAAGAGATGGTCTGACAGATAGGGTGCCAATTATATTGACAGATCCTGTTCCATGAATTCCACAGTGGCATGGCTTATCCTTGCCCTCTCCCACCTGCTAAGAGCAGATCATTAAAGCAGGTAGAGGCACATCATCAGGAAAGGCACACAGCCAACAAGATAGAGGGGGTACATTTTCTTTTCATCATAACCCTCCCTCTAACTGAGCAAGTTCCAGGGATGAGACTCGTGTAAAACAAGATGTCTCAGAAGCACAAAGGTGTGAGAGTACAAGGAAAGACTGAGAAAGGGTCCATGCTGGTCTCATTGAAATGAGATTGGCTGTGAGGTAAGCCTCCAATTCTGGTTTCGCCTAGGGGTTGTTATTTGATTTTTAAAAAGACAGGGCACAGTTTTTTTTGGTAGGAAGGTTAATTAAAGTCTGGGTTGAAGTATGAAAATGCCACTTGGCAATAGTTTCTACTACTTGGGAGCTGAAGGGTCTGATTCAGGTCTTGTCCCTCATAATTAAAGGCACTCATGATATTAAATTGGCTGGACAACTGTGCCAAAATGAAAATTGCTATGCACTATTATTTTCTTCTTTCAGTAAGCACATAATAAATTTACAGTTAATATCCACTGTCAATTTATACCTGTTAGATGGTGTTAAATTTGTACAGTCTTTCCAAAGAGCTCTAACAATGTTTCAAATATTATTCAATTGTTCATACATATTCAACAATTTAATCTCAAGTTCTCTTTTTAAGGAAATATTTGAATAAATGAGCAAAGATGCATGTAAAGGATGTTCATTTCAGTATTGTTTATAATAGTTAAAAACTGTGAGCCTTTTAAGTGTACAAAAAGTATTGAGCCATTAAAATTATGTCAATATATCAAATTATGTCTAATTATCAATGTGAAAATGTTTGTGTTTTGATAGAAAAACTGTTTAGAAAACCATATTTATAGTGTGAGTTTAGTTTTTGCATATGTGTATGCATAATATATTAAATGTATAAATAATATGAGACTATACAATAAGAAGTGCCCAGTAACACTCTTTGTGTAATAGGCCTAAAAATGCCTTTTTCTCTTGAACATTCTGCTTGTTCATATTTTCTAATTTGTCCACTATAAACATAGATTACTTGTAAGATGGAAAAAAAATCTGCCAAAGGATTTACCACTCAAAGCACTCTATCTGAATTTTAAATTGAAATGACAATAAAAATAGATAACATTATGTTCTCTAACTAAATAAAACTAGTGTGCTTGTAATATACTGACTGAGCACCTCTTGTATTAATTTGTGGCATTGAGCCTGCCTAAGGTAAGAACCCACTAGAAACTTTAGACTGCATTATTTATCCTTTGCTAATATGTTAGCCTTGAATTACATTTTGTCTTTTGTTTATATGAAGACTTATTTATCAATTTATATTCACATTTTTCCTATTTCCATATTGTGAATTAATGACATTGACAACTATGAGTAATATTGATAGTTAATCTAAAAGTGATATTTTTTAATCAAAAGAGCTGATCACTGATATATAAGGGCATATGAAGGCTTTAAGCAATTATATTTTCTATCTTCTTCACTCTCTCCCTGTAGCCTCTTACTTAGTATTATTCACCAAATAAATAGAGATGACAATGATAATGCATTCAACTGCACATATATTATTCATTTCCTCACAGATATTTTTAGAGCAGATAATAATGAATAAGGTAGTGAACTTAGGGCTACAGGGTATATAAGTCACAGTTCATTACTTTGAAAAGCTTATCTGTAGGTGGGTGATATTTATATATCATACTATTCTGGGTACTATGGAAGCAGCATAAAGTATGAACACGGGTCTTTGAGAGTTACAGGGGAAAAATTTACACCTAATCAGACTCCATGAAATTTGACTGGATGTTGAAGGACTGGAGGTAAATCTCCAGGTGGAAATTGGGAGGAGATATTCTGTATAGCAGGTCTGTCACAAGCTACGGAGTGGACATGGGAGATTGAATGCATGTTTGGAGAGCGACCTCCAGTTTGGGTTGACAATAGCATGATTTACAAGGGGTTATTGGAGAAGTAGATTTGGATCAGTATATGGAGATTTTGAATCCTAAGCAAAGAAGCCTACACTCTGTTCAATAGTCCAATAAGATGAGGAGTCTGTAGCATTTGAATAGGTTACTGATATTATTAATTTGTGTATGAGAGAATCAATTTGCTAATACCTCATAGGATGACTGGAGGAAGAAGATGTCAATTTTTGAATGTCTTGACTCATCATCAGAAATTTGTCAGTAGCAAATTACTCAAGTTTTTCCATGTTCATAACACTCATTGCTATCTTTTTGCATCAACTTGGTATATAGTCAGAATTGCACTGATAAGAGATCTATTTACTTGAGGAAGGGAAAACAGGGGAGATCATGAACTTAAGCTTCAACTGGACCCTTTATTTTATTATTTTTTTAATATATATTTGTATTGATTTCAGAGAGGAAGGGAGAGGGGGAGAGAGAGAGAGAAACATCAATGATGAGAGTGAATCATTGATTGGCTGCCTCTTGCATGCTCCCTACTGGGGACTGAGCCTGCAACCTGGGCCTGTGCCCTTGACTAGAATGGAATTCAGGACCCTTTAGTCCTCAGACCGACACTCTATTCACTGAGCCAAACCATCTAGGGCAGGACACTTTATTTTTGTCTGATGTACTTTTCTCATTGTTACAGTTGGGTTAGGGCCAAAGAAGTTATTCATATACTGGTTAAGCACTTACACTAGAATCAGAATGTCTGATTCTGAATTGTATCACTTACTAGATGTATGACTCAGAACAAATTACATATACTTCCTGTTCCTTAATTTCCTTACTTTTAAATAGGAAAAATTATTAAACCTGCTTCATAGGTCTGCTGTGTAGATTAAATTTTAAAATATCTATACAATGCTTAGAATAGTGGTTGCCTCATAGTAAACCTTTAATGAATGTTGAAGATACTATTTTTTTCTCCTTTATGAAAAAACAAAAACAAAAACAAAAAACCAACAGGATACTATGTTGTGTCTGGATTTGAATTGACCAATTCAATAGTTTGCAGTTCAGTTCACCTTTTCATTGAGAATATATCCCTTTACTCCTGATTTTATAGAAAGGAGCGTGTCAGATTCTCACTTTGCCTTCCCCAATCTTAAGAAATGTTCTTTTGCTATTGTTGGCCACTAGAAACTAAGTTCCTTTGATCCTGAATTTGCTCTTGCCCTCTCCCCGACCCCAGCAGAACCATCAGGCTCCTGCTTATAGTCTGATTTTCAGTATCTTCTTTATTTAGCTTCTGAGATGTTCTTATACCTCAAATGTGTATTTTAAAAGATGTTGATCATATATTTTCCAGCCTTTTACATACTTTATATTAGTTTAATGCTAAATGGAATTTCTTTATACTTGCTCTCTTGCCTTGAAAATGGATAAGCAAAGAAGTTTATATGAAGACAAAAACGTGCCATATAATATTAGAAAACAATTTTGAAACTGTAGCAACACAAATAATCATTGCAACATTTTTGAACTTCTGTAAAAATAGCTCATTTTCCAACAACACTTTACACATCAGCATATGTTGTTCAAATATTTTATATGATTCAGGTATTTCATTTCTTCTTTGTGAAACACATATTGCAAACAGTCTGATTATATATAGGTTTTTTTTTATTAAAGTAGTTATTTTCCCAAACAGTAGAAGAATATATGGGTGTGTACAGAAGCATGGCTCCTTAAATATTTAAATAACACTCAGATAATGTATTTTAATCAAACAGAAGTGATTTCACCCTTTTGACTGTTATATGATGCTGATTAAATATCAATCATATTTAATTGTGTAAAATTCTCTTTGGGGCATCACCCATTTGAATCACATCATAAAATTAATTGTTTAGCCAAAAGCAGTATCCTCATGAGATGTGGGCAAGTGGGCCAGATATCAGCTTGTGCATGGGGACCCAAATTTCCTTCTGCTTTGTGGAGCACTTATCTGGAAATTTTCTAAGTGCTCCTGCCAAGCCTCCTATCATCAGTACCTTCCAGTCAAGGTACCATAAATATGAACTCCTGCTATTGGCGGGGTGGTGGTGGTCCTTCTTTAATTCTCCACCTACCTGTGGGGTCAACCAGATGTCCAGTGGAGCCCTAGGAGTCATGCACATGGGTCACTTCCTGGAGGGCTGCCTGGACAACTCATTATTCTTGCTGCAGTTGCCTAATTTCTTTCTTGGGAGTTTGGGCCACCAGGAAGGTGCTGACGTAGTGATTTGGGGTGACTCAAAATGTTTATATAGACAAAAGTCTCTCAAAAAATGTTTGTGTACTATCCTAGAGGGGTTCTTCCCTAAAGATGTGTTATATCCCCCTTCCTCCCATCTCCACAGTCTTTTCTTTGAAAGTAAATACTAGTGGGCAAGTCACCTTTATCACTTATTCTTCATAGGAAAATGATTCCAGTGATTTTCCTAAGAATTAAAAGATCTTAGAAGAAGCACAATAACTTCTGTATTCAGGTCTTCTCCTTTAGAAGTCAACTTTACAGTTACTTCCAGAGGAACTAAATGGGCCTCACTCTCCCAATAAGTGAGTTAAGGCCATACCTTCTATGCCCACTGTTGCTATGACAACCCTGAGGCAACCCTGAGAGGCGGAGCCCAGCTCCCGAAGCTCACTGGTGGTTCACAAGCCATAAGGCCATGTCTCAGAATCTCCTTGGAGTCAGGTGCTGAGCCATTGCAGCTTGATGAAAAATGGTGGTAAAAGCTCCATGGAAATCTATGCCTCCCTCTCTTTCTTGTAGTCCAAATGCCAAAATGCGGCAAGCAAGAGGCCATTTTTGCTGATTTCTGGCCCATTCAGAAGCACTGGAAATTTCCCAAGAAGCCGTTATAGGGAAATTTACAGTTCTGCTCTGCTGATGAAGTAGGTTTAAATGAGCATCAAATGCATTATTGGTTTGTGGGATTTTTCTTTCTTTGTTGGGGCAGTAAACAGATTATGAAGGAGGCTCTGAAAAGCCATCAAAATTTGTCCATAATGGTATATCAATGTCCTGGAAGCAAAACATTGTGGGGGAAAGCCTCTCACTTTCAAACATTTTATTTGCTTTCCCTAGACTATTCCTTTCTGAGACTGAAAAGCAAATAGAAAAGCATAGTGATTTTAGCATAATAGCAGTAGATACAAATCAATTCTTACCCAGTTTTCTTTATTATGAGTGGGATCTTTGTAGATATTAATTCACTATTTACAATTCTATGTAAATAGAGAATAATGATAGAAACATGCACTTAATTATCTATTTTCGTGAAAGAAAGCAGTGTCTGCAATGGCATTATTACTGAATCACCCAGCAGGTCTCTGTGGAAATGACCGAGAAGAATCCAGGTACCTGGAGGCATGTTATTTTATACCCTATGAAACAGGAAGAAGTCTGAAGAAGGGTCAAGGGATTCAGGAAGCCCATCCTCCATATTTTACAAGATGTAAATAAGGAATTGAATCCGATTCATCGCATTTTTTCTACCCCTCTGCTCACCCCACTCTGTGTTCTTCACACAAGGGCTAGAGACAGTGGCAGCAAGTCTGAACAACTGACCGGCTGCCTTGCAGACAGTAGGGCTAGTTTCTCCTGGAGCAAATTACCAAAGTCATCTTAGTGCAGAAAGAAATCTGAAGGGTAAACTGCAAAAAGGAAAGAAAGTGGAGAAAGAGGGAAAGAGGGAAAGGGGATAGGAATGGGAGGGATCTGTTTATTCTGTCACTGGCAATTACTTCCGAATTTTTGGTTAAAGCCTATGGACACAGTGCTGTTACCACAACTTAATAGGCAGAACCTAAAGCAACAGGGACAACAAATAGCAAAAGCTGTAGACCCCAAAGGGACATCCCTCCCTTTCAGCGGAAGCACAGGAAAGCCAGTCTCTCCACGCCATGTCCCTCATTCTGAGCATTTGAAGCTTTCTCATGCTTGAGTATAAAACAAGCACACAGATAAATATCAATATAGGCATTATATTAGTTTCCTTGGGCTGCCGCAAACAAAGGACCACAGACTGGGTGGCTTCAACCACAGAAATTGAAGGTGTCAGCAGGGTTGGTTCCATCTGAAGCTGTGAGGGAGGCTGTCCCGGGCTGTTCCCTGGCTGCTGGTGGTTTGCTGGTCACCTGTGGTGCTCCTTGGTTTGTAGATGCTTCACTCCATCTCTGCCTTCATCTCCACATGGTGTTCTCCCTGTGTTTATCTGTCTCTATGTCCAGGTTTTCCCTTATACAAGGACATGGTCATATTGGATTGGCCTCCCCCCCCCAATAACCTCAACTTTATCATCTGCAAAGACCTAATTTCCAAATAAACTCCCATTCGCAGGTAGGAGTAGTTAGAACCTCAACATATAAATGTTGGGGGAGATGCACTTTAACCCCTAACAGGGCATGAACATAATAATTAATTTAAATACAGCCTTAGTTTAAAAAGGCAAAGAACAAAATAAAGTAAAAATATTGCATTTGAATTTAGAAAACTAAATTCTAATGTAGCGCCTGTGTTATAATTGAAGAAGGCCATAGCATTTTTTAAACTGACCATCTTATTTTTATTTGCAATATTTGGAACATAATATGTGAGGGGTTTTGAGGATGATATCTAAGAAAAGTGCAGGCAGGCAGAAAGTGTTAATAGATATCATGGAACATAATTTTACAACTGAGATATCTCTTGCACATAAAGCATCATGGTATGGCTTTACCAAAAATAAATGGTGACTTTTTATGTTACACCATTTGTGTTCTTTCTCTACTTTTGTAAAATCAAGTTTGGTGCTACCCCTTCCCTTGCACCATTCCTTCCTGATCTTATCTTAGCTTTACACCTGAGGTTTTAGTCTGCAGCAGAAATGGGCATAGTATCTATAAAAAAGTGTTAGTCAGGAACAAGAAATAAACATTTCCCATTGCGCATAATTTGGATAAGAAGCAGGTGAGTGTACTTTCAGCATGATGCAAAACTACAAACAGCTCTCTGATCTTGAAAATTATCCCTTGATTTCACCCATATTTATCATACGTTGAATATCTTAGGAAATGAATCACCATCGCATGATTAAAATAATCTCTATATTTTAATTCTCAGAGTTCCCATGGGAATAAAATGAGGCTCCTCTGCATACAAAAAAAAAATGAATTGCAGAAGGGATTGAGAGTCTTACTGAAGGAGGTAATAAAAATGGCTTCAGGCCCTGCCAGTGTGGCTCAGTTGGTTGAGCATCTTCACATGCACTGAGGGGTCTCCATCCATACCAGGTCAGGGCACGTGCCTGGGTTCAGACTCAATCCCCAGTAGGGGGTGTGCAGGAGCCAGCCAATTGATGCTTCTCTTCTTCTCCCTTCCTCTCTCTCTAAAAAATCAATAAAAACATATTTAAAAACTGGTTTCAGAACCCTAAAACATTAGCAATATTCTATGACTAGAGAGCATTGGTTTAAAATTGTTGATGGGAGATTAAAGGATGCTGGAAATTTAACCTAAGAGTCTCTCTCTCTCTCTCTCTCATTGCTCCAGTATCAGTATTCTAAGGTTTCATAATATAAATTTGTCCTCTGTTGTATTGTTTGGAAGGAATGGACTGAATATTGAGTTTCTCAGGTACTGTGTCAACTCAGATGGAGGAAGATCACAGAGGGAATTGTACTGTTGAGCTGAGCCTAGACTATCATTATGTCATTATGTTTTACTCATGTCACAACATAAATTTATGTAAGTTAGAGATAGTAGGGATCACTTAGTCTTCCTCTTTGTAGATAAGGACATGGGTAGAGGGACTTGCCTAAGGTCATTTGTGCTTCAGGAAAGATTCTGATCTAGGACCCAGCTCACTGGAGTCTGACACTAATGTTCTTTTTACCACATCACAGTAGGCTCAGTAATTTTTAGGTCTGTGTTTGGAAAAATCCCATCATTTCATTCTAGGTGCTTCAAATTTATTAATCAGAGTTAGTTCTACTGTCTCTAGTATGAACGGATATTATTAGCCATGCCTAGATTATTTGAGTAGTGTGTGTGTATGTTTGGGAGCCTGAAGGGGAGAGAGAATGAGAAAGAGAGGGAGAAGAAGACAGATGCCAACATTGAGGTGCATTGTCAGTCAGTTAGCTACGAGAAGAAATAAGAATCTTCAGAGAGATTGTGTGTTTATAATATGTGCTTATATGATCTGACAGTCTCGCTTTCCAAAATTGAATTAATAAATCATTCACAGTACTGGCTGGAATAGTTAATACACTTTTTGTGCCCCAGCAGAGAGGAAAATGGCCCTGCTTTCCCTAGCTTTATGACACATTAAGCCTAAATAGAATTAATGATTGAGCTTTTGAATCATATTTACTGTGGAGAGCTCCACTTGAAGGCCTAAGAGCTATAGAAATACAGAGGAAACTTCTCATATTATTGAAAATAGCTTTTTATTGGCTCAGAGAACTTTTTGCAGTTGTCGAAGTAGCATTACTTGATGACATAAATTGTGTGTGTGTATCTATATGCCATGAATTTTCCAAGTTTTAATGTATATAACAATTATTAGGAAAACATACATGTTTTATTATGAGTGTTTTATATTATCATACTATTTAATCTGTCTTGAATCTTCCAAAGGCCTTTGGAGATGGACACACAGGGAAGGATGGAGAGGGAGGGGAGGATGGAGGGAAGAGGAAGGGAAAAAGAGAGAGTGACACAGAGAGAAATAGAGATAGACAATGGATAGAAATATAATTATTGCTGGACTTTGAAGGCCAATTTAAAGGAAAGAAGAGGAAATCTTCATTTTGTGTCTCATATTTAGATAATTTCTGATGTTTTCTAGTCACTGGGGCATTATGAAGTAGGTGAAAATGATGGCAAAAATAATTAGGTATTTAAAGGGTGGAAATAAACATGTAAATCAGATTTTCTGTCCTTATGCTTGAACAGTTAATTATTGAAATGTTAAGTGTATTATATCTAATGAATAATTAAATCATAATTCTAATGAAATATCCATTAGGACCTTAAAGTTAGAGCAAAACATGTTAATTTTTCTGCAACAAAATCAGAACATGTCTTTCTTTCCTTTGGCAAGTATTCTACTGGAAAAAATCAACACATGCCATTTCCGTGTTCAGAATATATTTTCTTCTGTCTTATAATTCTAGAACAAGAAGGGTAAATTAAAAGGTTAGTTCATCCATTCTTTTGACTTTAGAATAAACTACATCTAATTCATACCAAGTAGATTTTTAAAGACCCACACAGGAAATCTTGTCTTATTTCCTTTAACAATGCATATTATTTGCAAAGATATAAGGCCTATTATGTATTTTTAAGTTAGAGTAATACTTCTTCAGTAAAAATAAGTAAACCTTTTGTATAAACAAGACTCCATGTTCACAAGTGTACTGCAGAAATGGACATTTCACTTAATCATTAGATATGTCAGAATTAAGGTTTTGTTTTATTCTTATATTTTTATGTAAATATTATGTGGATATATCAAAATAGAGACATTATTAAAGGAGAAAACTAGGTAGGGGATAAAAATAAAATAAATATTTACTATTTACTAAATAATGATTAACTAAAGGAAGCTTCTTTGAAAAATAATACATATAAACAGAAAAACAAGGAAGAAGAGGTAGCCTCTGTAGAGACCAAGTTTACATTCTTCTCCCTAGACATTTGGGAGATAAATATTACTAATCTTTTTTATATGAAGATTTGTTTCTACCCCCACTGAATATTACTTTCCATAATCTAGACATTCAGAAGAGCAGGGCCTGAAATATGGGGAAGAATTTAAAACTCCTAAGATAGATTACTTGAGTAAATAGTCATATAGCCTTGTCCGAGATGGAAGGCTGGATAATCTAAGAAAACACTGTAGTCCCCAGAAAACAGAAATTGGATGTCCAAAGCATATGTGTTTACTAAATGTGAATGGAATCACTGGGTATCTTAAGGCACCAAGCTCAACATGAACGCAACCCATTCCTTGTAAAACACTTCTTAGATATGACCTTTTCCAGATGGAACAAGAGAAGCTGTAATTTTGGTTGCAAGGTAAAAACAAAGAAACAAGCACTTTTGTCTTATTTTTACATCATGAATATTTATTTAATATACTAGATCAATTGTATGTTTTTAGCCAGGAGCACATAGGGAATAGACTCAACCCTCAGTCCATTATCCAACCTTTACCAAGTGCTCTAAATGTCTTTTCTGAATTAATTAACCCTTCAGAGATTTCTCTCCAAATTATATTTTTGTCCCTTGTTACTGAGAAGCTGAGTTGCTGGTGACATGCAAAGCATTTTTAATTCTCAACTTACAACTTCAGATCAATGAGAGATGGCAAATAAATCAATTTAGAACATAGTCAAGTAGAAGTATGAGAGGGGGGGAAAAAGGCACTAAGTTGTAATCTATTAGTTTTTAAGTTTTTCTACCACCTGGATCTCAATATAGCAATGGAATTTGTTTTTCTGGAAAAGGAGTCCAAGACACTTGCCAACCACTAGGGTGAGTGATATGGTTGACGTTATTTTAAGGGCTGGATAGAAGAGTGGCGGGATAGTGCATGGGGGAGAGAAAACAAGAAAGATTCCTTTTCCCCTTAAAGACTGAGAATTTACTGTACCGATAATTTAACATATTCTCAAACACCATTTACCCAAATAGACTAGGTTATCAATTGCATACAAGAAATCTATCTGCACAAATATAATTAATACAAATATGCAAAAAGAAAGTTAAACTGGTAGAGTGCTAATGATATGTTTCTAATGATAGAAGAGAAACTTATAGGCTATGCATTAGTCAGGGTTCCCCAGAGAAATAGAACCAATAGGAGAAAGAAGTAAATTGATTTAAGGAACTGGCTCTCATAATTGTGGGAGATAGCAAGTCTAAAATCTTCAGAGCCGGCAGTCAAGCTGAAGACCTAGGGAAGAGTTTATGTTGCAGCATGAGTCTGAAGGCAGTGTGGAGGCAGAATTCCCTCTTCCCCGGGGAACTTCAGTGTTGTCTCGTAAGACCTTGAATTGAGTGGACCTTCAATTTGTTTTATTCAAAACTACTGATATAAATGTTAATCTAAAAAATTACCTGCATAGCAACTTCTAGACTGGTGTTTGACCAAAAACTGGGTCCATGATCTATCTAGCCAAGTCAACATATAAAATTAACCATCGCAGGGTAATGCTATTAAGCTATTACTAACTTGTTTAAAGAACACACTATAAATATATGCTCAGCACACTGAGTCAGAGAGTGCTAGGTTTGAAGGCAAAAGATCCAGGTTTTTGTCCTGGATCTGCCAGGCAAGCAGCCTAAGATATTGCCAATATTTTTTTCTTGGGAAATCAGGCAGATCTGGGTAATATAAAATGAGGTAGAGAATCAAAGGAAGAGTTTTTTTCAGTGTTGACATCGATGTTTGTATAAGATATGGCCATGAAGAAACCCTATAAGCAAATGAATACATGTATGCATCTAGAGCTCATGGGACAAGTATCAGTGGAAAGTTAGTTGAGAGTCATTTACATATGGATGGCGACTGAGGTCATGTGAATGACAAGAAGAGAGGGCAAAAATAAAAAAGGAAGGGAACAAGAAGTAAAGGAAGAATAAGCACAGCATATTAAGAAGAAATATTAATGTGATGAGAATGGCAATGAGATCAAGAGAATGAAAACCAGGATAAAGTGGAGTTATGGAGGTCAAGGCAGTAGAGGATTTTAAGATGAGAGGAGTGTTCAATAATGCCAAACATCAAAAGGAACTTATAAAAAGACAAGGTCTGAAAATATCCCACTGGATTTGGCAATCAGTTACAAGTATCTTTGTAGTTTAAATAATAATATAATACTGGTACTCTTATCTTGCATGAGGCTTTGTATTGTGCTTTGTAATTATTGTCTCTTTTGATGCTTCCAACCAATGAGACAGGTATTGTTATCTTTGTCCCTATTTTATAGGTACATAAACTCAAGTTTAGAGACATTATCTTTCCCAAAGTGACACAGCTAAAGCTTGGTACTAGGGTCTCTAATCCATTTCTGTTTGAATCCAAAATGTGTTCTCTTCATTTTATTGCCTCTTTTGTTCAGTGGAGTGAAGAAGGCTGAATGTAAAGGAGTAAAAAATTTCATGGAATGAATGAGAACTGAGAAAGGGGAGGAAGATATTATCCATTATTATTTTCAAAGATAGTAGCTGGAGGAAGATGCTGCTTTACGAGTCACTTTCAGGTATGAGAAGTTGTGCACATTTGTACACTGCAAGAATGGAATCAAGAGCAAAGGAGAGGATGGGGATAAGATGACAAAAAACAGCCAAAGGACCAAGGCCCCAGGGGAGTCACAAGGGTGTGAGCCTAGGTGGGCTCCTGGAGAGACAGACTGGAAACTGGCAAGTGACACCTGGTGCTCTTACACTGAAGAGAAGTAAAAGTAGGTAGGAGAAGAGTTTAAATGTTTAAAAATGGGGTGGGTGGGGGATTGGTTAGAATGAGTTGGGGAAAAGACAGATTGTTTTGGAAAAGGTACAAGAGCAGATTTTGTAGTACTCTGATCAGGAGCACAGGCTCTGGACATACCTTCCCTAAGTTCCAAGTTCTGGTTCCACCTTTGCCCCTTCCCTACTCATTCTATAACTGGCTGGCTATCCTTCAGGACACAAGTTATATGTCAGCTCTGTAGAAAAGCCTTTCCTGACCACCTTCTCTGGAAAACATCTTCCTCATATTCTTAATCTCATGACATCACAATTTGTTAATATTTCATTTGTGTTTACCTTTTCCCGTATGTCCTTCTCCCCCACTATCACAGAACTCTCCATGAGGGCACCTCTATTTGATTCTCATGGCTGTATTTCTTACTCCTGACATAGTGCTTCTAGGCACATAGTAGGACCTGAACAACTATGTGTTAAATTAAAGAAATAAATTCCCTCTCTATTATTCAGTAGTTGAGTGACCTTGGGCAAGATGATTTAACTTCACAGGCCCCCGTTTTATTATTTGTATAATAGAAATACTTATCATCCTGTCAGAGGGGTCTCGTGAGCATAAAAGAAAATGATGAGCATAAAAAGCTTATTTTTTTCTAATACATAATATGTTCAATTAATATCAGTTATTATTTTGTTGGGTGTGGGAGTGATAAAACTTAGGAGTTCTTGCTAGAAAAAACAAAAAGTAGGTTAAGATTTCAGAGGGAGCTCTTCAAAATGATAACAGCATCCAGGCTGAGATCTTCCTCTCTAAATGGACTGATGGATTGGTGCCCGCTCAGAATGTTGATTGACAATGAGGACAAAAAAAGGCACACAAAAATGGAAGTAGATCTTAAGAATATAACCATGTGGCTCCAAGAAAAAGGATTAGAAGGGCATTCAAACCAAGTAAAATTTCCTTTCAGACAAGTGCTCTCCTCGGAACTGGCCTGCTGAAATAGAAAGGTCCCTGTCAATATCACATCTCATCACATCCTGGCTTGATGCACCTTAATACCAAGTAATATGCCCCATTAATCAAATTTAAGACAGTAAGACTAGAATCTGGGAGTTGTAACCCAAGTCACTTCTCCCCAGGTAAATAGGAATGTATTTTTCTATAAATTGCTTTGAGGTGTCCTGAGATTTTTTTAATCTAATCATAAGGAATGATGGCCAATATCTTATTTGATGGGGCCATGTTGGCATATCTTTTATCTACTTCCATTACATTTCCCCCCAGATAATAAGGTTCCACAGGCTCTGGATTAAAACCCATATTACTGCTATCACAAAGGGAGGAGGTGAAGAAAAGTTTGCTTTTCCTGGCTTAGCAAGTGCTAGAAGTTCTCCGTTGGCTGAAAATGGGACTGGAAAGTTGAAAATTCAACTGTGATCCAGATTCTGCCAGATTTGATTAGACTGGACATCTTAATGGAGTTTTAATATTTGGGGACAAGTCTGTAGGATACTAACTCCTAAGCCGGAAATAGTGCTCAGAGACATCCTGAAACCCACCTGGCACTATTTACTAACATTTTAACTAAACTCCATTTAGACCTAGAACTAGCAAAATTCCTTGTTATTTTTTCCCAAGTTATACATATCTTTGTATTTAGAAGATATGTATTCTTCATTCATCCTTGACTAGCATAGAAACATCAAAGCCCTCTCCATTGAATTTGTCAAGATTAGTTATTTTTTTCTTCCTCTTTAGTTATTAATAATGCATAAGCAGAGAGATCTTTGAGCTCTTTCTAGATGGTTTATTTCTTTAGTCTTCTTGTTTCCTGAGCATGCAAACTTATCAAAGCTACCTCTCTAATCTATTGTTCTTTGCCTGAAATGCTCTTTGTCAGATGCTTATCTTTGAGGTTTTAAGCCTCTAAAAACACTCTTTTAATCTCCCTTTATCTCATTGCACTATATCTGGCTCCAGGCTCTCCTATCAGCCTCTCCTTTTTGTTTACATCCAGGTCTGAGTGCACAGATAAAAGGTGGGTGAGACAATAACCAGCACTTTCCCAGCAGCCCCTGGGAAGCACGCACTGGACATCCACCAGCTTCTTAAAGATATTTTTAGAGGAATGGCTTTCCAGTTCCAACCTCAAAGTGCCCAAATCCAATTTTCTGATCCCTTATTTATTCTACATCCCTCCCTATGTTTCATAGCCAGGAAGGGCATGTCTAATTTCCACTAAATTCAGCCGATGTCCACCACCCAACTCAGCTACTGGATGTCAGAGGAAGGTACAAGTAGAGGAAGCATTCTGGAGCTTCCTTATACCACCATATCCCCTCAAAAATTCTTCTGCCAACCAGCCAAGACCCATGTAAAAGCCAAACGAAAAATTTGCACCCATATTTCTATGTTGTATACCTATTTGTTAGTTGCTGTTCAATTTTTTCATATTCATCATTTTTATGCCAAGTCTTAGCCATTTCAGTGTGTTCCATTCTTTCTCTCTTAAATGTATTTGCATATTCTCGAACACTCCACAACCTGTGCTTCTTAAAATTGGCTACACATTGGAATTGCTTAGGGAACTTAAAAAGAATTTCCACTGCCTGGTTTCTCCATCCCAGGCCAATTAAATTAGACTCTCCAGATGAGGCTCAGACATCAGTATTTTATACAAAATCTCCTCCAGATAATTATAATATGAAGCTAAAGTTTCAAAAACCATTGTTAACCCATCGTTATCTAGATGCTGTAAGATTTCTGCCTAACTTACTATTAGGCAGTGTTTGTGAAAGCTCTTTGGCTTTTTCTGAAGTTCAGCTTCATCCTCTCGGATGCTTCCTCTAAAGGTTGGTGCTGACAGTCTGATTACCTGAGTTAATGCACCCTCACATCCAATTCTCCCAGGGATCACACCACACCATCGCAATCCTCTTGCGTTCACTAGCAGAGACTCAGGGATTGCACTAGGTAACTTGATAACTTCCCTCTAATTTTATTAAGGAAGGGAAATTGCTATAAGGGTACCGAAAGCCGAAGAGCAAGGGAGGCAGTTCACAAAAATAGGAACGTGGAAAGGTAATATTCTCTTTGTGTCATCCATCAAGTACCAAGTTCTGGGTGTTCGGAACCAAACATAGCATCACTTTGGTTAATAACTGTGCCTTAGTCACATGCTGCCCTGAACAAGTGGTGCTGGGTTCAATCTCTGCCCACTACAACTGGAATACACTTAGCATTATTTAGAGAGGATGCTCACCTGCAGCTACTGTCATGCTGTGGAACCAGATGGCTTCGGGATGCAGTCCTCCCTACGCCAATGATATTCACCTACAGCCTTGCTTGGAATATAAATTAAAGCATCACTTCACAATAAACCATACGTGTTTGGTGATCAATACAGAACTCTAATTTTCTCAAGTTAATGCCTTTTAATGACAGGTTCCCAATGCTAGCTGTAGACAGTTACATGCAAGATTATAAATCACGGTGATGTCTTAGCTCTGAATTATTAATCTTTGCTCCCCCCTGCAGTACATAATTGATAATGACTATATTGACAGTTCCAAGAGAGCTCTGGAGATGGATCTGTTCAGTGGCAGAAAAAGCATTCCTGCTGTGGAGTGCAGCAAACAGTGCCGAAATGACATGCTGTGTATTCTAATGAGTGAATTCTATAACCTCTAGTTGTATCCTTGAGTTCTCTAGGCTTTTTCTTCTCCCTAAAAAGCTTAGTTGTGGTCAGAAAGTGACCAAATAAATATGTTATCTTCTTCCCTTGGATATTTGTTCCCTGTGCATCTTCAAGTCATTTTTGGTGACTTTTACTGACAGAAAAATTCATAATATCTCCCATTAGAGTCCACAGATCCAATAAAGCTACATGAGAGAGAGCTGTAGTGTATTCTTCCCAGTGGATCCACATTCTTTATGAATTTACCCTGTTTGGTAGCAAATGCAAGGGAGAAGAAAGGCAACTTAGGACAGAGGAGATGCCCAGGGGCCCAGCACATTGACTAAATTTTAAAATGCATATATATCTCCCTTGGCATGGGAATTTTATTCATTTACAAAGGAGCATTCTTCCCTATGAGTCTAGTTGACGTCCACCAACAATGAAGATAAATGCAAATTATTTTACTGTTTTACTTAGGCCTAAAGTCTGGTCTAGAGGGAGCCATCTACTCACATGTGACTACTTTGTGAAGTATATCCACAATACATTTTCTCTGTACAACTTGAGCATTCCCCGAGGGGCAACTGGCTTTTCATATTTTCACTGTAGATACAAGCGAGTTGTTAACACCTCAATTGACCGTTTTGGTTTATAGCTGTTTATTTTGTACACAGAGCAGGAGTGAAGGGCTCTCTATCCACTCCACACACAGGAGGCCACCTGCCTAGGAAAAAGCATGCCATTTAGAACAGGCCACTTTCACTAAATCAGAGGGGAAACTCTCTCATAATTGATCACATGGCCCCTTCCTTTCTTCGCTATAATTCAGAGGAGCAGGTGATGGATAATTTCTTTGAAATGACTTTCATTATTATCTCAGGAGCCCATTTGACACTTGGATGTTGTAAAATGATTCTCTGTTGTCTTCCTCATTTCTCTGTTGCTCACATGCCCTTTTATAAGGTCCACATCTTGATGGAGTAGTGCCAACGCCATGGGTTAAAAACTAAGAGCTCTTACACTTTGCCCTTGTGTGGTGTTAAGGTCACCTTATGTTACTAAGTCTTGTTCTTATATATGGAAAGTAGTGACAATAATATGTGCCCAAATGTGTCAGTCATGGATTAAAGTTCTTTGATAGATATAAAAAGTAATGTAAATCCATAGTGTCATTGATATTGTTGAAGGCCACATAGTCCCAGCTAAATATCTAGAGGTTGGTGAGCAGGGAGTAACCTTGGGTTTTCTTATCAGCATTCATTAAACCTGGAATAGTAAATCTTGCATTCCTTTGTCTCTCCATTCTCTAACTCATTTTCAATGTTTTGTATTTGTTGTGTAGTTGGCACTTGGTGCTTCCTTCTTCTCTAATTGTCAATATAGATGACTCAAAATGACATTCTGTCATCAGCTGTTATCTTACCCTTAAATTGTGTCATGAGTGCTTCATATTTTTTCTCAGCTATGTGGCACCTGCCCACACTGTCTAGAATAGTGCCATGTAACAGATTCTGTTCTCTATAAATACCATTAGGGCTAACAGTCCCATGTATTATCTTTACTCCATGCACGGGTAGAAAGAAGGTTTATTATATTCTTTTTTAGTTAAACCTCAGAGATAGAATAGATGTGCTGATGTAGTAAGAATTAACCACATAGTTTGGCTGAATCCCATTGGTATAATTAGTATCTGCTAAAGGATGCACCGTTTGTAATTTCTGACAGAGGAAATAAGTCATGTTTTAGTCTCATTCCTTGGTCTGGTATCTATGGCAAAATGTGTATTGCATTTTGAGACATAATTTTCTATTTCAACTAATCTACATGTGTGCCACTAAGGTTTTTTCTCCCTATTTAAATGAATATGAAAGAATTAATGCTCTGCATTTTAATGAATATATCAGTCTTCCAGTGTTCATGAATGCCATATATTGGAATAGATTTAAGCTATGGTGAGATCACTGCTAAATCATTTCCAGTTGTATAATCAATTTATGGAAAGAAGATTGACCTGAGGTTACTCAGGGGAAAATACTCTTTCATTTTGTAGATGAATTGGAACACTTAGCCTAATAACATAACGGCAGAAAGTAATTTGACACCAACTCTAGAGAATGACTTTGGTTCCATATCTCCTAAATGCCCCTGTTTTATATATGTAAGAGATACTTGACTCTGCTCTAATATATTGCTTTTCTATATAAATATATTTTGCTTACTGATATGTGTACCTCAATTTGATTAACAATATGGTCTTTCTTTGTTTCAACATTACTCTGGAAAAAAAAATTTTTAAGAAAATGTTTTCCTTCCAAATAAAATTGAATTTAGATGCGAGATCCTAAAGACAAGTTGGAGGTTGCAATCCAACTTTGTGATGATAAATCCTGCTTGTTTATTAGCTTTTGCTGATTGTTTTGCTCCATTGCTCAGTCCTTTCCTGGTCTTTAGAAAAATCCTCTGTACTCAGTACCAGGCCATCCTCATGCTGCTGGTCTAACTCTGACTAGTACCCTAGTTTACCCTAGTTTGAAATATTAGCTATTTCCTTCATTGCCAAGATTTCTCTTTTCCTCCCTCCCTCCCTCCCTCCCTCCTTCCTTCCCTCCCTCCCCCTCTCCTCCTCCCTCCTTTCTTTCTTTTTTTCTTTTCTTTCTTTCTTTCTTTCTTTCTTTCTTTCTTTCTTTCTTTCTTTCTTTCTTTCTTTCTTTCTTTCTTTCTTTCTTTCTTTCTTTCTTTCTTTCTTCTTTCTTAAATATATTTGTATTGATTTCAGAGAGGCAGAGAGAGGGAAAGAGAGATAGAAACATTAATGAGAATCATTGAGCGACTGCCTCCTGCACGCCCCCTACTGGGGATCGAGTTCACAACTGGGTATATGCTCTGACAGTGAATCAAACCATGACCTTTCACTGAGCCATGCCTGTTGGGCAAGATTTCTTTCTTTTTCCACTCTCTTTCCTTCCCTTTCTTCCCTTCTTCTATCCTGAATTAAGACAACTCTCTCCTATTTTGTTATTCATCCAGCTACCTTTTCCTCATATTTTCCTAGATCATCTCCACCTCCACTGTCCTCTTCATGGTGAGCAGCCTACTTACTACAACTTTTCAATTCACTAGGGGAGTAGTCTGAATAGTGCTAGCTAGTGTCAGTTTGACATGGGTACAATTACTGTTTAGGGATATGGTTAAAGAGCAACCACAAATGGATCTGCCTATGTTATATCATGTTGAAAATTGATCAAAAATATTTTAAAGCCATAACTGGTTTGGTTCAGTGGATAGAGCGTCAGCCTGTGGAATGAAAGGTCCTGGGTTCGATTCCAGTCAAGGGCATGTACCTTGGTTGCGGGCACATCTCCAGGGAGTGTGCAGGAGGCAGCTGATAGATGTTTTTCTCTCATCGATGTTTCTACCTCTCTATCCCCCTCCCTCTCCCTTTCTCTCTGTAAAAAAAAATCAATAAAATATATTAAAAATATTTTAAATTCTATTTTGAAATTATTAGCCAAAAGCACTTCTGATTTTCTAGATAAGTGATCTGAAAAGGAAAATTAAAACAGAAAAGGCTGCAGAATTGATTTAGTTTGGTAGAGGTTGAATGGTCTGTTGTCTTAGTCCATTCAACCTTTTATAACAAAATACCATAGACTGGATGGCTTATACACAATGGACATTTATTTCTTACAGCTTTGGAGGCTAGGAAGTCCAATAATAAGGTGCCAGCATATATGGTGTCTAGTGAGAGCCTGCTTCTTGCTTCATAGAAATGCAGTCTTTTTTGCTGTGTTCTCACATGTTGGAGTCTGAGGTCTCTTTTTATAAGGGCACTAATCCCACTGAGGGCTTAACCTTCATGTCTAAACACCATCTAAAGGCCCCACCTCCAAATACCATTACATTGGGGATTAGGTTTCAACATATAATTTGGGGGGGACACAAACAGTCTACAGCATCAGATTACATTTATAAATGTTAAATAAACTCAATGATTTCTCTCTCTTTCCCCAACACTTTCATTCATTAATGTATTTTCTATTTGAGAGTGCCTAAAGCTGCAACAATTTTTAGCACATGGTTATCAGTATCTCCTGCCATTCTCCTGATTAATTTGTTCGTGTAGCCAATATTGAATATATTTGATTCATAATAATTGATTATTCATTAAAAGTGGGTGCTAAGTATTAGGAGAAATAAAGAATTCTATACTTTATTTCCAGAAGTGTATATTGAGTGACAGTTTATTCTAGTCAGAAGGGTTGTTAGGTATTACATGATGAACACAGTGAGAACCTAATGAATTAGACATGCAACCTGTACTCAAGGACCTTGTGATCTAAGAGTCAAACTAAAGTATTTAGACAAATGACAATCTTCCCCTTTTTATGGCATTTATTAATTTATTTAAAATGTTGTAATGTTTAGGTCAAAATATATATTTAATAGTTAAATAGTACTGCAAGGCTAATTGTAAAATAAGAACATTCCTATGACCCACCTGTCTTACTCATGATATTCTTCTACTAACTACTTCTTTCCTACATCTTCTCACCTGTTTCCCCATTATAATTACATGACATTGTTGATTCAATTGATATTCAGGTTTTATCTTATTGTAACTTGATTTATTATGCCTTAATTATATTTCCCAATGGAAATATAACCCCTCCCTCATGGGCTGAGTTATGTCCTTCTAAAATTCCTATGTTGAAACCCCAACCCCCAGCACCTCAGAATGAAACAGTATTTGGAGAAAAGGTCTTTGAAGAGGTGATGGACGCTGTTAGCATGGAGCCCTAATCTAATATGACTGGTGTCCTCATAAGAAGAAAGAGACATCAGGGGTACATGTGCACAGGGGGAAAGCCATGAGGAGAGGCAGCAAGAGAGCAGCTATCTACAAGCCAAGGACAGAGGCTTTAGGAGAAATCAATCCTGATGACACCTTAATCTAGCTTTCAAAACTAGAGGAAAACACATTTCTGTTGTTCAGCCATCTAGTCAGTTATACTTTGTTATGGCAGCCCAAGCAATGTACACTCTGAACACTAAAACACTTCAGATATTGTGATAGTTCCATTTGCCAAGAAAACTTTCTCAAAAAACTCTCTCATAAAAAACAAAACAAAACAAAACAAAACAAAAACTCTCTCATTCTGCTCCCTGTTGGACTCATGCTACAGTCTGATGCACAATCTTTGTTCTGGGATTTTACTTCACCCCTATTCTTTGTTGGATCTCCTATATATTAAATCTAGTGTCTTCTTTTGCTTCATCTCTTGTTTTGACAGCACACACATGCCAGTAGCTTCTTGAAGAAAAGTAGGAATAGAGTTTGTTTTGTTTTTTCACACTTGTATATATGAGAAATGTTTTATTCTGCTTTCATGCCTAATTGACAATTTGGCAGCATTTACAATTATAGTTTTAAAACCATTTACTCTCAGAATTTTGAGGGAATCGCTCCATCATCTTCCAGTTTTGAATGTTGTTGCTAAGAAGTTTAATGCCTTTATGTTTCTTGATGCTTTTTATGTTATCTGATTTATTTATTTCCTGGGAATTTTTTGTATCTTTTCTTTTCCCTTGCTTTCTGAATTTGCATGTTGATGTGCTTTGGGTAATTTATCATTTATTATACTGGGACCTTAGCATGCCCTTTTTATCTGGAAAATAATCTTGTAATCTTTTAGAAAAATTTCTTGAATTATTGTACCCCAGATTTAGTTCCTTATAAAGTGAACTATGGGATGGATATTAACATGCAGGTGGTATGGATCTCTTAGATTAACCCTCTAATTTTCTGTATATTTGGGTAGGTCTTAAGGACCAGTGGACTTCACTGTAGGAATATTGGGAGGACCCAGATGGTTCCTTAAGGGACCAAAAGTCAATATTTATAAATATTTTATGAATGTTATAAGGATTTCCAAAAAAGACTACTCCAAACTCATGTGAAGGAATATTGGCCAAACAAATGACATTCTTTTATTTTATTTTATTTTATTTAAATATATTTTATTGATTTTTTTACAGAGAGGAAGGGAGAGGGACAGAGAGTTTGAAACATCGATGAGAGAGAAACATCGATCAGCTGCCTCCTGCACACTCCCTACTGGAGATGTGCCCGCAACCACAGTACATGCCCTTGACTGGAATCGAACCTGCGACCCTTCAGTCATCAGGCCGATGCTCTATCCACTGAGCCAAACCAGTTAGGGCACAAATGACATTCTTGCACTGGAGTGGAATTAAGCAGGATAGGGAATGTCATCAAACAGTAACATTCCAGAATGGTGCCTCACTCTGCCTCTGTGCCAGGAGTGCTAAAATCTGGGCGATCTCTGATTCAGTTTATAGACAAAATAAACCACCAGTTTCTGGGAAGAGGCCAAGTATTTAAACACTTTCCATGAGACTTTCAGGTAGACTTTTAGTTTTTAGTCCTACACTTCACTCTATCCTTCCTTGGTATCTAGAATTGATACCATTGTAATTAGATAGTTATTAATAACTAGAGGCCCGGTGCATGAAATTTGTGCAACTGCCCTCCCACTGGCCTGGCCACTCCATGCAGCCTGCTGTTCAGTCGTTTGGTCATCCCTCACTAACCCCACTGTCGGCCTTGTCACCCCACACAGCCTGCTGTTCAGTCGTTACTGTTATTGTGATGGCATCCCGGACAATTGGCATATTCCTCATTATTAGTATAGATAGAAAAGGAGCAAAAGAGAAGGACAGACATTATAGGCATATCAATAGGAAGCTGCAACTTTGCACTCCCTAGGGAATCATCTGCCCATTCCTTGCAGATCACTGCGGGAAGGGGTCCAACAGAGGGGAGGGGAGATAGACACATGCCCAATAAAATTAGGGAAGGTACTTGCCTGTCAGTCAATCCTGGGGACAGAGATGGTTGGCCAGGATGGGCTGGGCCACTGCAAACCTGTGAAAATATGGGAAACATAATCCCCTAAACAAAGTGTTATTGCTCTTGTTGCTCTTGTGCTTAACTCTTGGCTTATGGGACTCTTTTTCTCCTGTTTCCTTGCATTCACCCGTGTTTTCTCTATAGCTATGTGATTCTGTGGACCCCATATACTAGTACAAAGGACTGAGGAACACAAACTGTGCTAGCCTAATACTGGATTGGACTCCAATATGGAAAGGAAACTCTGAACACTGGCTCTGATTTTAGCTCTACTGAAGCCCCTTCTACACTTCTTCTATGACTGGACAAAGGGAAATGGAACTTTGGAATCTCAGGAATTTGAGTCCACAGAAATATAGCTTTCTGAAATATTTGACTTTCTCATGCAAGTCTCAAAAATTCTTTTTGGGGGATGTCACAAGAATTCCACTCCCATGAGCAATAGGTGGGGATGAGGACCTTTCTCCACTGGTAACAGAATCTCAATATATGAACCTTTTGAAGTTCCTGCTGCATGATATAGCTGGCTTCTTATTGGTTTCATGCATCTTTCAATCATTTGTTGACATCTCTTTATTGCTAGATAACTCCCTTTTTTTCTTTCTTTTTGTGTCCTGGATTTATCTTTACTCTCATTTAAATAGGATTTTTGGAAGAAGCAGAGAAAAATCTCTCATGTTTAATCTTCTATGTTTAACCAGAAGTTCTCACTTTCTATTTGAAATGTAACATGCTCAAGAGGTCAGAGAAAGAAGAGATTATCTTTGGCTGAGTGTCATGAGAAGGTCAAGAGGATCTATACATTAATAAAGATTCTTCCTTCCAGAGTATATAAAATACTGGGCATAGGGCTTTTACCAGTATTATCAATATAGTCTGTCTAATCTATAATAGTACTGAAAATGTTATTGAATTTCCCCTGGAAAGATTGATTATTGATTTTTTGGGGTACTGTCTGGAAAAGACTATTTCTTGCTGTTGGTTCTTTCTCAGTGAATTGAAAAAAATTAAAAAGAGAAAAAGAAAATATACAGTGACTAGGGTTAGACTAGGCTTTCTTTTCATCTCCATTTTTTTCTATCCCAAGTAGAGGAAAGGTGCTTAACAAATAGTGCTTGTTTTTGCCATTGATGCTATCATTAATCTAATAGAGCTGCTCAAGGTTCTGTGGCTGCTCCATTTAGGAATGTCAAAATAAGCTTTTTAAAGATATATGGTTTACTTGACCTTCAAATCCTTGTCCTTTTCTTTCTTATTTATTATTAAATTTGCCTTTTAAGATTAAATAAAATTATATTTAAAAAAACTATTCTGTGTTTATTTACTTATTCTATTTTTTTGGAGATGGTATCTGGCATGACATATCAGAAAATGTATTTGTCTTATACCTTTTATTATGTGTTACTGTATAAATTTAGAAGTTTTATTTTGGTGACTTTATTTTATTTGGGGGAGGTGACACTTTAACTGTCTGATTGTTTTGTAAGTGCTTTTGGTTATCTTATTGAAAAAAGGAATCTGGCCTCATAATTTATTTGCAGCTATAAAAATCATGACTTTTTGCTTGTTAATAAACTTTTCTTGAAAACTCAAGAAAATGAAGGAGGTGGGAACAAAAGATGCACATTGGCTTCCATTCCCAGTATTCTACTCACTCTGCCCCTTCAACGATCAATGATAATCTCCTAATTGACAAATCTAATGGCAGTTTCTTAGTTTTTATTCTCAATAGAATCTTTATTGCTAAATGACCGAGAGAACTCTTGACTTTTTTTTCTTTATTCATATAGTTGACACTATTACAGATGTTTCCATCCCCCCAATTTTGCCCAGCCCCGCCTCCCTCCCCTCTGGCAATCACCACATTATTTTCTGTGTCTGTGGACACATGTTCTTTGGCTAATCCCTTCACCTTCTTGAAAATTTGAACTCTCATTGTATCTCTTTATCCAACCATTCCATTCTGTGCATGTGTGTGTGTGTGTGTGTGTGTGTGGTGTTGGTATGAGATCATGTGATATTTGTTTTTCTCTGACTGGCTTATTTCACTTAGCATTATAATCTCCAGGTCCATCCATGTTGTCTCAAAGGCTAAGATAATTCTGTTTGTCCATCAGAGTGTAGGTCAGAAAATATATGCATATTTTAGATGTGCCTACGTCTAAAATGGATCTCCTTATGTTTTCCTCTTCAAAGCAAGTCCCCTTTGGTGTTTTGTTATTATTGTGTACGTGTCGTTCAGGTTTGATTTGTCTTTCTTCAATGCCTTTTTACATTAACATTGTACTGTTGATTTCTCCTTCATATTTTCTCACCTCCAAATTTTACTTTGTTATTATCAGTACTATTGTCTATGATTCTTTCCTTCTTTCCTTTTCTAAACATTTTTTCAGGATTTAGTTTCCTGGGTCTTGTGTATGAATGAACTAACCAACCAACTACCCATCAATCACTTGGTCAATAAATATTTACCAAGTGCACCATTCCCCAAGCCCCCAGGGGGCAGTCATTGAGATGGGGACCAGTTTAACCACAGGAAATGATTTATTCTTCCATCTCACAAACCATAAATTACTTCAATATTTTTTACAAGGCATCTGTGTGAAATTTTAAGAAGTTTCTGAGAAAGAATGCCCTCTGCAATCCGTTTCAGTTTATCTCCTCACCTTGCCTCTTACTCTTCTGTATCTACTATCCATTACTGACAGGTGTATTAAAACCCATCTAGCATACTTCCTGCCTTGAGTGTCCCATCTCTGAGCTTTTGCATTTGTTATAACTCCTGTGCCTGGGGCAACCATTCTTCTCTTGGCTAATCTAAACAGTATGCTGAAGCCTACTGCCTCCACAAAGCCTCATTCGATCATATTATTACTCAATGATTTCCCTTCCTCTTGAGTTACCTACCTTAAATATGGATCACATGGCTAACTGGTTTCTCTGAGTCATTCGGGTGTCAGTACAAATAATTCCTCTTCAGAGAGGCCTCCCGTGACTCACCTAAGGCCAGTCCTCTCACAACCTATTTGCTATCTCATTATCCTAGTTTTATCATAGTACTCACCCCCTCTGACACTTTCTTGTTCATATATATTTACCAAGTATGTAGGCACCATTCTCATCACTTTACATATATGTACTAATTTAATGCTCAGATAAACCCTATGATGTATATTGTACTATTAATACCATTTATAGTTATAATAACCAAGGTACAAGACCGTGGTCACTCAGGTACTAAATATCAGGGTGTTGAATGTGGCTTCTGAGTACATAGTTGGATTTATGCCAAAGTCCCCAAACAAGTGGTAAAATAATGATCCATGCTTTCTCTTCAACTCTAGAGTAAGTTGTTTGAAAACAGGCAATTGAGGATCATAAATTCTTTTTGCCTCCTATAGTGGCTGGAATTCTCTTGGCTGTAATTGACAAGATTTAGCAGTAAGTGTGATGTCACATATTAAACCCTTCAGAGCTGTCCAAATGGTATATAAATGCATTAAGAGAGGGAAAAAAATTCCCTTCAAATCAAAGGAAGAATAGTCAGGAATGAAATGGTACCAGACACCTTTTCTTCTAATGGGGATCTTTCTTTGTCTCCACACACACAGGAATCACTAGGAGTTAGAACAAAAGAAGCATTAATGTTTTACATCTTTTCATAAAAGTAGAACTATTTATACATCACCACCCTTGAAATACTTAGGTCCTGGGAAGTAGAGAGTAAATGATGGTTTATACTCGTGTTTTGACAGCTTTTCCAGGGATATCATCAGATCAGCTTTCTTAAACTATTTAGATGTTTCCGTTTATACCCCTCACCAGGAAGAACTGTTACTCTGATGAACGACTTTCTATACCAGACCAGACACCTCATTTCCTGCCTTGAAAAATTTGGATTAGCATACAAACTGTCCCTGGGGGCAAAAAAATACAGTAATGCACCAAATCAAGGCTATTTTGAACTGTGATTGTAACATGCTAGAAAAATGTCCTGCATTGATTGCTACAGTTAGACCTTATAGTTCTCTATAAAGTTTCTCCATTTAAAAACTATCAAATCAATATTTCAGGATCTGTACACTTGAGGCTTAAAATAAATAAAACCACTCAAAAATAGGCCTGTGTACTCAAAGATCACAAATCAATGAATTTTTGACAGTAATTCTAAAATTGATTTTTTAGTTAATATTATTATGAGCTTATTATAAGGAGCATGAATCTAAGAATAGTGTTTGTTTCTATGAATTCCTCCTGTTCAATCAGATATATTTCACCTCACTTTAACCTGTTCTTATCACACCATCTCTGTAAAGTCGCCTTAGCGTTAATCAACTATCAGTGCTTCAAATGGGAAAACAGGAAGACTAGGCTGTGATTGGTGTGTGATAGCTATTCTATTGCTAAAAATGGAGTTGAGGTGCAATGCTCCAAGGTGTGGTGTTTGCCCCATGATCCTTCTTCATTGCAGTGGTGTGTCCATTCTCCCTCTTGTACTACTTTATCTGTAGCCCAGTTTGTTCCTTCAAAGCTTATAACTTATGCTGCAAACACTTTCTTCCACGTAGCCATTCTTTTTTTTTCTATCCATGCTCAGGAAGCCCATATCAATAAGATGTTGTTATTAAAACTGTCATGTCTCTCCTACAACAAATCTTACTGTAGCAGAGTGTCCTGTGGTTTCAGAGGCCATTAATGTTTTCTCAGCTGTCAATTGATTTCAAGGCTGCCTCCCTATCAAGCCATGTGCTCCTTCAAAAGTTACATAAGCCAGACTGAAAGAAAGGATGGTAAAAGTGCCTGACAATCTCCCATCATCTCCACACAGCCTGTCATTGCTGGATAAATCCTTCCCATGTGGATCTTTTGGTAACAGTTTCTCCAACTCTCCAGTTAGCGTTCTTCTTTCCTGTGATATGAAGGCTTATAGTCTGCAGCTACTAGGGGCATCACGTTCATTTTCAAAATAAAATTAAAATGGCAAATGCGGTGTTTTCTGTCTTTTAGCTCTTAAGATAAGTTGGCACCAATATAGGAATTGATCCCCTTGAAACTTTCACATTTTAAGTTAAGGAAAGCTGCCCATGACTTCCATCACTAACTGGCAATTCATGTGCTTGATTCTTTACTCCTTAAGCATCATTCAAGAGCCAACTCTGTTTCTATCTCCTGTATGTAATACTTGCCTACTGCTCCAGCTCACCGTGTGCTGTGCAATAGTGATTATAGAGGAGCCAGAAGGATGGATGATGTTACCCATAGAAAGTGAGCTGAATGAGAAGAAAATAAGGAGAATATCAACATTTGAGGGGTGGCCCAAGGTATCCATACTCTCTTCCAAACCACTTTGATTCTCAGAAATTGTATCATTTGTTCTTTTGATACCTGGTACTTCCTTATCTTCTGTGACTTCTCTCTTCCCCTTTCCCAGACAGTTTTTTACCAAACCTTGCTTATCAGCTCAACCTGTGGTTTCCTGTGACATTCAAGAAGGTGGAGAACAACTCTACCTGCATTCTTCCAATGGGAACGCAAGTGTTTCTTTCATTGAGGCTTTAAATAAACCAGCTCATGACTTGGTATCTCCCAGGATACACACAACACCTTCACATCCAAAGGTCTTCTGTGTCCTTTAGGATAATGTAAAAATTATGCAGCATGGACCACAAGGAGATTTGAGACCTGACCTCAATATGGCTTGTGACATGTGCCATCTGTGCCTCAGCATCCATCTATTCCTGCAAATGTTTGATTTGGCCCCTCCTTTTCCTGGACACATCATGTCCTTTCCCACCTCTGACTCTTAATTCACACCGTTCCTCTCCCTTGTGTATCACCCCTATTTATTATGATGAGCTATTCATTTTTTTACTTTTACCCCAAACCTCCCAGTGCACTTAGACTAGACCTAATGATCACACACTGTGCTGAGTTTCACACATTTCTCCTCCGCTACCCCATGGAACCTTCTAAGTCAAGGACAAGCTCTGCATCGGCAATGCAAGTACACCATGCTTGGCAGTCTATGAGTCAGGTAGAATGTCTAACTGAAATTTAAAAAAACTAGAGGAAGAAAAGAAAATATTTCTCACTTGAAGTGTTTCATAGGTGGCATCTGCCTGCCTCTTTTATACCTTTTGTGTTTATTCTTAGCATCCTGACACAAGGTAGACTTTGGAGTTTCCTTATTTATGTAAAAAGAGCTATCCTTACTGAGAAAAGAACAGAATATGCAGGAAACTGAAAGTCAAGGCCACAATCTAAGAATAGGGCTGATGTGTGGAAATCAAGAGGAAACATCAACCCTTTAAAACCTAAGCAAATTCATCACCACATTTAGTTCTAGTGTATGTAGCAGGTGGCCAATATCTGTCTTCCCCTAGGGACAGATGTGCCACATTTCCTGTTCCAATAAACATTTATGCTTTTACCTTGGACTTTTCATAAAAACAAAACAAAACAAAATAAAATATCTCTCTGGCAGGCACCAATGGAAAAGGTTTTGGAGAAAAATAAAGTTTTGTAATTGATGCTGGGTGGCGCTAGATGTCAATGACCAAGGCTCTTATTATTCTCAGTGATTACCCAACCATTCTCCGAACACACCTGGGCACTGTGAGGGTGGGTGAAGTAGGGACAGGAAAGTGGACACAGGAGATTTCCCCTGCACAGAGTCTATGAGTAGGGGGAAAGTGAGCATGCCAGCGCACGTGGAGTGGGAGTGATTGTGTGGAAGCCTGCATAGTTCCCTTCCCTACATAGTGATCCTGTTGTCATCCAGGCAGAGGTAGCCCCACAGGCAGATGGAGCTATTGAGTCACAAAGACAACACAGACCCAAAGGAATAATGGTTTCCTACCTCTCCAACGTGAGTGAAAAGGGGCACCTAAGAAATTTTGTGAGTTGGGACTGTGATGAACCTCAAAATGAGAGGATTACGGTCTCATTAGCAGTCATCTGAAATACCCAAGCTCAGTGGGCCCACAGGAGCTAAATGAATAAGCTCTCATGAAGGGCACGGAGAGATAAGGGGATTTGAATAAACCCACACATGTACCAACAGGTGGGAAATGCAGCTCTCTTATCTTTTCCCTCTCCTTTTATGTGCGTGTGAGATAATAGCATGTGTCCTCATTCAAACTGGCCTATTGACTACGACTAGTGCTGCCACACTCTGCCCCTTTCTGCCAATTATATTGGGAATCGTTATGTTATCTCCTTGCTGCTCGACCCTTCTGAACCTGTCAAATGTGTTCTCTCATAATGCATATTAATCTGAGTCATGTGATTGAAAGAAAGAGCAGATAAATCCATCTTCAAGATGTGATAAGTATGAAGTCTTCCTAATAAATGGGCTTTGTGTTAAACATCTGCAGTTTCGCCAGGACTGGGGGATATTTAACGAAAGACACACACACAAAAGATAATGAGAGGGGAAGGGAGACTCCGCCTGTATGTGGGTTTTGTTTCTAAAAGTCAGCCACTTTCTGCTGTTTTGCTGTTAATTAAATATCGCATCAAAAGTCATGCACTGATCTTGAAAGGAAAGATGCGATTAAACACATTCTTTAACTTATATATGACTGTGTGTGTGATAAAAAAATTGTGTAGGCAATAAGGCAGTCATAAATACAACACAGAACATAGTCAGTGGTGTAGCAGGGAGGAAAATATGTTCAGGGATAAGGAGAAAGAACACGGAGCATACAAAGCTTTCCTGCAAATGATGCTGTGAGGCTAATCTGGGAAGCTTAAATAATGGCTAGTGAACAAAGGGTAGTGCATCGCTGGAAGCCTGCAAGGAGCTGAGCTCATATTTAAAGGGAATTCTGAATGGCTACTCCAGCGAAGAAAGTTAGGTTGGAAGACGACAAGTTTTCCTTCCCCCTTTATGGGCTATGATTTACTCTTTGAAACTATTTTCCTTTTCTTTCCCTCTGCTGCAGAGTTCCTGGCTCTAGTTGTATGAGAAGCACAGTCATTTGGCAAACTAAGCAGGGGGTGCACCTTGAGACAATTTAGTGTCCTTGGGTGCCATGGAGACCGCACTCTTTCATATCCTCCCTTTTAGAGGAGCTAAAAATCCCTTCTGCCCTTTCCAAAGGTCATGGTCAGTAGATATTTTTTAAAGGGGCACATGTGGACTAAAGAGATGAGCAACTGTGTTGACTCAAGAAGCTTCTGAAAAGGAGAAAGAAAGGAAAGGACCCTGGCCTGGAATCTTTCTTCTGGGTGGAGGCTCAGGTCAAAGGGTCAAGGACCCAGAAGGAAGATGGGACAACAAACTAGGGGAATTTGGCATTGGGTCTTTACACTTATCGGAGGGAAAAGACTATTGCCAAGGGAGGGGAAATATAATAAAATGAAATGCAGAAGCCAGGGCAAAAAAAATAAAAAAATAAAAATGCTCCCCTCTCCCTTCATTTCCAGGGGTTGCTCATTTTTGTTTCGTGCTTAGAGGATCCAAATGCTCCAAACAAGGCTGATACTAAGTGTGTGCATTGAAAAAAAGTGATAACGCTGCAATGTCACTCAAGAAACATGAAAATATTGAAACAATACAAAAATGTTCTGTTGCAGTCTGTGGCCTTTACTTCTATGAAGATGCCCTTTCAATCTGAAACATATGAAATCAAGCCTTTATTTTCCTCTTGGTTATTCAATGTGAAATAAAGAAACATGCTACCAGGTAAACAATCTCTTGGGTGTCATCATCAGGACATTCATGCCTTCCATATATATTGTTAAGAAAATAAGAAGAGGATATACACTTTCATTTGTTTTTAAATTAAAAGAAAAAAAGAAAATCACACAGGTATTTCAAATCCTGGAAGCATGTATAATACAAGTCCATAAATAAAAAGACATTTAAAAAGCAACATATGCCAAGACCGGTTTGGCTCAGTGGATAGAGCGTCGGCCTGCGGACCGAAGGGTCCCAGGTTCGATTCCGGTCAGGGGCATGTGCCTTGGTTGCGGGCACATCCCCAGTGGGGAGTGTGCAGGAGGCAGCTGGTCGATGTTTCTCTCTCATCGATGTTTCTGACTCTCTATCTCTCTCCCTTCCTCTCTGTAAAAAATCAATAAAAATATATTTTAAAAAGCAACATATAAGTATATTACTATATTTACTGTCTCATTACATGTGACTTAGAGCAAGATTTAAAGAAACATGTTTACCTCAGAATATAGGTACCTCAATGTTGAGATGTTTTGAATTACAGTTTCACTGTTTCCTTCTTAAGTTGGCTATCGCCTCTAATTTGCTTTCAGCCTTGTCCATGCATTTCTAGATTGCCCTCTTCTTTGTCTACCATTCACATGTATTGATTTTCTCCCTTGATAGGCTTTTATTTGACTCAGTCTTAACCCTAATATGACAGGCCTGACATGTTTTAAAATAGAAAGTAACCCATTGACTTTTCATATTCTGGTTCTTTGGCATCTTTTATACTGCATTGAAAAAATGGGGGGGGGGATAAAGTAACTTTGAACAAAATTGTGATTAGAAGAAAGACTGGAGATTTTTATTTGGGTTGACCCCAATGTACTTTCCAGCTTCTGTTTTCCCCAAAGATGTTTGATTTTTGTTCTGTTTGTATATAATTTATCTTCATACTAAAAACTGCATTTATCTCCAAGAATGTATAGCCTAAAACCAATTTCTTAGTCTACAACAATATTATTATTTTTGACCCTACATTAATTTTAGGTCTCATAAAGAGTCTACGTTTTGTTTGCATATGTCAGTTTGTCAAAACTGAAACATATGGTTGTTTCTTCAAAGAGTCTAACACTAAGTCCTAGAGGTCATAAGTAGAAAGCAGTGAAATCAAAATGAAAACTGAGACATCTATATATCTTAACAAGAAACCTAAGAGGGTTTCAGTGAAGGGCAGCTATTGATGGATAATAATTTGATTTAAATTTATATAAACTTCATATATATATATATATATACATATATATATATATATATATATGTTATTGACTTCAGACAGGAAGGGAGAGGGAGAGATAGAAACATCAATGATAAGAATCATTGATCGGTTACCTCCTGCCAGACCCCTACTGGGGATTGAACCTGCAACTGAGCATGTACTCTGGGAATCAAACCATGACCTCTTGGTTCATAGGTTGATGCCCAACCATTGAGCCATGCTGGCCAGGCTAAAACTTCTTAATATTAAGAATCAGATTGCTGCTTTGTAGGAAGACAGAGGAAGAAGCAGCTAGGTTTTATATGTGAAGTCTTTATATATCTCTTTAATGTTTTTCTTTCATATAAAACAGATGAATTTAGTTACAGCTTCTCTGTTTCATGGTTATAGTAATCTCATTTTTGTGTCAGATAAACAAATGATTCACAACAGACTCTTCTCTCTTTCTTTTATTGATGTTTCACTTGATGGGGTTTTATTCTTATAAATTACCTTCTTTTTCCTAGTAAACAAAATTGTGTCCCCTGCTTGCTCAGGAAAAAAAAAAAAGCAATATACAAAATAACAACCACAAAAAACACCGAATAAAACCCAAAATATGTTCTTTATATTCTGCTTTTCTAAGCTCTAGAACATTAGTTGCTAGAAGATGAGAAATCTATTGATGATAATTAGCCTCTTAGAAAAAAGTTTATTTTTATAGCACTCTTAATCCAATCCATAGGTACATTTTCTTTCTACTTCTTGTGCTCAAGAAAATTTGTTAATCAGACATTTATCCATTGTTATATTGGTAAGCATTTGGTTGACAAAAAAAAGTGTATAAATGGAAATTTGCAATTTCTTGGTTTGCATGTTAAGTGATTCCATGAAATTTACTTATATTTGTTATAAATCCTTTCTTATTAAGGACATCATGTCAGCCATACAGGAGTAATCAATTTCTATCACACTAAGCCCTCAATCCAGATCCCTAAATTATTGTTTCTTCTTTAGCATTGATGAAGTTCACTTGTTTCCAGTCATTTAAGCATCAAGATGATAAAGTGTATTTATAAGCATTGAATCCAAGAATGAATGATATTATGCAAATGCAAAGAATCATTATTTTGTCCCAAAATAAGGAGCATTCTAGGTCAAAGCTAGGATACATTGTTGAATTTATTGTTCTAGACCTAATGACACACACATTATATTGTCAATTTCAAGTTACTGGGCAACTTGTTCCAAAATGCTTCCATTCATCATATTGATGGTGATGTTAATCAAATTGACTATCCTTAACAAAAAGCCCTGCTTCATTTGAGTTATATTGCTTTTCTGCCTAGGGGGAACATTTACACAATTAACAGAAGCAGATCAAATGCTAATAAAGAAAACAAATGAAGATTTATTCATAATCCTCAAAAGAATTGTAATAATTTAATTAAGGTATATGGTACTTTTAGAAGGGAAGAGATAAGAGAGGGAAAAAAAACACCTTTGTGAGAAGGTGAAGGGAGGGGCAAAGTAGCTTGTTAAAGAATTCGTTAGCTTTTTATAATATTCATTGATTTAATCTCAAATAACAATAGGAATCCATTGAAGATAGAATTTAGCACTTGAGGAGGTGGGGGGGAAAAAGGAGATCAATCAAAAGCTGAAGCTTGCCAAATAGTTGAAAGATAAAGAGACAGCCAGGAGGAAGAACAACAGTCTGGGGTGGTCCAAGGGAATAAAAGAAATGCTTAATGGGATGAAACTAAGGAGCAAAAGAAAATTCAAACTGATTATCAAGTAATGCTTTCTGGCAGCCACAGATTATTCATTCCTGAGCAATGCTAGACTTCCCGTGGAGATGTTTTCTTTTAAAGTTTTATTCTCAGCCATTAAGAGAGAAACAAAGCTTCCTAAACTATGATGTGCATGAAACATCAATGTTTGTGAAGACTGTTGACTCAGCTAAATCTATCAAGTTCTTTCGGAGGCAAGAATACTAATGAAGTAATAGCATGCAAACCTAGAGAAGACTTTGAGGTTCCTCTACCATGTACCTACTTAATAAGTCAGGTACAAGGAGTATTTCAGAGTAATTTGGGAAGTCACAGCCACTATTTAAAGTCATCAACATACCAATTCAGTTCTTTAAATTCATATATAATTGAGAAGTTATGCATTACATGGCACCCAAAGAAGTTTTGTGTATCAGACTCAGCTCCTCCTAGGTGGGTGTCAAATATGGTCTAATTGGAAGCCACAACATTTATATGTGCCGTATGAATGCATCATTTAGGGTTAAAACATGTAGGATTGATTTTAAGGGGAGACCAATGAATATTGGACTCTTTAGGAAAGCCCTCACAGAGTTATTCTAGGAACAAGAAACCACTTTAAACTTGTGTGTGTGAGAGAGAGAAAAGTACATGGGAAGGGGGATGTACAGGAAGCCATCAAGGCAATAATGAACAAACAATGCTATGTTATATTTATGGAGATGCCTATATATAAAAGGAGCAATGTGTACAATAGAATAATAACTCACTGAGACTTTTTTAAAATATATTTTTATTGATTTTTACTGATTTCAGAGATGAAGGGAGAGAGAGAAAGAGAGAGAGAGAGAGAGAGAGAGAGAGAGAGAGAGAGAAGAGAGAGATAGAAACATCAGTGATGAGAGAGAACATTGATCGGCTGCCTCCGGTACACCCTTTATTGGGGATTGAGCCCACAACCTGGGCATGTGCCCCGACCAAGAATTGAACTGTGACCTCCTAGTTCATAGGTTGATGGTCAACCACTAAGCTACACCAGACAGGCTCACTGAACCTTTTAAGACATAGCTGCAACACACAGTTCTGCTATTAACTAGCATAATATCTTTGGGAAGGAACTTAACTTCTTTGGACCTCAGTTTGGCCATCTGCAATGAATGAGTGAGTTGAATACAGTAAGCAAATAAAAAAATTAAGGTCAATTTCCCAACCACTTCAATACTCCTTTCGTATGCTACGTTTCTAAAATTCTTTTCAAGTGAGTAGAAAAAAAATGTAGAGCTAGACATGTTATCATAATTTTGCATGTGCAAAAGTTTGTACAGGTTCAGTTTACTTTGGGAACATATGAAAGATGCTTACTTACAAGAATAGTGCAAAGAACTATAAAAAACAACAACAAACAAACAACCAGCAACAACAAGAAATTGATGTACCTCTTTTGTTACTTCTTATCCTTGTCAATCTTCCCTCCAATGTCATAGTGAGTTGGGTCCTAGCCTTAAATACCATGAAGAGATTTCAAGTTACCATCAGACAGATGCAGGAACATTTAGCTCTATCCTATTTGGTTACAAGAAAGAAAATGATGGAGTGATTTTGGTGTCAGGTTTGGAAAGGGAAGGGTAACCCAGTTGGTTTCACCCTGAGCAAAGCAGCACTTCCTTCTGCTTATGATGCCATAATTTCAGTAGGACAGATGTGAATAATTCAGACTACAGTGAGTTTCCTTCACACACACCCAGAGGATGCATCCAGTAAAGATAGGTTTCAGTTGGAGTGTTCTATTTGACAAGGGAGATTTTAAAGATGGGTAAAATCAAGAGACAGAGTAAGTCAAACACAAAAATTTTCTGCTTTTCAACTCATGCACTTTCTATAGTGTTTACTGTTATCAATGTAAGCTCTGCTTTGCTCTAACAAAAGAAAACACATGCTTACACTTACCTATGTCTACTTTATTACCCTTTTGTTTGAAAATATAAAAGACCATTGTGTGGCTCAGTGCTTAAGTTTATGAGCCTTAGGAAGCAAGGTGGGTTTAGAGATGAAGTGAAATTCCTTATATTTTAAGCAATTTGTTGCTTTACTTTGAAAACATAAATTAAACATAAGCTGTTAGAAAGGACAGAATTTAACACAAATCCATGTCAAAGAAGGCTTAAGCTATAAAGCCCTAGGTATTAGCCTGTTTGTCTTGTTTTACATAATGCTTCTAAATATCAAGATTCATTGCTCTAGACTGTGGCACTGATTAATGATTATACAGACGGAGGTATCTTGTAAAAGTTATTTAAATAATGAATGAAGTCTGGACAGATTTCATGTCAAAACAGAAAATTTGAGTAGTAAACATAAGAGACTAGTTGGATGAAACTCCATCAGACTGAATGTTTCTTAACCACTGAAATGATTCAGTTCAGAACTGATATTCCAAATATTTTCTTAATTTGTTTTAATTAGGGAGTTAATTCCAGGTGGGAGAAAAGGCACTTGGGTATATATAAGGAGTACTGATTCTACCATTCATGAACTATGTGATTTTGGGCAAGATACCTTAGCATGTCATTCATGTGACTCTCCTATAAAAATAGAGATGATAATGCCTACTCTTTCTAACACAGAGACTTGTAAAAATGGATTGAAATAATATTTATGACATAAAAATAATTAAATAATAAATTGGTAATTGAATCCTATGTTTTAGCATTATCCTTAGCACTATAATCTAATCATCCTTAATTTTTACAAATGACCTAGAGACCTTTTCCACTTTAAAAATGAGAAAACAACTATTCAGAATGGTAAACAATTTTACCTAAACTCACAAAATAAGTAAGATAAAGAGCGAAGCTTTAAATCAGTTCTTCCTAGTCCTAAAGCCCATACTTTGTCCATTATACCATAGCGATCTCAGCAAATAGTAGTGACGAACAAGTGGCTCTAACTCAGTATAAAACACCTGTCAATTAAAAAGTTCCACTGCTAAAGACAGGATTACACTGTAAAGGGTCCATCCTGCAGTTTTGGTTATTTCTGTTTTATTTCTGCAAACAAGGTTAGAAAGCCTGCCACAGGCTACTCATTTCTCAAGATCCATTTTAAATGTCACTGAGTTCATGAAACCTTCAATTAAACTCCTGATTGTACTGCTTACTTCTTGCTTGCAATCAATAGGATTTTTTGTTATTTTTGATATAATCTTTGCATTTTTCTAAGCTGATATTTTCCTTTAGACCAGGGCTGTTCCTACACTAATGTCATGTAGCTATTTAAATTAAAATTAATTAATTTAAATAAAAATTTAAATGTAGTTTCTTAGTCCACTCCTTACATTTCATGAGTTCAATAGCCATTGGGGCTATAGGCTGATGTATCAGATAATACAGATCTAGAACATTCCCATCATCAAAGAAAGTTTATTGGATTATGATGCTGTAGATCAGGGGTTCAAAACTACATCTTATGAGTGAGATCTGACCTACTTCCTAATTTTGTACATTAAGTTTTAGCAGAAGACCCATTCTCATTCATTTGATTTTGTCTTTGTGCTACGATGGCAGAGTTGAGAAGTTCCAAAAGACACGAAATGGCCCACTAAGTCTAAAATATTTACTATATGATCCTTTATAGAAAAAGTTGGCCAACTTTTGATCAAGACTACAAGCTGCTTGAGGTTCAAAGCTCTACGCCTTTTCTTTCTTTTGGGGTCCTACTATATTAAGTTATATAGTGAGAACCAATGTGTTAACTGAATTGAGTTGACATCAAATTTATAAATTAACCTGTGGTTCCATAGCTAGTAAATAATAAGCTAAAAATAAAGACAGTTCATCTGATTAAAAAAACTATGTGCTCATTTCACACCATCACGATGCCTCTTGATCTTCTGGGATCGTTAGTGAGTTAGTAAAAAACTGACGATGGTGTCACAAAGGGTAAGATTTCCTTCTTTTTTTTAGGGCCAAGTAATATTCCATTATGTAAGTGTACCACAGCTTTTTTATCTACTCATCTATTGATGGAAAATTGGGCTGCTTCCAAATCTTGGCTAGCCTATCTAATAATAGACAAACATGGTAATTGACCATACCTCCGCTGTGCTTCCCATTGGCTAATCAGCAGGATATGCAAATTAACTGCCAACAAAGATGGCGGCCGGCAGCCACGCAGCTGAAGCGAACATGAGGCTTGCTTGCTCCAGTGGTGGAGGAAGCCAAGGTTCCCCGCCTGCTGCGGCCCAGCTCTGAGCTCAGGAAGCAACAATGTTTCAATTATAGAAGCTAAACAAACCCAGATACCTGCTTTCAGCCAGCTGCAGCCTCAGAACTGGAGCCGGCTCTCAGCTCCAGTGACAGCTATAGAAGGTAAATAAATCCCAGAATAAAAAAAAGAAAAAGAAAAAGAAAAGAGGCTGGGAGCTTCAGTCGCCTGCCAGCCTGAAAACGGCCCTCAGCCCCTCACATAGGTTGGCCAGGCACCCAAGAGGGATGCCCACCCCGATCCGGGACACCCTTCAGGGCAAACCAGCCAGCCCCCATCCGTGCACCAGGCCTCTATCCTATATAGTAAAAGGGTAATATGCAAACTGACCCTAACAACAGAAAGACTGGGAATGACTGGTCACTATGACACACACTGACCACCAGGGGCAGATGCTCAATGCAGGAGCTGCCCTCTGGTGGTCAGTGCGCTCTCACATGGGGAGCTCTGCTCAGCCACAAACCAGGCTGACGGCTGCCAGTACAGCGGTGGTGGTGGGAGCCTCTCCTGCCTCCTTAGTAGTGCTAAGGATGTCTGACTGCAGCTTAGGCCTGCTCCCCGCTGGCAAGTGGACATCCCCCGAGGGCTGCCAGGCTGCCAGAGGGATGTCTGATTGCCATCTTAGGCCCAATCCCCTGGGGAGCAGGCCTAAGCCAGCAAGTGGTCACCCCCAAGGGGTCCCAGACTGCAAGAAGGCACAGGCCGGGCTGAGGGCCCCCCTCCCCCCCCGAGTGCACAAATTTTTGTGCACTGGGCCTCTAGTTGTAAATAATGCTGCAATGAACATAGGGGTGCATATATTATTTCAAATAAGTGTTTCTGGTTTCTTTGGATATATTTTCAGAAGTGGAATCACTTATTCTTTGTGACAGCATGAATGGACCAGGAGAACATTTTGCTAAGTGAAATAAGCCAGTCACAGAAAGATAAGTACCATATGACTTCACTTATGTGTGGACTATAATGAAAAAAATGAATTAGCAAGCAAAATAGACACAGACCCATAGACAGAGAGCAGGCTGACAGCTTTTGGGGGTGGGTTTGGGGCGGGGGAGGAAGAATTGAGAAAAAAAAGAGAAAAAAAAACATATGGACATAGATAACAGTGTGGAGATTGCTGGGGGGAGGGTGGATAGGGAGAGTGGAGGAAGGTATAGGAGGGGTAAGTGGTGATGGAAGGAGACTTGACTTGGGGTGGTAAATACAATATTGTATATAGATGATGTGTTGAGGAATGGTGTACCTGAAACCTATATAATTTTGTTAACCAATGCCATGCCAATAAATTCAATAAAAAGTAAACAAAAAACAAACAAACAAAAAAAAAAAACCCACACAGACTAATGATGGGCATGAACCAGGGATCATTGGCAAGATTCCCTATGGATAAAATTTGTTCTCAAACATGCTTTCTACCTGTGGGCTCCTTACATAAGCCCAACCATAGTAGAAAATAAAAGGGGAAATGGACTCATTTGGACTCCTCTTATCTATTTCTATTATCCACTTTGTTCTATCAGCTCCAGCTATAGTATCTCCCTTTCTTATGAACCTTTGAAGCATGCTTCCTCCCCATCACTTTGCAGTTCCTTCTCTCCCTGCCTGGCAGAAATACTGCACAGGGTGGTCCACAACATGCACAACTGACTGTGGCAGCCATGGTGTCTACAGTTCTCTTACCTCCATATCCAATGGCTCCCTCTTTGGCTTTCTTCAAAACTATTCACTTTCATTTTCTCATGAGCCAGCCCTTGGTACTTCCAGTCAACTTTACTTAGTTCCTTTTTCCTTAAAATTTAGATTCTTACATAATATAATATTTAACTTAGCTATTTGGCTTATTGTTTATTTTTCTGTCCTCCCCTACTAAAAAATAAATTCCATGAGGGTAAATATTTTGTTGTTTTTGGTATTCTTCAGTGCTGAATAAAGGATCTGGATCAAAATCCTCAAATCTCTTCCTCTGAATTTCTGTGCTGGTCGGCAATCTAGACTAACGGCAGTCATATCTATGGCATCAAGAGTGTGGTATCAATTAAATTATCAATACTAATGACAAGCACCTTGCCAAGGTCCTTGGCAAGTTCTCCTTTCTTCTCTAATCATACATGGGTTTAGCTCTATGTTATATTGAAATTTATACTTAAGTAGTTCAGGGAATGAGGATTGTGGCTGAAAAGAAGAAGAATGAAATTGTATGTGTGAGAATGTGTGAGTGTGTTTAAGAAACAGAAAGGGAGAGAAACTGAGAGTGATGGTATTCCTTGGAAAGGGTGTGAGCTGTTGGATTTGGTCAAAAGATATTTATTGGGCAAGCTAAAGATGTGTTGGCAAACATGGTGTGAGCAACTGAATTGTTCACTGCAGTTGCCATGTGCTGTTCTCACTACTGGTGTTGTATTATTTGGAGGAGCTTCTTAGAAGTTGAAAACAATTCTGTTTGTTTCTTCCTATAAAAGGTTTTTCATTTTTTTCCCCCTCACCAAAAAAACCTAGAGATTATCCATAAATCAAATGGACAGGCAGTAAGGAATTCTGTTATTCCTCTGAATTGTCCTTACATTTCACTCTATAAGTATACTGAAAGATCAGTGCTATTCCTTCGAACCATTCTTCTTAACAGAAAGAAAAAAAATATCTGAATGCTATTTCAAACAATTGATTAATTTTACGTAATCTGGACAGATAAGAAAATTAGTTTTTTTGCTAAGGAGCATAAAAGGGGTTTAATGTGAAATGTCCTTGCTGTACAATTTAGTGTTGATGCTAATCTTTTAACTGCTTTGAAGTAGGATTGAGAGCTTTATAATAAAGATAATAAAGCTAGGTAATAAAGATAATAAGCTAGACTCTATATTGGCTGAAATTGAATAATTAGTTCAGGATTTCTTAAATTATATGTTTGGGGATAGAAAAAAAAATGAGGACTTGATTCCCAACAACATAGGCTAATAATTTAATTTGTATTAAATCTATACAAAAAAATTTAAACTGTACAAATTGATGACTATTGAGCGAATGCCCAGGAACTACTAACCACTATTATTCAGAGATTGAGTCCAGATTAGCACAGAAAGAAAGGTTATAAAGCAGAGGAATTTATCCAACATAAAACAATCTACCTTTAGAAGACAGAAGAGCAATAAAAAGTTAGAAGAAAATATATAATCTTATATTCATTTATTACTGTTAACTTTTTAAATGTATTCATCCATCTTTTCCCTTGTTTTATTTAAATTTTTTTATATGTTTACTAGAGGCCTGGTGCATGAAAAGTCATGCAATGGAGGGGGGTCCCTCAGCCCGGCCTGCCCCTTCTCACAGTCTGGGAGCCCTCAGGGGCGGGAGGTGACCGGGTGATCGGGAAAGCGATGCCTCATCACACCTCTGCTGCTGCCACTGCCGGCAGAGCAAGCGTCAGCCGGCCCTGGTTACCTGAGCCTCGGGCGGCCCTGGGAGGCTGGGCAGCCAACAGCCAAGGCTTGCCTGCGCCTTGGGCCAGCCCTGGGTGGCTGGGGGCCTGAGGGGACTGGGGGACTCTGGAGGCAGGCTTTGCCGCACACCTGCTGCCTCAGAGGGCCTGAGGGGACTGGGCGCTGCCATCTTGTGGCTGTGGGCGCCACCATATTTGAGGGTGTGGCAGTCAATTAGCATATTTCCTCCTTATTGGCTGTGGGCACTGCCATATTTGAGGGTGGGGCAGTTAATTAGCATATCCCCTCCTTATTGACTGTGGGCTCCACCCTCTTTGCGACAGCATGAGAGTCAATTAGCATATTCCCTCTTTATTAGATAGAATGCTTGAAGCAGATTTGACATATTAAAAACAAACAACAAAAACTGTACCTAGTCAGATCTTCTGTTCTTTTCCTTTGCTCTTGTGGCTCTTATACAATTTTCCGAATAACTTACCATAATAATAACATTGACCATTTCAATTTCAAATTGTCGGTGAAAAAATTATGAAAGCTTTTATCTGCCACCTTGACCCCCTGATCCCTACTGTCTGATCACCACCTTTATCTCTCCCTTTATTCTCCTCAGCTTTATAGTCTCTCTTTAGGTGCATTACAAATGTAGACATCCTACTGGAGAGAAACCCCCCTCTTTTGTTGTTGTTTTTGTTTTTGTTTGGCATTTTTAGTTTTAAAGGGTGTAGAAGACATCCTGGGACTCAAAACAAACCATCCCTGACTGAAAACTTAAATACAATTGAATTTCCTTTTCAATGTAATGAACTTAATAGACTCGCTGGTTTTGAAAGCTGCAGAAGAAAGGTATTGGGTTTCCCTTCACTGCCTCTAAGTGGCACAGGCATTGTGAGGATGAGATTGAGGTAACTGATCCTTTACTTGACCTACAGCATTGTATGTGGAGCAAGTGTAAGAGACAAGTCTGATATCTCTGAGGTGAAACAGGGAATCATGAATAATGGAAAAGATGGGCCAACTGTAGATTATCAGCTGGAGAGGTAAATTTATATGATTCTTTTTGAACAAAGATATCATTAGAATGATTATAAAAGCTCCAATAATGATTTAGATTTCTTTTACATAAAATTACCAACATATAAGCATAGCTAAATAAATCTATATTATCATTTTCTTTTTGAAATTCTCTTTTAGAATTGTTCCCAAAGCACTGAGCACATTTTTTTCTTAATTATTTCAACTTAATTATAGTCCACCTTCACCTTCTGAGCAATGAAGTTGATTTTCAGAAATGGCCCAAACCTATTTCACCAAGTGTAAATAATGGGAGAGGAGGTCAGGCTAGCTAATATTACTTTTTAATAAAAAATAATTGGTAAATATTTAGTATTGGATTGGATTTTTTTTTGTAGTACAAATACTGCCTATAAAGGCAATTCCAAACCTTGTTTGAATTACTATTGGATTAAAGACTATTTGTTACATGCATCTTAGGCCTACTCTACTCTCTTCTCTTTGAAAGTCTTTGGTTAATAAGAGGGAAAATTCTAGAATGAAGAGAAGACAGTGTTACTGGATTCATCTTTCTTGTTAACACTGCTTCAGTGAGTCACCTTGAGGAGTTTCTATGATACTAGGACAGTTCAGCAACATAGGTTTATGAAATGACTATAAAAATTCACATACAATTTTTTTCTCTCTGAGATTTTATCATGTTTGGAATGAGGCTCTTCTCCAGTAAGAAAGAGTATTTTATTTTAAAACTTTAAGTCATGTACAAATAAAAACAATGCATGATTAAGAAATTTAATTTCACTTTTGACAATGGAAAGTTCTTTTCTTTTCAGAAAAACAGATTACTACTCTGAGTTAATTTTTCTCTTATGGGTGATAAAAGAAAGGGATTGTTTTCATAGATAATAACCACTGATTTCAATATTAACTTATTATAGGAATAAATCGCTATTTTTTATTTAAAACAATAACTTCCTTTGTAGGTTTGGTTGGATTTAATACAACATTATTAATTATGAATTTTGTTCTGGGCACGGTCTTTTGAGTTGGAAGGAGGATTTTCATTTGGCAGATTAAGCCCATTTTGTGTGTGTGTGTGTGTGTGTGTGTGTGTGTGTGTGTGTCTAAGGGGAGAAAGGGAGAGAAATATCAGAAAAAATTTAACCTCTAATTTTGGAGGTTACACAAAATCCAATTGACCTTTTTAAAAGCATCTAATTGTCATGCACCCAGGTACTTTCCGGGTGCGAACTGGCAGTCAAATATCACAAGAAAGGTTATTCTTGTTATTTCAAAACCTGTTTGAACCCAGAAGTATTGAGTGTCCTTGGGGAGATTCCAATTAAGCTCATCATGGTCTTCTTTTTAATTAATTAATTACTTATTTGTCAAGTGTTTTGAAGATGCTAACTGAAATGTATGTGATAATTAGTATTATTTATGAAAAGCAAATAAGACATAAATGCTTTCTATTTTCTCACAGGTATATCACTTTAGCGGCCTAGATTTTTTATGAACCCAAAGAATAGTTGTATTTGTATAGTTTTATAAAATGCACAACACAAAGAAACAATTCAATTCAGAGACACAACTGATAAGAACTAGATACTATTTTTCTCTGTCTCTCGATCCAGCCCATGTTCTCTAGTTTTATCAGTGCTGCATTGTCTCTGTAGAATAAAATAAAAGTGGTGTGTAAATGCACAGTGTTCTTCGCATTACTTAAGTAAACTTTAGAATCATATGAGAACCTTGGATTTATGCATTCATTTAAAAGGAGAATTTAGGAAACATAGGAATAGAGGCTTGTTTTCCCATGAAACTCTTCACTGAAAATTTTTAATAGAGTAGCTGTTTCACTATACCTTAGTGATAAAAGCAAAGTTCAGTTCATTTGAGCTCAATTAAATTCTGACCTCACTGTTACAGTGCTCATGGATATATAACTACAGGAGAATACTGGTTGGGACTTGAAAACACACACACATATAACAGAAAATGACTGGGACTGCAGCGACTAACAACTTGGGTTCTCCCCAGTCTGTGTCTCATTCACAACAGATGTTTCAGAGCTAAGGGACAGACACAGGACTCCAACACCAGGAGAATTTTGAAACATGTAATCTTTGTTATTGAACCTAGTGTAGCCGCAAATCATGTTTTTAAATATAAAATTGCCATAGGTTTTGCAACCTTTAAATCTTTTCTTGTCATTTTGTTTCTGTTGTTACATTTTGCTGTGTTAATGTCATCTTCACTTGGTAATATTTACAGCACCTAAATCAATGTTGAAGACACACAGAATATTGAAGGATCAACTTGACTTATTCCAAATACACTTTAATATTTTGACGGCCAGACCAGAGTTCGAGAACTAACTGCAGTAGAATGATAATGAGAAGTTTAACAGTTTTATGATGGCTGAAGCTGACTTTATGAAAGTTGATAAATTTCATCTTGTAGGTTTCAATTTCTCATTCCATACCGAGAGATGGGGAAAATACATTGGTACTGCATTTCAAATTGGCTAGATCAGAAGGAACAGCAGCTAAAATCCATTACAACCCAATTACATCCATCAGCTGAAGCTGTGTGCATTCACTCGTGAACATCAGCATTTAATCCATAAAGAGGAACTAATGAGAAATTTGAAAATGGAATCCATGCATCAGTAAGTTTGGAGAGATTTTTCTGGGATTAATGATCTGCCAGAGCATCTTCAACATGCTGGAAAGATATTCTCTCTGGGTTTGTTTACTGACCAAGAGGAAAAAAAGGGGGTTTCCTTCTATCTACTCATCAAATATTTGAAGGAGTTTATTCATCTTACTCCTGGAAAATAGGATGTGGGGTGCTTTGGAAGTAAGGTACGTGTTAGTGGACACTTCTGTATTTGAACAGGAAAAATTAAATTATTAGGTGGGGAATTCCCACCTCGATATGAGTTGCAAGTATTCATAAGTTATTGCAACTCCATAGTCAGAAAGCAGAGTCATTTCTACTTGAGCCCTGGGAGTCTGTTTAGGGTTGCATATAATAGCAACAATTCTATGCTCTAGAACTTTTAAAAAATAGTTTTCTCTTTTGTTTTATTTTTGGCAATTGCATCAGTAGAAATAAATATTCTACTTGTTGAATTGCAATTACTTAAAGAGGGACAAGGAAGCTTATCGATGGTGTAGCACAAACTTGTTTATAATTGTATAACTTTCTATGTGTAATTTCTGACTGTAAAAAATATATAGTGTGTGATAACTAAATACTAGATGAAGCTTGAGAATTTAGGGAGATTTATTCTAATCTGGGAAAAATTATTTCAGCCACCATACAATTCAAGGATATATCTGAGATCAGGGTAGTGTAGTCATTCAGATGAAAGATGTGTATGGAGAGAGTGGACGGACCTCACCCCTAATAATGTTTGGAAGAATATTTAGTTTGCATTTTAAATTACATAGTACAGTATGATCTGTTCCTTTGTTTTCTGGAGTTCCTGGAGTGTGTTTTTCTAAGTAGCTGTGAATATAATGCCTCATGATGGCTTTAATGGACGTTAAAAATGGTATGAAATTAGAGTCCTTATTTTTGCTTTGGATGTAAAATTTCAGTGAGATGTTCATATTTTTCCACCTTTTGAAAAATAAAATTCAAAAGGCATACAAAGAGTTAGGACTTTGTATTTTTTGACATAGGGAAGCCTTGGAGGATTTCCAGGGGATGGATAATGTACACTTTTCTGAAGGTTACACTGGTTGCTGTGAAGATTGGATTGGGGTGAGGTAATGAAAAGAGGGTGTGAAGATCACAGTCAGACTATATTTTAAGTAAGAAAATATTATCAGTGGAAAGAGTATTGGGAGAAGAAGCATATTGAAAGATGTATCAGGAGTAGAACCAATAGAACTTGGAGATTGAAAAACCAGGATTTTGTCTAGGGCCACCAAGTTGGTGGTGGTGCCATTATTGGGGAAGGCGCACAAGTGGAGGAGGAGGATTTAGTTGCCCTTCTTGTATTTCCTCTTAATATTTTTAGAATCTTTTTAGAATGCATCTATTGAGAAGAGGTGCCTAAGTTACCACCTGTAGGGTGATACTTCTAAGGGACTGGCTACATCTCTGGGTCAGCTATCTAGTCCTTATATCCTGGTCCCATCTTAGTGAAAAAAGAAATCAAGTGAGAAACTTAAATTAGAAATGAAATAGGGAGTCTCTGTGAATTTCAAAACATATCACCAGGCATTTTTCATTATATTTGAGATTTACTTAATAGTATTTCTGTTCACATGTGTTGAAGGGACCAACTCTGCCTAAGAAAGGGGTTGAAGAATTCAGGCTGTTTCAAAGCTGGATGAAGTACCCTGAGATTGGGAGAAATTCTTGATTGGTAATTTCCTCTCCCTGGGGATTTCAGCAGTTTCACAAACAGTGTATAGAAATACTTATGTTTTAACCTCTTAGTTACATTTAGTTTTGACCCCATTGACTCAAAAAGGACTAAGAAGCTGAAGATCATGTTTGTGTGATGGGGAAGGGGCAGAGAATGAGAAAAATAATTAAAAACATAACTAAAATAGGTACAGATGGAGAAAACAGATGCAGATATGAACTGTACAGATAGATCAATCAACTGTGTTTTTAATGTTGTTACAGTTTTCAATGAAATGGAAGTCTATAAATATAAAGTGTCAGGATTTACAATATTTAAAAGGGGTAATAGGATTTTTAGATGCCATTTCAGACTCTAGTATAACACGTTCTTGAAAATTCATGAAATGTGTAACTAAATAAAACAAACATAATAGTAAATATGTGAATGGCTTACTAATTCTTACTTTGTTCTTCTTGGGTTAAGTTGTGATTATATTTTCTGCTTTCTTTATATTATTTCCACACTCTCAAGTTTTCTCTTCCTCTGTTCCTCCATTTTATTTATTTAGCAAGTCATAAGAAGAATAAGCATTTCATTTAGACACAAATATTGATATATCTTTATTAGCAGTTAAATAAGGGGATGTTTTCTGAAGTTACTTCTTCCTTCTACTCCCACATCCCTATAGCACCTCAATGTAAGCTTACTACACAGCAATGGACATTGAGTTGTCAGATTGGTTAAGGGTATACACTGTGAATAACAGTAGGCTTGGGTTTTATTTTCATTTCTTTTACTTTTTAATTTTGAAATGATTATAGATTTACAGGGAGTTAAAAATACAGTACGGAGGGTCCCAATTACCTTTCACCAAGTTTCCCATAATGATTATATCTTGTGTATCTATAGCACAATGTCAAAACAAAGAATGTGTGTATATAGTTTCATGTCATTTTGTCAAATGTGTAGATCGTTATATTCACCATTACAATCAGGATACAGAACTCTTCCATCACCATAAATGTCTATTAGTGCCATCATTTGGCCAATTTGCATGATGTATTATGGAAGCCTTAGCATTCTTTAAATTTCTTTACCCTCTCCTATACATAATAGAATTGTCTTTAATATTTTCTCTACATATATTGAGACCCACATCAGATAACATTATGTTCTTTGCTTTGACTGTCAACATCCTATATAATAAAAGGGTAATATACAAATTGACCCTAATGGCAGAACAACCAGGAATGACCAGTCGCTATGACATGCACTGATCAACAGGGGGCAGATGCTCAATGCAGGAACTGCCCCCTGGAGGTCAGTGTGCTCTCACAGGGGGAGCTCTGCTCAGCCACAAGCCAGGCTGACGGGCTGACGGCGCGAGCGCAGTGGTAGTGGCGGGAGTCTCTCCCACCTCTGCAGCACTAAGGATGTCCAACTGT
>NW_005871074.1:5213516-5216672 GCF_000147115.1 Myotis lucifugus
CAGAGGGATGTCTGACTGCCAGCTTAGGGCTCCCGGCTGCAAGAGGGCACAGGCTGGGCTGAAGAGACCCCCCCCCCCCACCTGCCCCGAGTGCACGAATTTTCATGCACTGGGCCTTCAGTCATTTATAAAACTCGAGAAAGAAAGTCTATTGAATTACTCTTATCTTTGCCCTTTCCATTGTTCTTCCTTTTTGATGTTCTAAGAATCCTTCTTTTACCATATCCTTTCAATTTTAAGGACTTTCTTTTGCCTTTTTTTTAAGGTAGGTCTCTTGTCAACAAATTCTCTTAGTGTTCCTTCATTTGAGAGTTTCTTGATTTCTTCTTTGTTCTTGAAGGGCATTTTCACTGGGTGTGTAGTATTCTGTATTGTCAGTAATTTTCTTTCAGCATTTGAAAAAAATTGTGCCACTGTCTTATATAGTTTCCTATGAGAAATCCATTGTTACTCAAGTTGTTTTATTACAACAAGTAAGGTATAATCTCTCTCTTGCTACTTTCAAGATTTTTTCTTTGCCTTTTTGGTGGTCGTTGTTTGCTTTCTGAAGTTTATGATGTGTATTAGTGTGGAGTTCTTTGGATTTATCCTATTAGAAACCTTCTACACTTCTCAAATTTATAGGTTTGTATCATTTCTCAAATATGGAGAATTTTTAGCTATTATTTATTCAAGTACTTTTTCAACCTCAATCTATTTCTCCTCTCCTTCTGGAACTCCAGTGGCACAAGTATTAAGTCTTTTATTATAGTCTTATAGGTCTACAAGTTTTTTTATTATTATTTCTTCCACTTATTTTCTTTCTGTGTTTCAAATTGGGTAATTTCTATTGATCTATCTTTAAGTTTACTAATTTTTATCCTCTATTCTCTCCATTTTGTTACTGAGTCTCTCCATTGACTTTTTAAATTTCAGTTATTATATTTTTCATTTCTAAATTACATTTGGTTCTTCTTTATATCTTCTATTTATTTGATAAGACTGTTTTTCCCCCATTTGTTTCAGGCATGTTTGTAACAAATTGCTTGTTGAAGCATTTTTTTATGATTCTTGTTAGATAATCAAAAACTTGGTATCATTTTGGTGTTGTCATCTGTTGATTGTCTTTTCTCATTTAAGTTAAAATTATCTTGGTTCCTGGAAGGGGATGAGTGATTTTTTTTTTTAATCCTGGACATTTTAGGTATTATGAGATCCTGCAAGTTATTTAAATCTTCTGTTTTAGCAGACCTCTTCTGATAGTGTGTTGGTGGGGCAAGAAGAGGTACCACAATATTAGTGCCAGTTGGAGGTGGAAGTCCAGATTTCTCACTAGACCTACTTTGATACCTCAGGAAACAGAGGAGTACCTTGCTCCTGCTTGTTAGTGGTGGGATTTCAGGCTCCTCATCAGCCTAAAACGTCCCTGGCTAGAATGTGTTACTATTCCCCTTGTAGTCTCCAGTTACGATGTAAGTTGGGAAAAGCCATATTTCTTCTGGGTAATATTGGAATTTCCAGCTTCCCACTTGGCTGTCTCAGTGATATGATCACAGTGAGGGTTTGAAGAGTGCCTATTACTGCTTGCTACCCTTGTCAAAAATCAACTGAACATAGATGTATAGATTTATCAGTGTCTTTAAGAGAACAGAATATTTTAATACTAGAGGCCTGGTGCATGAAATTTGTGCATGGGCTGGGGTCCCCTCAGCCCAGCCTGCACCCTCTCCAATCTGGGATATCCCTCTCACAATCCTGGACCGCTGGCTCCTAATCGCTCACCTGCCTGCCTGCCTGGTTGCCCCTAATTGCCCCCCCCCGCCGGCCTGGTCACCTCTTACTGCCCCCCCTGCCAGCCTGGTCACCCCCAACTGCACCCCTTGTTGGCCTGTCACTCCCAACTGCCACCCCTGCTGGCCTGGTCACCCCTCACAGCCCCCCCGCCAGCCTGGTCACCCCACACAGCATGCTGTTCAGTCATTGGGTCATCCCTCACTAACCCCCTTGCTGGCTTGGTCGCCCCACACAGCTTGTTTATTCAGTCATTTGGTCATCCCTCACTAATTCCCCTGCCAGCCTGATCATAGACAGCCATCTTGTGAGGGTGTGAAGGTTAATTTGCATATTACCTCTTTATTATATAGGATTGTTAAATTCTAATTTTTTTTTTTTTTTACTTTTTATTTAGTACTGTTTTTTTAGAGCCAGTCTAAGAAATCTTTCCCTACACAAAGGTTGCAAATATTTCTCCTTGGTTCTAATTAATTTTTATGTATGAAGTTGCGGTCAAGGCTCATTTTTTTCCATGTCCCTTCTTCCCAACACCATTTATTGAAAAAAATTATTTGAAGATTATCAAAAAGATTATTTAATACCATGATGTTTTTGTTGAAAGCAATCACTATATATGTGTGGGTGTTTTTTGGACTCTTTTTTTCTATTGATTTACAAGTCTATTTTTGACCAACCCCATATTATCCTATATAATAAAAGGGTAATATGCAAATTGACCCTAGCAGCAGAACAACTGGGAATGACTGGTCACTATGACACATACTGACCGCCAGGTGGCAGACGCTCAATGCAGGAGCTGCCCTCTGGTGGTCAGTGCACTCCCATAGGGGGAGCTCTGCTCAGCCACAAGCCAGGCTGACGGCTGCCAGCACAGCGGTGGTGGTGGGAGCCTCTCCTGCCTCCTCAGCAGCGCTAAGAATGTCCGACTGCAGCTTAGGCCTGTTCCCCGCTGGCAAGTGGACATCCCCCAAGGGCTGCTGGGCTGCCAGAGGTATGTCTGCCAGCTTAGGCCCAATCCCCCCGGGGAGTGGGTCTAAGCCAGCAGGTGGTCATCCCTGGAGGGGTCCTAGACTGCGAGAGGGCACAGGCCGGGCTGAGGGACCCCCCTGAGTGCACAAATTTTTGTGCAACAGGCCTCTAGTCTATATATATAAAAGCCTAAGCGACCGTCTGACTGTTCAACTGTTCGACCGGTAGCTATGATGCACACTGACCACCAGGGGGTAGGTGCTCAACACAGGAGCTGCCAAGCTGCAGTGACTTGGCAGCTGTGGTTCTTGGGTGACACACCTAAAACCAGAGAAGAGGGTTTTTTTCTGACATCCCATGAGGGGTCCTGGATTGCGAGAGGGTGTTTTTCGGGTGTCACACCCCAGAATCAGG